>NC_090828.1:90939451-91252102 GCF_028021215.1 Eschrichtius robustus
CTGCCTTTCTTACTCCGTAGTCTTCCATTTCTCCATAAATCACATAGTTTTACCAACTATATGTACACACTTTTTCTCAAGTGTTGAAAATAATTATTCCTTATCTGCTTGGTAAACTCATCTCCATCCCTCAAGACTCTGAACAAATATGATTTCTTCTCTGAAACATTTTTTGGATGCCTTCTGTCAAACCTCGACATATCTTTCTCTGTGTTTACGTAGACCTCTGTGTAGGTATCTATTAGGAGAATTTTTACACCATATTGAGATTATTTATCAGTAGACTGTAAGATTCTTAAGGCAAACTCCCATTTCGTAGCCAATTCTTCATCTTCCTAACCTAGCATAAGATCCACGTATGGTAGAGCTCAGTCACTACTTGTTGAATAAATAAATACATACTGCCTTTTCCAAATTTTTAGTTGATGGCTAGTGTATCTTTAGATGGTTATTCAAAGGTCTGTCCTATCCCTCCAGGCAGTTATGCTGGCTCAAAGCAAATATTATTTTTGTGCATTTTTCTTTAGGAAGGAGAGAAAGGGCAGTGCACCAAATGTTGTGGTTTTCATTTGTTTCCGTTTTTCTGTTTGCCTTCCTCCCATAAATATTTATTGAGAGCTTCCTTCATATGACAGACAGGGTGCTTAAAGCTGCACAGAAAGATATGATGGTATGCAAGATGATTTCTGCGTGGAATTATAATGTTACAAGTTAATTTGTGATCAACATCATAAGAATATAGCAACTTAAGAGCTACAGGAGTTTAAATAAAGAGGAGCTGAGAACGACTCCGAGGACATCAGGGAAGTTTTCCTACCAATGGTAACACTGAACTTGGGCCCCGATACCTCATTAAGGTTTCCTTACTTGGAGAATGATGGAAGGGCAAGACAATCATGTGCCGGAAAAAGAGGAATGAGAGCAGTAAATTTCTTTAGTGAATCTACAATAATACATTCTCAGTTGGGTATTTGTAAATTAAGGGAAGTAGTGGACCCTGAGATCAGGAAAGATAAGAGAGCTAAAATTGCAAAGATCTTCAATACAGCTTGGACTTGAGTTTCTAAAGCCATGAAAGTGACACCATAAACTTGTCTTTTAGGACCATTAATATACTAGTTGTTTATAGTATATTTCAAACGAAGTTAAAATCAGTGAAAAGCTGTTACATTAGTCCAGAGTATAAAGTTAAAAATACCTTTGTTAAAGTGGTTTCTTAGGTATGAAAGTAAATGAATTTGAATTTACTCAACATAGATGTAGAAAATTGGTTTAAATGAAAAGTACTTACTCGCATAAGATTTAAGAAATATAAGTAAAGTTCTTTACTTGTGCGCATCACAGAGTAAGAATTAAATATACGGTAGCTCTCCAAAGTTTATTTAAAATATAAATACCCTAATTGCTCTTGTACCCTGTAGTCCTACGTTCTTCTTGAGAACCAGTTACTACAGAGAAGCATGGCTGCAATGAACAAATCCTTATCATAGGATAGTGGCTAACACAAAATTTTCTACAAATAAAGCAGCCTATAATTAGGGACTGTGAGTCGATTCAGCTTTTTTTCTTTTAATCAATTTGCCTCATTGCTGAAATGTTTCTCTTTGTAGATAACAACAACAAAAAAGTGGCATATCATTAATAGCTTGGAATTAGAGAGCTCAGCCATATTCCAGTTCTGTGACCTTGAACAAGTCAATTTCTTCAAAGTCTGTGTGTATCAGTTTCTCAACCAACTTTAACACACTCTAAGCCTTTTACTGTATACTGTGTGAAAAGTTTTAATGCTTATTAATAAGCATATAGATCTAAAAGAAATAAAAATTTAACTCTTAAGTTTTTCATTAGTGAAACAACTCCATTGTCTATAATGGGAAAATTACTAAAAACTTGTGAATGAATTATAAAAACTCATATTTTTCCTCAAGGTATTCTTAAATTGAGAAAAGATTGGTCATATATTTACCATTAACCACAGCATATTTAAATTTCTCTCCCTGCAATCTCTTAACAGTGCAAAAGTTAAGGTTGCATTTCTCAAGAATAGGAACTTCAAATATCGCAAGAGGGTTAAAAGAAAAAATACCCGTAAAGAATTTAGAATAGTGAGTGACTAGCACATAGAAAACACTAGAGAAGGATTTGCTATTATCATCATCATTGCTAAGATGGAACAATTTCTTTTCCCTCATAGGCCTTAGAGAAATTGCCTGCTTTGTTGTGTTTACACATAGGTTAAAATGTTCCAGAAATAGGTTCTGAGTCAGATGCCAGATTGCAAAAACTACTGTTAAGAGACATCATATATTAGTCATATTCAAGTTAAACCAGCCTTGATATAAGCTCCATGCTTCATGCTTATCATGCTTTACTTCCATTTGTTAGGTTAAAATTTGGGAAGACCTCTTCACTTCGTTTCCTGAGGAAGCGTCTTTCCTTGCAACTCACCTTGCCAGGCAAAGTTCTACGTATTGGGTGTATTTCAGTGAAGAATATATACACAATCTGTGTGATCTCTAAGTACTGCCTAGGCTTTTTACCCATCCACTCCCTTTTGGTGCCAGGATTCCACACTCAATGTTCTCCTGATTTTCACCTCCTAGTCCCCAAGTACAAGAGTTTTCTCAGTTACCACTCTGAGTATGAGAGGCGTCTGACGTGGAAGGCTGGGGCCATACCCTTTTGGGCTTCTAAGTTGTGTAAGGAATTTTGAACTTGACCTTAAGTGCAGTGGAAAACACATGGAAGGATTATACACAGGAGATCTGCAATATAAGATTTAACTTAAAAAGCTCACTGCAGAAGGGTGGAGAATTGGCTGGCACGGCTGTGGAGACACCAGTTCAGAGGCAACTGTAGAGTCTTTAGGGATGGAGTTGATACTGAAGTACATAGAATTTGTGTCCTAGGAGATGGAGAGAAATATCTAAGGGACAACCTTTTCATAACTTAGAGATTTACTGAACATGGGGCACCAGAGAGAAGAGATATAAAGGAGATTCTCAGGCTTCTGATAACAAAACAAAAAACTAAGTTTTGCTACCGCAGTTTTAAACAAACAAAACTTCTATGCGGCACCTGTATGGTATGTTAACTATCTGGCGAGGACGTTGGCATTTCATTCAATTCCTGTTCAATTTCCCACCTTGAGCCTTTGTTCAGAATGCCCTTGTGCAGTAGATAAGAATATCATCTTGCTCTATTTTTTCCTTCTCATAAAAATTATAGCTGAAAGAAATTCGACAACTTAGAACAGGTGATATAGAAAGAGAGCTTTCAATGAGTGGTAGGGGGATAAATTTCGTGTTGGTGCCTCTCATACACATGTGGGACACTGAGTTAATCGATGGTAACCTAATGTTATTTGTGATACTGCATAAATGTATTTAAATGTGTGTGTGTGGGGGGGGGTGTGGGTGTATTCAGGATACATCCACTTACAATTTTTGGTGGCAATAGAAATGTTACAGTAGAATTTAAATGAATATATTCTAAGTGTCAATTTGTAAGTTCCCTCTCTCGTGTTCACTCCTTAATACATTTGAGGTATTTTTAGATCTCCAATGGCACTTTTCAGCCAGTAACTCTAAGGATGAGCTCATGTTTCTCCAGAGAGTAGATAAACTTTTTAAAAAAAACAAATCCATTGGATACATATGAAAACTATGTCATCCTGGTAAATTCTGTAAGTTTAATTTCATTATCTTGATTTCATTCATCCTTTCAACATCCTCATGACAACGCAACAATATTCTCAGCTTCCAGTATATTCATGTTGCTACAAAATTCGCCAGCACTTGCTTTAAAAGTCTACCAGGTAACAGCCCCTCGAGGCCCCGTATTACAGACTTGAGGAATCATGTAATTTCCTTCAGTCAAAACTAGACCTTCCCACGTCTTCTTGGCTCAAAATTCCTCTCTCTCTTTTCACAATGCGTGACAATTAGAAAAAGAGAAAATCTCAAGATTAGAAAAAAAATTCTTAATGCAATTTAAAACTGCGCTACTAGTGATTCTCTTATGGGTGTATCTACTGCTAAAAATTGAAAATACGAGAGCAGGGAGATAGTAAAGATATTGTGGAAAGGATTTGGGGGGAGTTTTAAGTTTAAAATAGACAATTGAGATACATTGCTTGTGTGTATGTGTTGTTGTGTTTTGTTTTTGTTTTATGGATGTTATGGGAATTGGCACGGTTAAGTTATTGCAAAACTACTAAGAATTTAAAGAATCAAGTCACACCCTTGATAGAAAAAATGAGTGGAATGAGTGTTTCTAAGGTTCATTAATAAAGTCCTACTGATCATTTGGGAAATAGGTGTATCCCTGGAACAGAAATCACCCTCATTCTTGATCAAGAAATGAAATCTTATCCAGTGGATGTGTGTTTACAGCACAGATATTAAACAGAAAGAAATTCCTGTGAGCTGCCTGTAAAATATGAGTAGCCCTTTGCAGCATCTCCCTTTCCTGAAAATCAGAAAGTAGAATATTAAGAGGCTTGGAACACCTAGTAATGACCCATCTGTGTTGCCTTATCAGCTGGGTAGGAAAACTTCTCAAATTCACTTTACTTCCTTCTTAATATTTGGCAAAGTGCTTATATTTTATGTCCACCCTCTCTCAGATGTGCCAAACTAAAAAGAATTTTGTCCATTAGTGGAGAATGTCCTAGGCATGACGGTAGCCTTAAGAGGTAGGTATAAGTGTGAAGGCAATGTTTCAACTAAGAAAACCCTCAAGTAAAGATAAAATGTAGGCATTCAGACATAAATGCTGTTGGTGTACCTCCCCTGCTTATGAGCATATTCTGTTCCCAGAGCAAAGATTGGAATTTCTGAGGCTTGTATAATAAGAGTAAGTTACAGGAGATTTTGTGTTCCACCTGGGTTTGGTGCCTGACCTAAGCATCCGTGCAGCTTTCTTCCTTGACTGGCTGAGAAGGGCCCTTTGCTGAGCTGTAGTTATTGCCCTGTTAATTATTTTCTGGGAGTTGTAATCTAGGGACTCAGTTGGGCTTGCTTTCAATTTGCTCAATTTCAGAGAAACCGTAATACCTACTGATTTCACTGTCACCTCCTACAATGTTCTTTTCTGAAAGAGCTGGAGACTGAGTTCGAAGACAATCAAAAAGCAGTGAAATTTTAGACTTCTGGTTCATGTGGGAAACTGCCTGTGATTGTTTCTGTTGTAGAGTTTGTTGATACTGTTTATGTGGTAAAGAATCAAGTATAACTTCTGGAATGCTGGTCAGGAAATAAAAAAACAAACTCGTTAACAAACTGTCAGTACCCGCTCTATTGAACTCTCACTACCTCTAAATGCCATTATCACTTTTCACTTCCAGGGCCTGGCAAATGCTTTTCTCTGTACTCCCTGCCCACCCTGCTCTCCTAGATACCTTCAGCTCATCCTTCAAGTTCAGCTAATAGTACAATTAGCCTGAAAATTACACGTATCATCATAGAATGTTCAAGGCACCTCTTTTTTTCCCCCAGCTGATTGAATGGGAGTTTTAGTCTTTTTGTTTGTTTGTTTAATTTTTATTGGAGTCTAGTTGATTTACAATGTTGTGTTAGTTTCAGGTGTACAGTAAAGTGAATCAGTTATACGTGTACATATATCTTCTCTTTTTTTTGGATTCTTTTCCCATATAGGCCATTACAGAGTATTGAGTAGAGTTCCTGTCAAAGCACCTCTTCTAATCTTCAAAAGTAGATGCTATTTGAATTCGTTTCCTGGGGCTGCCGTAACAAATTACACACATTTGGTGGCTTAAAAGAACAGGAATTTGTTCTCTCACACTTCTGGATGTCAGAAGTCCCAAATCAAGGTCTCTTCAGGGCCAAACTCTCGGCAGAAGCTCTGGGGGAGAATCTGTTCTTTGCCTCTTCCAGCTCCTGGTGGCTGTTGGCTTTTCCTAGCTTGTGCCGCCTCCCTCTGGTTTGTCTTCACATTACCTCTCTCTGTGTGTCTCTGTGCCGTCTGCTTCTCACCGTGACTGTAAGTAGGATTCATGTGGATAATTCAGGATATGCTTCTCCTCTCAAGATCTTTCATTTAATCACATTTTTGACCATATAAGATGATACTCTCTTGCCATGTAAGGTGATATTCACAGGTGTTGGAGATTAGCACACAAACATATATTTTGGGGGTCACCAATAAGCTCACTACACTATTAATATCTCAGTTTTATAGATAAAGGAACTAAGTGTTAGAAAGCTGCGTTAACACGCCCAAGACCACACAACTAGTAAGATGGTGAACCCAGAATTTGAACCAACATCTGTTTAACCCCAAGTCCTTAACTACTAGATGTAATTTCCCTTCACCTCAAGGCTGATATAGTATAGACACCTTTCTTAGCGCTCCCTGTGCATGCCTATTCTGATTCTGACACCGAAGTGTGTGTGCCTGGTTACTTGGATGTCTTCTCTACTGTGCTGTCAACTCATGGACCATGTCTGTCCCGGTCTCCAGTTGGCTCCCTGTGCCCAGCACAACGCCTGACATATAGCAGATGCTCAACAAGCATTAGATACACCTCTGCGTTGTGACCAAGGAACCATGAAAGAAAGAGCTGTTTTAAAAATCACAACTTAGTTTTCTTAAGTCACCTCTTTTCTGCTACTGAATTGCATTTCACTTCACTAGCTTGTCCCTAAATAGGTTTTTTTAGCTACTTGTATTGTGGCACTGATCTGAATATAATACATTACAAATAAGCTGATCTGTAGACAATAATCTCTGTGATCCTCTGATGTTATTTTCTGACACGGTATAGATTACTGAGTATGTAACCCCCTCTCAGTCTTATGATAAATACTTGATATTCTTTTAAATTCAATTTCTATTGACTGTACAGTTGTCAGACTAATAGCTTCACTATACAGAGTGAGCTCGGTGCTTTCCAATAGAGAAGAAACACATATTGAACATGATAGGGTTTTTAAAAGCCTTTAATTATTTCAGTGTCATCCAAAGCCTGTTTGTTAACCAGATTTTATTATTATTTACATTCAAATTTAATTTTCAGGATGAAGAAGGGAAAAAAACAGTATTTTAAATAGGAAAAAGTACAGATGATCAGCCCTGACATCTGTTGAAAAGATTGGCCATTTAACTTGTCATTTTAATCCATAATCTGAAAATGGCATTCATATTTCCTACACACACCAAAATACAAGATGAACAAAAGGATTAGAGGGTGGGCAATCTTGGAACATATTCACACTCCATGCTCAACTTTCCTAATGAAGACAGTAACTATTTAAGGGAAAGGGCAGTAATAGCATTCATGTATATAATGATTTACAACAAAAAGTGTTAAGTCTCAAACTACAGAGAAAATAAGCTTTAAGAAAAAGTTCAGATGACAATGCAAGAACATGCTACTAGATGGGATTTACATCAAGAAAGCACATTTTGTTTAAAATTTTTCAACTATTAAGAGACTTTCCACGGTATGACTATCTCAAACCCTCATGGATAATATGCATTTTTTTTAATAGTCCTGCCTAGATGCCAACACATTCACAAAGTAAAAATATTAGTTCTCTATCAAGATGTTTCATCTACATGATGCAAAATAAGCAAATTTAAAAAAATACTTCTAATATTTTCAAGAATCAAATGAAAGATGTCCAATTTTCATATGTTGTTTACAATTTTACAATCTCTGTAAGTGAAGGAACATGTGAGTGAAAGGTCAGATACTGCAAAAAACACTTTACCTAGAACCAAAGACCCTAAGTTCCCATCTTTGAATCAAGCCAGTTATGTGAATTTCAGCAAGTTCCTTAATCACTTTGTGCCTCACTGTGCTAGAATCATAAAGTTGAAGAAGGACTCCAAGCTTATCTCGTCAACTACCACTCTCATGTCTGGCCAGCAACAGGAGTCCAAAGCTCAGTGATCAAGAAAGTGACATAATAAATAAAAGTGTATGGTGGCTGTGTGTAATAAAATAACAAGTGATGGGAACATCGGCTAATTCAAATTTGAATTTGAAATTTACCTAATGGTCATTCAATACGAAATTTCAAACACTGTTGGCCAAATACTTGCCCTGCTCTATGGCATTTTGATTTGTGGTTTTCCAGCTTCTGTGCTATGTTCAAAGGAACCAAATACTCAAATCCTGTTTGCCATTCAGTACTTAAAAAGACATTTTTTTTATGAATACATGAAACAAAGAAAGAGAATTATCTACCATCCAAAGTGGCTGAAATCATTTAATACAACAAAAGTGTCAGACAAAGCGGACTCTAAGGGTACTTCTAGATCTAAATTTCTATATTTTCTAGATCTTTGTTATTCCAAGTGTGGTCGCTAGACCAGCAGCCGCATCGCTGGGAACTTGTTGTAAATGGATAACCTGAGGCTCCACCACAGGCCACCTGAGTCAGAAACTGCATTTTTAATGAGATCCCCAGATGATCTGCCTGCGCTTTAAAATGTAAGGAGTCTTGCATTAGAGGTTGTAATACAAAAAATTAGACTTAACCTTCTGAGAGATAAGTCATCAGTTAGTTTTTGCATAAAGAATTGAGAAATGAGACTCCTGGAGAATTTATGCACTCTTCGTTACTTTGAGATTTTGAAATTACTTCCTGGAGAATTTATGCACTCTTCGTTACTTTGAGATTTTGAAATTACTTCCTGGAGTCTTACTTCTCTGATGTGGATGAAGCACATTTCTTTCCAAATATAAGGGGAATGGACTACCTGACCTCTTGTTCTGGTCTGGCCCTGCCATTCTTAGGATCACCTGTGTCAGCTTGAAATTCAGTGTTGATTTAAATGGCTCCATTCACAGAATGGGTTTCAATTTCTTTCTTTCCTTGAGGGAGAAGGAAAAGGTTGAAAGTTCAGCTTTCATTTACACATACAATTTAAGCTTCACACTCCACAGGACTGACTAGTGGTTTTTAAGGAGAAATATTTCTCAAGCAATGTAGATAAAATTGAATATTCTTGGTAAATACGAACTCAGGCCATTGATGAAATGAGTGCTTTTTTACCCGTTAGTCAGTTAGTTATAAGCCTAGAACAGTTGTGTCAGCATACTTTCTCAACTCTAAATTTTTTAGGGTAATTTTGTGCATATAATTTTCAGATCCTCTACAGAGAAATCTTTTCAGGCAGTTCTAAAACATATTCTTTTAATATTAAATACAAGATAAGCTTTGAGTGTTCCCTTTAAAAATTGAGCACATTGTCTAATTTTAAGCATTCGCTGAGGAAGTACTCAATTCTAGGTAAATAGCCGTATCCTTAGTTGTTTAGCATTGAATTTCAAATGTATTATTATATGTCAATAAACATGTTAAGCATGTCCTTCTCATCCACGAACCCCCATTTCCAGCTTAGTGCTTGAGGTTACATGCATAAGAAGTGTTTTAAAGAAACTGATTCACAGACAGACAGAACAGACTTGCAGTTGCCAAGGAGCGGGGAGGGAGAGGGATGGACTGGGAATTTGGGGTTGGTAGATGCAAACTATTACATTTCGAATGGATACACAACAAGGTCCTCCTGTACAGCACAGGGAACTATATCCAGTCTCCTGGGATAAACCATCGTGGAAAAGAATAGAAAAAAGAATGTATATATATGTATATAACTAAGTCACTTTGCTGTACAGCAGAAATTAGCACAACATGATAAATCAACTATACTTCAATAAAAAAATAAAGTGTTTTAAGTCAATAAAGATGGCCCACGAACCCACCTCTTCTCTCCTGTCTAGGAATACATCTGATGGGTGGGGGGTAGGGGAAATGGGTGAAGGTGGTCAAAAGTACAAACTTCCAGTTCCAAGATAAATTAAGTTCTGGGGGTGTAAAGACAGTGTGGTTACTGTTAGTTAACAGTACTGTATTGTATATTTGAAAGTGTCTAAGAGAGTAGCTCTTAAAAGTTCTTATCATGAGAAAAAAGATTTTTTTGTGAGATGATGAATGGGTTAACTAAACTCATTGTGGTAATCATTTCACAATATGTACATATATCAAATCATTATGTCGAATAACTTAACCTTACACAACGTTATATGCCAATTATATCTCAATAAAGGTGGGAGAAAAAAAGAATACCTCTTATGGTTGGCATGTTGAGTATATTGGAAAGTGAGCCTCACCCTTTTAGTCAAACTGAGTGATAACTTTACCAAATAAAAAGTAAATTCAGTTAAGATGTTCAATCATTATTTATGTAATTGTAACTTTAAGAAAACTCCTCTAAGTAGTCAAACAGGATATTTGCATATGGATGACATCCTCCTTAGGAATTGTCTAGTTGCCAACTGGAAAAATGGCATTCTGACCTTGCAGACACAATTAACCTCCATTAGCATCTGTTTCTACCAGGAGAAAAATGCTACTTATCACTTCCCTATTTTCTCTACTTTAGATTTTCTTAATCAACAGTTTATTGGGCATTGAGGATGAGATACAAAGAAAACTATTTCTTTTGAAAATGATAATGAAATTGTAGGCCAACATTATCTTTTATGGAAAGATTGCTATTCCTCAGAAAACTAATTTTGGAAAGAGACTTTAACTTTGGTCATTCTGAAGAGCAAACAGTTTTTGTTAAGCAAAAGTCAGACAGTTTAACCTTACAAGTCTCTCAAAGAAGGCATGTATTTATTGATTCATTCTTATTCAAATACAAAGATAAAACAGGTAAAGTGAAATAGTCTCTTGCCTCTACCTAAACATAAGGTGGCCAGGAAATGCAATCTGCACACACACACACACATACACAGAAAATAAACACACGAACACTTTATATTGAGAATTGTGAGAATCCTGGTCATCCACTTAATTTTCTCTCTGTTTGTATCTGTCAGGTGATTCAGTCAAGTGAAGAAGAAAAAGAGAGTTTGTGCCATGGGTGACAATTCACACAAGGTCCATAGTCTAGAGTTAGTTATAATAATAATTTGTTTTAAAAAAATTCATGTGCCCACTGTAGCATGCACGTAATGAGATATTCGGTTACTTCTACTAGAAATGCTAATTAGTTTGAATTAATGACAGTGTTATAGGTTGAATTGTGTCCCCCCATAAAAGGCAGGTTGAAGTCCTAACCCCCAGTACCTCAGAATGTGACCTTCTTTGGAAATAGGATCCTTAAGGAAGTTATCAAGTCAAAATGAGGACTAGACTGGGCTCTAATCCAGTATGACTAGTGTCCTTTAAAAAAAGGAAGTTTGTCCATTCATCAGTCCATGGACACTTAGGTTGCTTCCATGTCCTGGCTATTGTAAATAGTGCTGCAGTGAACATTGTGGTACATGACTCTTTTTGAATTATGGTTTTCTCAGGGTATATGCCCAGTAGTGGGATTGCTGGGTCATATGGTAGTTCTATTTTTAGTTTTTTAAGGAACCTCCATACTGTTCTCCATAGTGGCTGTATCAATTTACATTCCCACCAAGAGTGCAAGAGGGTTCCCTTTTCTTCACACCCTCTCCAGCATTTATTGTTTGTAGATTTTTTGATGATGCCCATTCTGACTGGTGTGAGGTGATACCAATGGATAAAGAAGATGTGGCACATACATACAGTGGAATATTACTCAGCCATAAAAAGAAACGAAATTGAGTTATTTGTAGTGAGGTGGATGGACCTAGAGTCTGTCATACAGAGTGAAGTAAGTCAGAAAGAGAAAAACAAATACTGTATGCTAACACATATATATGGAATCTAAAAAAAAATGGTTCTGATGAACCTAGGGGCAGGACAGGAATAAAGATGCAGACATAGAGAATGGACTTGAGGACACGGGAAGGGGGAAGGTTAAGCTGGGATGAAGTGAGAGAGTAGCATTGACATATATACACTACCAAATGTAAAATAGATAGCTAGTGGGAAGCAGCCGCATAGCACAGGGAGATCAGCTCGGTGCTCTGTGATGACCTAGAGGGGTGGGATAGAGAGGGTGGGAGGGAGATGCAAGAGGGAGGGGATATGGGGATATATGTATACATATATCTGATTCACTTTGTTATACAGCAGAAACTAACACAATATTGTAAAGCAATTATACTCCAATAAGGATGTTAAAAAACAAAAAAAAGAAGTTTGGACACAGAGACAGATAGGAATGGAGGGAAGGTAATGTGAAGACACAGGAAAAACGCCATGTGAAATTGAAGGCAGAGATTGGAGTGATGCACTTATAAACAAAAGAACACAAAAGATTGTCAGCAAACCCTCAGAATCTAGGAGAGAGGCTTGGAACTAATGGTTCCACAGACCTTGGAAGGAACCAACCCTGCTGACCTCTTGATTGCTAACCTAATTTCCAGAACAGCGAGACAATAAATTTCTGTTATTTAAGCCACCCAGTTTGTGGTATTTTGCAACTGCCACCCTAAGAAACTAATGTGGATGGATTGTTATTCACACAACTGTATTACAAAATTAAGCTGGATCTTTTGGTAAAGCAACAAAAAAAATTGAAATATAAGCTTGTGAACGAATAAGTAGTACCTTTTAAGAAATTAAAGTTATATGAGAATCATTTTTTTTTAATCGTAATTCTTTTTTTTTAATTAATGAATTAATTCATTAATTTATTTGTGGCTGCGTTGGGTCTTCGTTTCTGTGCGAGGGCTCTCTCTAGTTGCGGCGAGCAGGGGCCACTCTTCATCGCGGTGCGCGGGCCTCTCACCGTCGCGGCCTCTCTTGTTGCAGAGCACAGGCTCCAGACGCGCAAGCTCAGTAATTGTGGCTCACGGGCCTAGTTGCTCCGCGGCATGTGGGATCTTCCCAGACCAGGGCTCGAACCCGTGTCCCCTGCATTGGCAGGCAGATTCTCAACCACTGCGCCACCAGGGAAGCCCTATGAGAATCTTTGAAATGATGTTTATCAGTCTTGACCAAGCGTAGATATCTGAATTAGGCTAGAAAAGATTTCCATGCCACGTGGCATGGAAATAAACACTCTATTCAAGTAGACTTATTGAAATGTATTGAGACTTGTCCAATGTTGCATAATGTGGATAGTTTTAAAGATTCAGTATGTTCAATAGGCCTTAACCAAGGCAGTGGTGCTCCTGAAATTCTTTTCTGTTGTATATTTTAAAAATCTGTGAAAGTGATGTTTAGAGGTATTTCTTCAATATTACCTTTACTAGGCTCTTGTTATAGACAAAACAGAGTTGTTAGGCTAGATTATGCTTCAGTAAGAAACAGCCCCAAATCTAAATGATGTATCGCACCAGAGGGTCATTTCTTCTCATGCAGTATGTCTACCATAGGTCAAGTGGAGGTCAGGCCCTAGATCTCTAAACTTCTGGACCAAAGCCCACAGAGAAACCATCTTCATTTACTTAAGAGAGGGAAGGGTGTTCTAGAATGTTTGCAGATAATTAAATGCTCTGGCCTGAAACTGACACATGTCACTTTTGCTCATAAGCAATTAGCCAAAACTAATCATTTGTCCTCACCCAGACCTAAGGCAGCAAGGAAATAAAATCCTACCCTGTGCTTAGAAAGCAGAGATAGAAAATGTTTGGTAAACAGCACCAATAGTTATCAAAATTATATCATTTAATTTTCATGCATTTCTGACTTACAGAGTTGTGATATTCAGCCAAGATCATATAGTTGATAAGTGGTGGTTTTGGGATTTGGGCCCTGATCTGCTTAACTCAGAAGCTTCTAACAAAGATGCTACCATGTGTTTCTACTGTTTCTTCCCACAGATATGAGTTTTTCTATGCAAATTGAATTAAAATTGGAGTAGAAATGGAAAGAAAATAACTGAAAGATAAACTGTGGAAAATGAGATGAGTAAACCAGTGAAAAAAAGGAAATTCTTCATTTATTAGTGATTGACCTCGTCTTTGAAATCTCATTTGGTTTAATTTTTACCATATGAATGTTTTTACATTTGATATTTTATATGTGCAACATATTTCATTTTTTTTATTTCTACACAAGAAAAATGCTTTATTTTCTAAAATCACATCCTGTGCTCCACAGTATTCAATGATGATATTGCTTATTTCTGTAAAACAGATGGCTCCCTGCAGTATTACTTTCAGATGAGATCATATCAGCCCTCATAAGCTGAGCCAAGCAGGGGTTGTACACAAATGAGATCTCCAAGGAAAATCTAGATACTGTAAGAAAATACTTTCAGGGACTGAATACATAACATTTGGAGGTGATTAAATAATCAAAACAAAAGAATGTCTCACCCTTAGCAAACTGTTAAAATTCAATATCACGGTACTTATATTTGATGAAATTAAACCAAAGCCCTGGATTATAGCACCCTATGTGGCCATTTTCATTTGTAAAAGTTATGAAAGCTTCAGGAACTACTGGAGATTTTAAGAACAGAGTATCATTATTTTGGTTTGCACTAATTTCCTACTTCTTCCTTCAGGACTTTCTCCCCTTTCTGTTTGCTAGTAGAGTATTTCTCTCATTTTTGCTCTCAATATATAAGTGAATTAAGAACTAATCTATGGACAGAAACTTAATATACACTGCAAAATATACTATTAAACTATATAAAGGCATCGATTAATCAAATATTATGTAAGGGCAGTTTTTAAGTCATGCTTTACAAAGGCATTTAGATTTGTTTTTAAAATTGCCTGAATACAGAAATGGGAAAGTCACGTTCACAAGATTTCTGCTCAGTATGAGAAGATCTTTATGAAATTACAATTATCTAATACTTGTAATCATTACTACATAGATAGTAGTGAGTTCCAAAATTAGAAAGGCTTTAATCAGAGATTAAACACCTCCATAGAGTTTTTGGAGATGGATCATAACAGGGGACAGACCAGATGACATGTAAGTTGTTTCCATTCTATGATTCTACGATTCCGTTAATAAATGCAGTGTAAATGCTCAACAAACACTATTCAGCATGTCTTATGACTGAGCAGCCATCCAACAAAAGACCTAATCAATTCTGGAAAAATTCTATGAGGTGAAGGGGCAGACCTGGTTACCACAGGTGATGTCAGCTTACCGCAGCTTTAACAATGCCTGGCAAAACACTGGTGTTACAGGAAATGGGGTTTTGAACACTCTGAGCCCCAACATTAGAAAACAGAAAAGTCATCAAATTCAAGTGGAGAGGAGGAGGTCACATTAAATGAGAAAAGGCAGGAGGTAGAGAAAACAGATTTCTGAAGTTGGGAAAAGGGACATCCTACTATCAGGTGTACCATATTATCAGTCAAGGGCTTTCTGAAGAATAATGAATAAAAGATTAAAAAACCCTATTCAAAGATTAAGCTCATACCAGCTCCCTAGGGAAGGGAGAAAGGGACTTAGTTATTATGATGGCAACTTTGAACATCTCAAGCACTTAGCTAGCACCCTCCTGAGTCTAAAGGACCGAATCAAGTCCATTAAATACTTAAGTTTTAAAAGCTCCAGTAAGTTTTATCCTCTGAATGTGTAGATTTTAGTGGTGGCTTGACAAAGTTCAATAAGTAGTTCCTAGGGATACTTAGATATAGAGTGCAGAAATGTATTGTTATTATTCCAATTTAAAGTACGTAAGTACCTCTCAAATAAATGCATTTGCACTCTGGCATTTTAAAAACAGCTTGTTTAGAAAAAAATGATATTATTTTAAGTCAAGAAGAAGGAGATTCATGAGGACTATAAATGGAGGAAAAAAATTATTCTAGTAAAGGAGCAAAGGAAATCCCAGCATATTATTAATAAATTACATAGTGCCTTTAATTTCAAAGATAAAGGCCTCAGCACAGAGGACAGAATACATGTAGAAAGAGATCAATTTGCACATCATTTTAATCGATCTACTTCTTTTTGACATTTATCAGCGTCGGCAACGAATGTACTAGTTTAATGGAGTAAGCAGAGGAAAACTTAACTGGTACATCTATTGGACCATATATAGGTAATAGATAAAAATACCTCTGGTAAAGTCACTTCTTATTCTTTTCCTTCTCTCTTTCACCCTAAATGACTGGGCTTTGATAACAATAAGCCGGAGGAAATGGGGAAAGTGGGTAGGATCTGCTATGAGACTCCCTTTCACAGGTTCTATGCATTTCTCTGCGTGATGTGGAAGGACCTGGTGCCTAAAAGCTACAGTGGGGGCTACAGAGCCACCTGTTTTAGTCACCACAACCCTGAAACCCTCATCACGGCCTGATATGCATCAGGCACATATGCTTCTAGCTTGTTCATTGTCCAAATTTCTGACAACCTGCTGTCGGAAACTATCAGTACAGCACAAGCACTGGCCCCAAGTGAGAAATCAAGTGCAAAAAGTCATCACCAGGAAGCTGGCTTCAAATGTACAGCTTATTAGACATACCTTATCTAAGAAGTTAAAGTCCTAACTGTTATTGCCGATTTGTCTCTTCTGGTCATTGCAGCCATCCGTCCCATGGCAACAACACCTTAGACTTTTAATCATTACTCTCTCAAATATTTGGGACCATTCAACCTCCATTACAGTGCTTGGGAATCACAATATTCCTATAAGATCAAAAAGATTATCAAATTGTATATTCTACATGCTGGCACCTAGGCATCAATAATTTAGTATTTTTGGTCTCTAAGATATCCTCAGCTCAATGCTTATGTTGAGTGTAGTTCAGTCACAGTGAATTTTGGATCTTAAAATAGAATTTAGAACAACAGAAAATCAATTGAAAAGGTCATTGTCAGATTTCTCTGGTTCAATGTTGAGGTATCTTCTTTCTTTTGTATTATCTTCCTGGGTTCACCCACCTAAAAACCAGGTAGGATCTGGATGATAAAAATTCCCTTGTTATCATTTTGGAGCATATTTAAGCAGGGAATCTACTGATTCTCTTGTTTCTAAGTCAGTGGGGTGACTAAAGTGAGTATCACGTTAGTTAAAATATGGTGACTACATCATACAGAAACGCAGATTTTCATTTGTTGCTTCTAAGAAGAAACAGTGAGTTAAAATAATTCATCCATAGTCATTTTCTGGCAAGCATTTAGCAATTGTTTAGTTCAGAATTTCTATGCTGTAGTTCAGTGAAGCTTGAAATCACAGTATTATTTCTCATTTTGCTCATATGTTATCTGTATGCTTGAATGTGCTGCGAAATAGATTTGAATGTGAATTATCAGTCTAAGTAAAAAAAAAATTCTTTTTCATGATTAGAGCACCTTTCATGTAAATATTCTGGGATGTGCTAGAGTATTTTTTAATGCATGTTAAGATTATTGTGTCATACTGCTTTCTTAAGGATTTTTGAGAATTAAAGAGGGCTCGACACTAGCAATCTAGATAACATGACAGGGAAATGCATTTTCACTGGCAGTATGTGTTACATTGGTTAATTAACGAACGATTATTTATTCTCAACAGTTTTGATATATTGCTCTGCCTCACTTCAAAAAGGTCACATGTTGTCTAAAATTTAACTTCAGATTACTAACATGTGCTGAAGTCTCACTCTTACCTGCTCATTGGCAACACCAGTAGTCACTAGTCACTGGAAAATTGCAACAGCTCAAAGGTACGTGATTCTAAGTCAGAAGATTACCCTACCTTCCTTCTGAGATTAGTATCGTCCAATAGATCACTTGATTGGGGATAAACCACTGAAGCATACTCAAAGACAAAGCAGCAAATCAAGTTAACTGGAAGAGCAGAACGGGGATAATAAATACCCAGTATTTTAGAGAATTATAGGATTGTACAGCTGTTATGGAACCCAGGTTTGGCTGCTTGCTGCTCATAAGCCAATAATTCGAGAGGCAAGTGTCAGTAGAAAGGAAAGGGCTTTGATCAGAACAGCCGGCAATCTGGAGAGATGGTGGACTCGTGCCCAGAGACCACCTCTGAAGATTCTGCTCAGACATGACAGTTTTTAAGTGGAAGAAAGGGGAAGAATCTCAATAAATCATCAAGGCAGGCGGTTAGGTTCTGCATCATTCTTTGTTGCATGCAGACTGACTGACTCTCTGTTCAGGTGTTATCCTGCCTGAGTGATCTGCATGCAGGATTGCTTGGGGGTGGGGGGCGGTTGGCGGTAGAGAGCTAGTCTTTGTATCTAGAAGGAATCAACAGGTTAGACAAGGCGTGGTGTGCATTCCAGAGAACATAAATCAGGAGTTAGTTTCAGTTGCTTAGTGATTTCCTTCCAATCATTAGGTTCTTTGAAGGTTAGAGTGGAACAGAAATGGGCAAACAGGAAAGGGGCAAAAGAGCTGCTTTCACAGTTAAAAAATATCTTGAATGTGATTTATTTCAACCCTCTAATTTTGTAAATAATAAATGTAGAACTCAGAGACTGCATAAGCCAATGAATTACAACACTTTATGGTTTTGTCATTCTTAAACATTCTTCAACTTCTTTTGCTCAACCAAAGCTTGCTAGGCAGAAGGTCATTCTTAACACCACATAGACACTTTCAAGTGTTTTTCCTAAGTCATGGGACACTCAAATGTCACTATTCTTTGCCCTTACCTCTATTTGGGGGAGGGAATAGAACGTCTCTACCTCTATACTGTCTCTTCCTCTTTGGGTGTCTCTTAATTAACGTGCCTTGAAGCTTCAGTTGGAAGGGTATCATAAATTAATGGTCTTCTTGTTAGAAAAAGCACAAGGACTATCTTCTGATTTGTTTACTGATATAGACTAAGCATCTACAACTGTACTGTCACAATAAATATTTATGGCATTTATTATTTAATTCATTGCGTTTTGAACAAATGAGTACACATGTATAAGGAGACATCTTATGTAGCTACATCTTGGAACTTCGGAAATGTGTCATCTTTGTGATTTTTTTGCAATATAAGGATTTTTTAATGTTTAATAAGATTATTTTTGTTTAACTTCCAATCATTTTATTGGACATCTGCTCCCAGAGTACCACTCAGCTTACGGCATGTTCCCTGTGCCTCAGAACCTTGGTGGCATTGGTCTCATATGCCATGTTGCCATCTGTGATCCTCCAGGCTGTTGTCTTGTGGATGGATTGCATGGACTTTCAGTTGGTAGTAGTATCAGCTCTACCTCTGGGTGCAATAGGAGCTTTTAAGGATGCTGCATCCGTGTGAGAGGGCCTTCATCTCCCATAGTCTGTTTTCTAGTCTGGTCTTCATATTTCTCATTGAGTCAAGGTCATTCTCCAAAGACTGGACTGTACATCTCACTGTTGTCTCCATTATATGAGAATTGTGATGTACGGCGTTCTCCTCAATTTACCTGATCAGTCACTTGCCCAGATTCTTCTGGTCCTTCCATATCAGGTCACAAAGGGCCGGGAAACTGGTCATAGTCATGCAGAGAGCCTCATATTTGGGGGCTTCTATAACCATGTTCAGCCCAGAGCCAACAGTGTGGACCTGAAAACTTTTTCCTTCTCTCTATGGTTCTTCTTCATGAAGAGTAGCTCCTTCTGAGCCTCAGTCATCCCCATTTGAAACCAGAACAGATTCACCCTTCTCCCCAAAAAGGTACATGGCCAGCTTAGCCTTGTAGTTGACTCCGAAATCATCAGCAGCCACATGTGTACTGTCAGTCTGTAAGGCCTTGTAAGTACTGTCCAGAGTTTGTAAATATCTGAGTCCACAGCTCTTAGCTAGTCTAGAAATTATGCCTCAGTCCCTGACCTGAGATCCTTTTCTCTGTTTTTCCAGTTATTTCAGATTTCCTCCTCCTGTTTTAAGTTATCTATCTCCATTGCTTTCCTTAGTCCAGAGAGACTTCCAGGGTCTCCTTCTAGCCCCGGATACCTGCTGCCATTCTGGCCAGGCTCTCACTCTCCTGTACTCCCATCACACCAGAATCTGGTAGATAAGGACACTGGAGAGCCCAAGATCCCAGTATCAGCATAGAATTTGGCAGACCCTGTGGTAGGGGATCAGGACTGAGCCCAGCAACCATAATCGGTGAAGAAGGTGGTTGAGTGGGTGGGGAAGCTTACCAGGAGAAAGGAAAAAGGGAAGTGGGACACTGGCTCAGACTATTGGGTGTTTAATCAGAACTATCGCTGAAGGTCATTACTGTTGCAATAGAGACAGCAAGAAAATGTTTATAGATAAATACATATATATATATTTATATTGACACATACATACTGAACTTGAATTAGTGGTATAAACTATTTAAAATATCAACAGAGTCAAATAAAAAATTTTAGGATAATGAATGTGATTGCTTCATAAATTATGTTACACAAATGTTAATATCTGTGGTACCCCTCCCATATTCTCAACCCATGTTGTTTTTCCTTCCTACTGTGCTATAATATAGTGCTATAATATTGGATAGTAACAAGGGCATTTGGAGTGAGACTATCTACTAAATAGTAGGTCCCTGGATAATCACATCTGTAAAATGAGAATGATATCATGTGACACGTAAAGTTGTACAGACTAACTAAGAAGAAAATGTTATGAAGTGTCTGGAAATTAGTAAATCCTGAAAATTGTATTATTGTTATTTTGTTCAGCAAGTATTTTAGTATATTTTGCATAATAGATTTGAATGTGTTTGAAGAACTTAAAAGATAATTCAAATATTTGGCATCACAAATTAATATTTTTTTAGGTGCATTGATATTCTCTCTCTTATCCTACACTTATCACACCGTCACCTTTCCCTCTTCTTCACATCGGTTTTACAAAAATATACAATCACATTTATATCTAGGCACATGGAGAAAAGCAGCCTTTGATACCAACATGTACCTGACTATGCACTGGAATAGCAATGTCAGACTTTCCAAAGTTCTCTAACATCTACTATGTTATTTGAACGACACAACAACTTCATGTAGCAGGCAGATATAATGTTATTTCACAGGTAAAAAAAAATTGAGACCCCCCCCCCCCAAATAGTTAACCAACTTGTTTCAAGGTCACACATTATTAGGTGCAAAAACTAGAGTGAAAAGCAATTGTCCCACTCCTAGTGTCCTGCTGTCTCGTGGAAACGTTCCAACATTTTTTTTTCTTAATTTTTTTAAAAGCAAGCAATCAATCAAAAACGGGTTACCAAAACCTACTGTCTTTTGGGAAATTAGTCCGAAGTATTATAGTTTGTTTGAATATTTTCTATAGCGTTCCTGAGAAAAGAGTATCATTCAAATATAATTGGACTTAGTTAAATGTTGAGCATTCACTCTCTCTCTCAAAACATCTCTTTCCATTGTGAAAGAGTCTGATGATCAGAGAATGGTTCTTTATAAATATCTAAAATCAGCCTCTGAATCAGGTCATTTTTAATCAAGAATTTAACTCCATTGTTTTTCTTAGTATCCCAGACAGATTCCTGGGCTTATTTATCTCCTGATTTATAAGAAGGTTGTTCTATCAATTTGATTAGATTAATAGGCATCTTTAATAAAGTTTTTTAAATTGAGACTTAGAATTTATGAACCGTGAGCTACATTATTTTTATTTTTTTATTTTATTTAAAAAAATTTTTACTTTAGTTTGGAGTAGAGTTGATTAACAATGTTATGTTACTTTCAGGTGCACAGCAAAGTGATTCAGTTATATGTATACATGTATCTATTCTTTTCCCATTTAGGTTATTACAGAATATTGAGCCGAGTTCCCTGTGCTATACAGTAAGTCCTTGTTCGTTATCTATTTTAAATATAGCAGTGTATACATGCCAATCCCAAACTCCCAATCTATACCTCCCCTCTACCCTTCCCGCCTCCCCCCACCCCCCGCTAATCAAAGTTCATTTCATTCTCTAAGTCTGTGACTCTGTTTCTGTTTTGTACATAAATTTTAACTAGTCCTGTTACTGACCAAGGTTCTTGGCTCCCTTAGTCAATAGAAATTGATCAGAGGCTAGACAAGAAATACAGGCAAGGCTTTATTGGGGCCCCTGATGCAGTAGAGGGGAGCAAGAACAAGTAACAGGTTCCCTTGTTCGATCTCTGAGGGGGGGCAAGGTGGTTCCTTATGTGGGGTGAGGGGAGGGCTGGGGCCAGAGGGGAGGCTTAGGTGGTCTGCCCACCCCTTCGGTGGTGTTGTGTGTGGGAGCATGCGCAGTACCTACTTTTGCTCCCGACCCCCTGCTTTTGTTCCCGGCTCTTCAGAAGTGGCAGTTGGGTGTTTTGGTCTTTGTATCTTGTTGTCCATTATTTGCCCCAACTGCCCATGCACGCAGTTATTTTTAGTCCCTTATAGTTTCTTTGTATTTTGTTGCTGGAGGAGACATTTGTCCAGGTGCAAGCATTGTAGCAAAGGGCCCCAGGTCCCAGGTCCCAGGTCCCAGCCTGTCTCAGTCCCTTGATTTTATTTACTCATTTATTCAGTATCTATTCAACTCAATGTCTTAACTATCTACTACATACTAATTATTTTGCTAAGTACTGAAAATAGGTAAATGAACAAGGCCTTCTTATAGTTCACAGTTCTTCTCGTGATTTGACTCTAATACAGGTCTCCTGAAAATATTAGCACCAAAGTTTCCATTTCACATTCATTCAAAAATTAATTTGGCGTAAAATAGATAGCTAGTGGGAAGCAGCCTCATAGCACAGGGAGATCCGCTCGGTGCTTTGTGACCACCTAGAGGGTTGGGATAGGGAGGGTGGGAGGGAGATGCAAGAGGGAGGAGATATGGGGATATATGTATATGTATAGCTGATTCACTTTGTTATAAAGCAGAAACTAATACACCATTGTAAAGCAATTATACTCCAATAAAGATGTTAAAAAAAAATTAATTTGGTTCCTATGGTAATAGTCCTATGGCAGAAAGAATTGACAGAATTAGTAAAATTTCCCCAAAATTCAACTCTCATTGTCAAACCATAGTTTGTGCTTATCATTATGCAAAATATCTCAAATCCACCTATTAATCTTTCAAATTAAATTGCTGCTACCATGACTACCACAGGGTAAAAGTATTCCCAAACCTCCCTCTTATAGTTTGGATCCAAGCTCTGTTTTCCTGTTACTCATCATGTCTTAGGGATATCGTGTATCCTAAATGATCAATGGACACATCCAGGCTAGCATTTATATTTAGACTCTTGCCAGTAGCAACCATTAATATAAATTCTCTAGATTGTCCTCAAACCTGTCTTTAAGAGAATTTCTTAAAAGTCAGATGTTATTCTGACTTCCAGCTGTTATTGCTTATATCTGTATAAATTCTGTAAAGTACTCAGATCTCTGTCTTTTTCAGTTCATTTCAAATATAAATAGTATGCATGCCCACACTTGCCTTAGGAAAAAATGTGTTAAATAAACAAAGCCACAATATATATTGCAATAGTTTAACATACAGTTAAATATTTCCTCAAGGATAGAAACCAGACAATTAATGACATGGCAAAGTGCTTTTGAAGCAAGCTACAGGGATAGTCATTCTTCACACATTTCCGTAAAGAAGGATACAGTATAAAAACAAATTTGAAAACTATCATATAGACAAGAGAGTGATTATTTAGTAATTATGTGACCTACAGCACTGTGAGTTTTCTATAATGCTAAAGCAGTAATGTATTGTGTTTTAACTGTATTTGGTCTCCTTCAAGGAAATGAAAGCCAGTCCTATCTACCCAACCAAAGAAGATATTTTGTTTCTGAAAACTCTCAAGAGCCCTGGAGGACAAGATTGTGCAGAATTTTGAACATGAGGTATGCTGTGAGGCATATCTCTGGAGATGTTGAGATAAATGAAGATGAACCATGGGGAATTACCAGCTCCCAGGAGGAATTCCATATTCCCAAGCATTCACGTGTCTAGAGGTAAACCTTCCTCAGTCTCCTTATCCTCTAAAAACACAGACAAGAAGTATAAAACAAAGCGTGCACAATCTGGAAGATTATTTAATGGAGAGATAATGACATTTTCATTTCCTTCCCCAAATACACCTAGATCTGAAGCCCTCTAATAGGTATGGCCGGGGAAGAAAAGGCGCTTTGATTTCTAAACACCACCACCAAATTAGACCAATATCATCAGGAAATGGAGGATCCCAAAAGAGTATTTTCTCTTCTTTGTGTTAGACACTTCTGGATTCCTACACAGATGCATATGTAATGAATAGATAGGTTAAGGGGCAGGAAGAATGACTCTGCCAGAGACAGCTGTTTGCTCAACTCTCCAAGCTTCTTGCCCCTATAAAAGTGATCATAGACCTTATCTAATTAGGATTGATCTGATTTTCATGTATTTGGTAGTTTTAGAGTCTGTGTAGGCTCAACAGGAAAGATTTAGCAAAGAGGCAGAAATAATTTCCAGAATTTTTTAATCACAAAAGCTATGTATTATTCCTCTTTGAATTTACTTAATGAATATTAATTGGACACCCACTAGGAGTCAGATACAGTTATAGGTTACAGAGATACCCAGAGGGATACAAAATAGACAAGTTTTTGTTCTTTATGAATGTTGGATTCTAATGAGGTTGACTCTAATGACAACAAGAAATACAAAATTAATTTTAGATAGTGATCGGTACTGTGAAGAACATTAAACAGGATCATGTGATAAAAAGAGTCCTTGTGGTTGAGGCAGGTGGCATTATGTAGGATTATCAGGGAAAGACTTTTTGAAGCAGCAGGCACAAAAGCAAACTAGGTAGAGCTAAGGGGAGTGCAGTGGCCTAACTTGAAAAGATGCTCAAAATCGCCAAGGGACTGAAAGAAGCCTAGTGAGGCTGGAGCATGGGAAGCAAGTAGGAGAATGTTAAGAGCTGAAGTCAAAAAAGCAGGAAGGGGCCAGATTCTACACGACCTTGTAGGTTATGGTAAAGGGCTGGGGTTTATTATAAATGCAATGTACCGTGTGTCCTAGAATGAGGGTAGGCACATAGTAGGCAATTAAATATTGTTTAATATTGAAATAATACTGGAAATTTGCTTCTTAATCTTGCATTCTTAAGCCTAGTTCTTTCTTCATTAAAATAAGGGCTTATGCCTGAGTTCCACTACCCTTTATTATTATTTATTTTATTTTATTTTGGCTGTGTTGGGTCTTCGTTTTTGTGCGAAGGCTTCCTCTAGTTGCGGCAAGCGGGGGCCACTCTTCATTGCGGTGCGCGGGCCTCTCACTATCGTGGCCTCTCTTGTTGCGGAGCACAGGCTCCAGACGCGCGGGCTCAGTAGTTGTGGCTCATGGGCCTAGTTGCTCCGCGGCATGTGGGATCTTCCCAGACCAGGGCTCGAACCCGTGTCCCCTGCATTAGCAGGCAGATTCTCAACCACTGCACCACCAGGGAAGCCCCCACTACCCTTTAAAGTAGCCTACTTAACACTCAATCAAATTTAATTTCTATAATCAAGACAACTTAATTAACCAAAAGTTATAAACACCTTCATTTTTAAATGAATGTTATTTGTTATTAAAGAAGGGGAAAATCCATGCATTTTTTCATCCATCTTACTTGCTATGCATATTTGCTACAATTTAGTCATTAATCATGCCTTATATATAGCTCTAGATAAAAAGGCCATGTCCAAACTAGCTTTTAAAATTTTATGTCTACTTATATGTACATCAGTTATGGGACATGAACTTTGTAACATTTTTCTGATTTTTCCCAGAGGCCAACTCCTTGTTCTTCTATCTTTGTTATAGATTCTAGACACTCTATGCCTACACTTGTACTTTTTAAAAGGCTGTGTCATCTTTCTAAGCAGAGTAACTGTAAAGAAATAAAAAGATAGTCCTAAAATGATGTTCTTATGGATCAAGATTTACAGACTCCTCTCCCCTTGCAGTCTTTCAATTTTGAGGCTTTATTTTTGTTTATTTAGCCAACATTCATACAGCCAGCTACTTTCTAGGTGCCAGCTACTGTCCTATGTATTTTACAAATATGAGCTCGTTAAGTAAAACATGGCAATAGTGTTGAAGTGACATTCACAGTTCCTAGTAAATTCATGAAACACAAGTATGATTTTCATCAGATCATTCTGGAAAATCTTATTCATTGCTGGTTAACATTGTCATTAGCTTTTTTGGAGAGATGTTATTTTTTTAAAACAACTATGATTTGCTAACAAGCTAGAAAATTTTGTAGCATATAATAATTGTTAAGTGTTTATTTATTGAGAGGTACAAATTTACCAAAGAAACACTGGTTGAAGAAATAATTGGTTTTGGAGGAAATAAGGGTGAATTCTTTTTTTTTACGTTTTTAAATTTGACGTGCTAGCAGGACACGCAGGTAAAGATGAGCTCCTGTCCCTTAGTAAAAGCTGTAAAAACCACCAAGGTCTCAAACAACGCCATCATCTTGGATATATTGTTATCTTTTTAGGCGAGCCAAAATTCAGCCATGGACATGTTAAGAATGGATTGAGTGACAGACCAGCACATAACTTCAAGTGCCAACACAGTGGTTAATATCAACAGAAGGGGAGAAAATTTTCACGTAAAATCTTGTTTTTGCTTAGTGAAGGTTAAAATATCCATTTTTTTAAACTGAGGGTTTCTGCTTTGAATAGATCCATCAAAATAATTAATGTGTACTCATTTCACAGTATTGTTGGGGTTGAATGTTACATGACAAAGCAAACCTTGGAAAGTGTATTTCTATATACAGTTAGGAAAGAACCGTTGACCAAAGGCAAACAGTTATGACAACAGAAGATGAATAGGAACCACAAATTTTTATTTGCTAATGATTGAATCATGGTCTATTGTTTGCAATATATTCTACTTAATCAGATAGAGCTTTGCCTCACCAAGGGCATTCTTGCTATTGTTTTTCTTTTCATTCTTTAAGATATTTAAGGACTCCATGGACATGTTTGGCTTTACAAAAAATGGTGTCAATCATGCTCTAATGGCAAAGAATGAGACCCAGTATAATATAATTGAACATGATGGTGATACTTGGACCTATAATCACTCTAAGTTGTATCATGTTTTAAACCTGCTGTCTGCATCCTATTGGTATTATTTAAAAAAAAAGAGTTACTATGCTACATAGTATACTATGTTATTGAATTTCTTAGCCCATTTGCGCTAGAAATGTTGCTGGGAGATCGTCTTCCTAGAGAACTGCTTGAACTTGCATTTCCCCCACTCTTTCCAAACCTACTACCACCCGCCTAATTAAGCCACAGGTGGAATATAAGGCTGATACAAGCTGGAATAATTGAATTTTCTGTCTCATGAATTTGGATTTGGGCCATGAAAAATGAGTCAGTTAACAATGGAGACCTAAGCTTGAAAAGGTAAGTTAACTTCAAGGATTGAGACCACTGTGAACAAGTATGCTGGAAATATAAACCCCAAAGATTTAGAACACTGGAATAGATGAAGCGAATAACCTTTATCTTTGACTTTCCTGTTACTTGTGTGATTATTTTTTCATACATATTTTTTATACCTGCAGACCTGAAGTGCTTCGAGATACTTCTGGATCTCTTCAGCTTCTGCCTGCCTTTTCTGTTTGCAATCAAGTGATCCTTAACTGAGGTATGTTACTGGGTTATACTGATTCTCCATGGATAATAAGGTAAGTGTGTGTATGAGGGAACAAGAGAGGAAGAAAACAGAAAAGTAGAATGTGAGATTGGATTAAATACATGTGAAAATACTTTTAAAATCTAAGATTAGGCTCCCTCTCAAAGAGATGATTCTAATTCCAAATAGAATTATCGCTTGTAAACTCATACTGCAAAATTTCCTGTTTCGTACATAATTTAAAGTTGGAACTAAGCAGATTTTCAGTTTTGGCAGAGACCCCCCCCCCCCCAGACTTTTACTGCTGGAACTGGTCCATTCATATAAAACATATGAAAAGACTATGAAGTTGGTTCAGAAAGGTTTAACATATGACCTACCACCAGATCGTTTAAGAGAAGACTAAGGATTCATGAGACAGGAGAGTGAGGTTGTCTTTGAAGAGAGTTGAATGAGTCCTGAGCAACTCACCTACCTCAGGCCAAATTTGGGGAGGAAAGTTATGTCAGGATTTCTAGGGTTTGGACAACACAGAAGCCAGTGCTTGACTCTGAGCTGGAAGCTTTTATTAACAAAAATGTTTGACTTGCCTATGATGACAGAGCAAGAAGAGAGGACATGAATAACTTCTATTCATGGCACAACTATGTGAGTCTCTTGTGGACAGAGAGAACCCCTGAAAAATAGCCAGACTTAAACATCTGGCAAAACCCCCTGGCTATAGTTCTGCGTGCCAGAGGTGGGTGACCTCAACAGAAAAAGCCTCTGTGGGAACTGGAACTAAGGGAGATGTAGTCGGTGGCCTTGCGAAAGGTATATCACCCACAGGACGCAGAGAAATGGAAAGCCCTCACAGAGGCAGTGGGGTAGTGGTCACTGGTGACCCCACAAAAGCCACTCAAGAGAGGAAGAGTATTTCAGCATCTGACACACCAAGAAGACACCACTCTAGTGGATGAAGACCAAACCATCCTAGGATTGGTCTCATAAAGAGCATGTTTTAGAAATAGAAGTTTAGACTGACACTGGCAAACAGGACAACTGATTCCAAACTCCAGATTGGCCTCTGACGGTACTGCCTTATCTTTCAAGAGGCCATTTTTAGTTACCTAATAAAATCAAGGGAGCCTGCTCTCTCACATCATGGGGTGTGACATGAATCTTAAGAAAAAGGGTGTGGATGTAGGAGGATCTATCATTTCCTCTCTGACTAACAGACACTACAATGGGATGGGGTGGGAAACAGAGGGAGCGATCAGTTCAAATTGGTCTAAAAAGTTGGAGCAAAATGGAAAAGGGAAAATAGCTTTTCTTTTTAGGGCTTCATTTTCCTATCACCTGTGAGTAGAGACATTAGTGATGCATCAGATAGCCTCTTCAAATTCCCCTCAGTTCCATTACGCCATAGGTCTATCTACTTGCACAGCAGAAGAGCAGATGTTTGAATCCGCCATTTTTATTTCTCAATTAGACTGCACATTCATTCCCAGCATTTCCTTCCAGAATAAGGTTAGCCAGGGTTGCACAGGATCACACCTGTCAGATTTAAGCCCATTTACATTCATTTTTCTTCATTGCCCCTGGTAACGTTTATAACTATTTGCATGCAAAATCTAACATCTTAAGGCTCCCATAAAAAGAAGACCATTAAAAAGAAAGCTATGGTGAATATAAGTATTTTTCCTCTTCAGAGTAGGTTTAATTTGTAAATATGCAACTGTTTAGAAATAAAATAAATGGGGCTATCTAGATTCATGTATGTTCTTTGTTCCTAATTTGAAGCACAAGGTCGTTTATCTCTCAAGATATCAACGTTTATACTCTATCTTATGAAACTCAATGTTTGAAGAGTGCTTGAAGTTTTAATAAAAATGACAGTAATAAGCACTCTTTTCAATTACAGTTCTTTGGAATAGCTTTTTCTTCACTTCAAAATTCAGCTTTCAAATCCCTCATGAATATAATTACTAGAAAAAAACTTGCTGTATTTCTGTTTGTTTTCAAATGAATAGAATCAGAACGGAATATATTGTTGATCTTAAGACAATTTTGAATGTCACATTTTGAGAACACTTACTTCATTATAAATCATGTGACTTCTCTATTTCCCAAGATGATTAATGGTCTTTGGCCAACTTGTCAAATTTATTTATGTATTTTTCATGCTCCTCTCATTTGATGTTTTGTTTTATGCCCTTGAAGGTAAATTGAGTTTTTGACTAAGAATACACATATAAGTAATTTTACCTTGTTAACTAGATTGACTGGGCAACTAGTTCACACACACACACACACACACACACACACACACACACAGAGACACACACACACACACACACTGAGATATTCATAAAGAATCTCACCGGCTCAATCTCTTTTTATTTTTTTCCTGATATCATTTCTTAATTTGAGAAAAGTTTGCCATTTGGAAAGTCTAGAATTGAGAAAAAGGTTAATTTTCAATCCAGCAATTCCTGCTTATGTATATTTCCTTTAAATTTTTATTGAAAACTGAACAGCTTTTTTTTTCTTTCTTTTTTAAATACCATTTCTCCCATTTTACATATCACTATAGGCAGATAGAAGAGACCAAACTAGATAATACTCTGACCGAGAAATTATTAGGGGCATTTTTTATTTTTCACATTACCACATGCAACAGTGTTGCCCAACTTGCCTCCACTATATAACAAGAATCCTCTTTATCTTCAGTAACATCCTCTCACTTTCCGTTAAACCCTCATTGATAGAATCCTTCAAGCCCTTTAGGTTTCTAACATGCAACTCTAAACCTTGTAGGCTTTTACTAACCGTATCCTTAATGGTCTTCCAAAGTCTACCCTCTGCCCAGTTCCAATCCCAAAGCAAGTGGCATATGTGTTAAGTTTTTGTTACAGCAGCATCCTATTTTCAGACACCAAATCACGGCTTAAAACAATCATTTATTTTGCTAAAAATCTTCAGTTTTGTCAGGGCTTAACATGGACGCCTGTCATTTCATGAATATATCTATTCTATCTGTATCTATCTCTATAACTTGATATATAGTTAGTGCAATACATAGGTAGATAGATAGCTGATAGATGCATATAAAATATGTCAAAGGATAAAATATTCATTGTTTCTGCATAATTTTGATATATGTGCATTATCTTTGTAATTAGAACTTAACAATATAGATGATAAATGTCACTATTTTACAGTAATGATTATAATCAGAAGATTATAGAAAGCAAGTCTCTGTGGTTAGGAGTGACCAGATTCCTACAAGCCTATTAGGCTGTTTTTAACAAGTGATCCAAAGACACTAATTTTTGTTACTTATGGGTGATGGAGGAAACAACTATGCTCATATACAAAGGTTTTTCATACCCGTTATCTTTCAATTGTTTTCAGAAGTTAGACTACTCAGTCTCCTAAACAAACTCAAACTGCATAGATTATTTGATAAATTTTTACCAAATAGCTGTACTAGCCACTGCTAAATAGGAGATGTAATCTATTCTCAATTATGTTATAAATTTTTTGAAGACATGGCCGATTCTTCTAGTGCATCTTGCAGAGTCATTCATTAGATGAATATTTGTTGAGTACCTGTGTTGTTCCAGGGACTGTGCCTGGCACTGAGGGTAGAGTGGTGAGATAAACAGCAAGGTCCCTGCCCTCAAAGAGCTTACAATCTACTGGAAAAAAACAGCAACAATAATCTTACATGTGCATGCAAATTATTACAGAATAAAACAGGTTTGAAAGAGATCACCCAACATGAGAAGGCGCTTCTGAGAGGGTGACATTTTTTTAAATTGAAGTATAGTTAATTAATTTACCATGTTGTGTTAGTTTCAGGTGTACAGCAAAGTGATTCAGTTATACATACATTTTTTTTTTCAGATTCTTTTCCCTTATAGGTTATTACAAAATATTGAGTATAGTTCCCTGTGCTATACAGTAAGTCCTTTTTGGTTATCTATTCATATACAGTAGTGTGTATATATTAATCCCAAACTCCTAATTTATCCCTCCCCACCCCCCTTTTCCCCTTTGGTAACTATAAGTTTGTTTTCTATGTCTGTGAGTCTATTTCTGTTTTGTATATAAGTTTGTTTGTATCATCTTTTCTAGATTCCACATATAAGCAATATCATGATGTTTGTCTTTCTCTGTGTAGCTTACTTCACTCAGTATGACAATCTCTAGGTCCATCCAAGTTGCTGCAAATGGCATTTTCATTCTTTTTAATGGCTGAGTAATATTCCATGGTATACCACATCTTCTTTATCCATCCATCTGCTGATGGACATTTAGGTTGCTTCCATGTCTTGGCTCTTGTAAATAGTGCCGACAGGAACATTGGGGTGCATGTATCTTTTCGAATTATGGTTTTCTCTGGATAGATACCCAGGAGCAGGATTACAGGATCATATTACCATATGACCCATTTTTAGTTTTTTAAGGAACCTCCATAATGTTCTCCATAGTGGCTGTACCAATTTACATTCCCATCAATAGTGTAGGAGGGTTCCTTTTTCTCCACACTGAGAGGGGGACATTTGAGCTGAGACTTGGGTGAGAAGATGTTTCCTAACAAACAGTGCTGCAGATCTACCTACTGATGGATACAGCTATTGAAACACTATTTCTATTTATGAAATTCTTTTTTATCATATATGTGTCCTTCGATCTCCATGGCCACAAGGATGAAACTCTAGAATGCTAGTCAACTAATTACCTTTTAAATTAGTTCTCAAAGATAATATTTTTCCCTCCCCTACACATCATCGTGGTAAAACCTTTACTGAAAAGTTTGTCTTGCTTCTTTCGAGAAGCTCATGTGCAACATTTACATTGTGGTGACTAGAATACCTGAGAGGCATTCAATTCTCAAATAATTAGATGATTGGTTCATAAGCCAATTCTAATAAAACTTACTTATAAAACTCATTTCTCCAGGCATCACTCTTTCATCTTATGAAATGTGGGGTTGAATCTATTCTCAAGCTAAACTTTCAAAAGCTTGCTGAAGAGAAGACAAAATCTGAGCCATAGTACTCATGAAAGTTAGAACTATCACTGTCAGCAAATGGGAAATTAATCACAAGAAAATTTTAAAATTCTGCAACACTAGTCTATTTTAAGACGGTTCAAGATTTTCCAAACATGTCATAAAATACAAGTGCCTTGATCTAACATGTCTGCAGTAATCCAAGAAAGATTCATGATTATCATTCTACATTTTTTCCCAATGTCTTTTACCCATTCTTCCCATAGAATAAGATCATGTTGGAAAGATAGGATGCAGGCATGCCGAATTATGAAGCACAGATAGCTTTCCCCCTCCCGAGCTCCCACCTTACACCAGTACTCAGTTTCTGCAACTCAAAATTACCCAAACAGTACAGACGGTTCTCCTGCTCCCAAGTCTTTTCCCTTCTCCCTTGTACTATATTTCATTAATTGAATACACCTCTCATTACTTACGTGTTTAGCTGTAATCACTTACATACTGGTATATGTAATAGGTTAGGTGGTAGCAGGCAAAATAAGGTGGTTTCTCAGTGTCCAGGCTCTGAAATCAGACTCTTGGATTTCTGACAAACTTCTCATTTCTTTACAGATTTGCAGGGAAGGAATAAATAAGATAATTAATTTAAGATAGTTATGCCTGGAACAAGGAAATCAATAAATATAAACTCATTTTTTAAGAGTTAATTGCAATAACCATGCATGTACATTTTTAAGTAAAACTGTGCCTTCACCCAAATTATTTACTGACTAATAGAATAATAAGGGTGTATTTTTAGGAAGTTGGATGTTCAGGTTGGTGGAGTAGTGTATATGGACTGATATCTGTCAAAGAAGTATAGCCTAATTTAGGGTTTTATATATATATATATATATATTTGATGACCTTAATTTATACATCTGAAACTGAAGTGTCTTCATCTATGAACTGGAGGAAATAGTATCTTTCTTTCTTGTTTATTGTGGGGATAGAATAAGATGATATTTGTAGTATATTTCAGGGAAAAGTTTGGAAAAAAAAAAGTGACATGAACAGTAGATTTAATTTTATCCTTATGTGGAAAATAAAAGCAAGCATTTTGATATAAGCATCTCACTTAGACTCGAAGAATGTTACTGGAAAATTTTGCAGACCCTTTCCATGGCTGCCATGTGAAATAACTCTGGAACCAGCAAATGGTGCCCAACATAGGTCTATTCACTATTATTATAAGAGAGCTGTGCTTTGACAGGGAACAAATGTTATCTGAATAGAGCTCTCAACTAAAATGGGCATTTCAGAATCTGGCCCCCAAACTTCTTTATAGGATGACTGTAATGGTTAATTTTATGTGTCAACTTAACTTGGCTAAGGGATCCGCAGATGGATGGTAAAACATTATTTCTGGGTGTCTCTGTGAGGGTGTGTCCAGTAGAGATTAGCATTTGAATTGGTGAACTGAGTAAAGTAGATTCCTCTCCTCAATGTGAGTGGGCATCATCCAATACTTCGAGGGTGAGAATAGAACAAAAAGGTAGAAGAAGGACAAATTCAGTTTGAGCTGGGACATTCGTCTTTTCTTGCCCTCAGACAGCTGTGATCTCCAGTTCTCTGGTTTTTGGATTCAGATTGGGACCATCAGCTCCCTGGTTCTCAGTCCTTTGGACTTGGCCTGAATTATTCCACTAGCTTTCAAGGTTTTCTGGCTTGCAGAGGGCAGATCGTGGGATATCTCAGCCTCCATAATTGTGTGAGTCAATTCCTATATTATATATATGTATATATACAAATACATATGTAATAAATAATTATATATTTTATATTATATACATACTATACATAAACATACAAATATATATGTATACAGAGAAACAGAATATATATAGACTTATTTATTATATATATTATATATATTATATATATATATATATATATATATATATATATATATATATATATAACTATTGGATTTGTTTCACTGGAGAACACTGACTAATACAATAATCATTTCTCAGATTGTTTGCAAATTGGAAAGCAATAGACTGGCAAAACATTGAGATAAACACAGGGAGTGTAATCCTTGACCATAAATTCCTCTTTATCTGATCTTTCTTCAGACATTAACATCACTATTTTTCATAATCCTCCTTTCATGTCTGAAGATAATCTGCATTCATTTTGCTATGATACTCACATGGTGTGATGATTAAACAGTTACTTTGAGTTGCTCCCTAGGCATTTTATGGTATTACAACCCTACTCACACCCAGAGTCTGGACGTTTAGATAAGGACCTAAGCTTAGGTTTCCTGCCACAAGTTCCCACCCTCCTTTCTTTAAAGAAAAAAAAAAAATTTAGAATTGGTCACAAAAAGTTAGTGACCTCCACCCCAACCATGTTATAAGTAACACGATGCTTGCTGCCCTGCTGTCACCTGCTTGCTCGTGAATGCATTAAAACTGTGCCGTGAGAGAGGAGAAGATGGCGGAAGAGTAAGACGTGGAGATCACCTTCCTCCCCACAGATACATCAGAAATACATCTACACGTGGAACTGCTCCTACAGAACACCCACTGAACGCTGGCAGAAGACCTCAGACCTCCCAAAAGGCAAGAAGCTCCCCACATACCTGGGTAGGGCAAAAGAAAAAAGAAATAACAGAGACAAAAGAATAGGGACGGGACCTGCACCAGTGGGAGGGAGCTGTGAAGGACGAAAGGTGTCCACACACTAGGAAGCCCCTTCGCGGGCGGAGACTGCGGGTGACAGAGGGGCGAAGCTTCGGAGCCACGGAGGAGAGCGCAGCCACAGGGGTGCGGAGGGCAAAGCGGAGAGACTCCCGCACGGAGGATCGGTGCCAACCAGCACTCACCAGCCTGAGAGGCTTGTCTGCTCACCCGCTGGGGCGGGCGGGGCTGGGAGCTGAGGCTCCGGCTTCTGTCGGATCGCAGGGAGAGGACTGGGGTTGGCGGCGTGAACACAGCCTGAAGGGGTTAGCGCACCACAGCTGGCTGGGAGGGAGTCCCGGAAAAGGTCTGGAGCTGCCGAACAGGCAAGAGACTTTTTCTTGCCTTTTGTTTCCTGGGGCGCGAGGAGAGGGGATTCAGAGTGCCGCCTAAACGAGCTCCAGAGACGGGCGCGAGCCGCGGCTATCAGCGTGGACCCCAGAGACAGGCATGAGATGCTAAGGCTGCTGCTGCCCCAAGAAGCCTGTGTGCGAGCACAGGTCACTATCCACACCGCCCCTCCCGGGAGCCTGTGCAGCCCACCACTGCCAGGGTCCCATGATCCAGGGACAACTTCCCCAGGAGAATGCACGGCGCGCCTCAGGCTGCTGCAACGTCATGCCGGCCTCTGCTGCCGCAGGCTCGCCCCGCATCCGTACCCCTCTCTCTCCCCGGCCTCAGTGAGCCAGAGCCCCCGAAGCTGCTTCTCCTTTAACCTCGTCCTGTGTGGGCAAAGAACAGACGCCCTCAGGCGACCTACACGCAGAGGCGGGGCCAAATCCAAAGCTGAACCCCCGGAGCTGTGCAAACAAAGAAGAGAAAGGGAAATTTCTCCCAGCAGCTTCAGAAGCAGCGGATTAAAGCTCCACAAACAACTTGATGTACCTGCATCTGTTGAATACCTGAATAGACAACGAATCATCCCAAATTGAGGAGGTGGACTTTGGGAGCAAAATATATTATTTTTTCCCCTTTTCCTCTTTTTGTGAGTGTGTGTGTGTATGCTTCTGTGTGAGATTTTGTCTGTATAGCTTTGCTTTCACCATTTGTCCTACGGTTCTGTCCGTCCTTTTTTTTTTTTTTTTTTTACTTAAGAAAATTTTTTTCTTAATAATTATTTTTTATTTTAATAACTTTATTTTATCTTACTTTATTTTATTTTATTTTGTCCTCTTTCTTTCTTTCTATTTTTTCTCCCTTTTGTTCTGAGCTGTGTGGATGAAAGGCTCTTGGTGCTCCAGCCAGGCATCAGGGCTGTGCCTCTGAGGTGGGAGAGTCAACTTCAGGACAATGGTCCACAAGAGACCTCCCAGCTCCATGTAATACCAAATGGCGAAAATCTCCCAGAGAGCTCCATCTCAACACCAAGACCCAGCTTCACTCAACGACCAGCAAGCTACACTGCTGGACACCCTATGCCAAACAACTAGCAAGACAGGAACACAGCCCCATCCATTAGCAGAGAGGCTGCCTAAAATCATAATAAGGCCACAGACACACCAAAACACACCACCAGACGTGGACCTGCCCACCAGAAAGACAAGATCCAGCCTCATCCACCAGAACACAGGCTCTAGTCCCCTCCACCAGGAAGCCTACACAACCCACTGAGCCAACCTTAGCCACTGGGGACAGATACCAAAAACAACAGGAACTACGAACGTGCAGCCTGCTAAAAGGAGACCCCAAACACGGTAAGATAAGCAAAATGAGAAGACAGAAAAACACAGAGCAGATGAAGGAGCAAGGTAAAAACACACCAGACCTAACAAATGAAGAGGAAATAGGCAGTCTACCTGAAAAAGAATTCAGAATAATAGTAAAGATGATCCAAAATCTTGGAAATAGAATAGACAAAATGCAAGAAACATTTAACAAGGACCTAGAAGAACTAAAGAGGAACCAAGCGACAATGAAAAACACAATAAATGAAATTAAAAATACTCTAGAAGGGATCAACAGCAGAATAACTGAGGCAGAAGAACGGATAAGTGACGTGGAAGATAAAATAGTGGAAATAACTACTGCAGAGCAGAATAAAGAAAAAAGAATGAAAAGAACTGAGGACAGTCTCAGAGACCTCTGGGACAACATTAAATGCACCAACGTTTGAATTATAGGGGTCCCAGAAGAAGAAGAGAAAAAGAAAGGGACTGAGAAAATATTTGAAGAGATTATAGTTGAAAACTTCCCTAATATGGGAAAGGAAATAGTTAATCAAGTCCTGGAAGCACAGAGAGTCCCACATAGGATAAATCCAAGGAGAAACACGCCAAGACACATATTAATCAAACTACCAAAAATTAAATAAAAAGAAAACATATTAAAAGCAGCAAGGGAAAAACAACAAATAACACACAAGGGAATCCCCATAAGGTTAACAGCTGATCTTTCAGCAGAAACTCTGCAAGCCAGAAGGGAGTGGCAGAACATATTTAAAGTGATGAAGGAGAAAAACCTACAACCAAGATTACTCTACCCAGCAAGGATCTCATTCAGATTTGATGGAGATATTAAAACCTTTACAGACAAGCAAAAGCTGAGAGAGTTCAGCACCACCAAACCAGCCTTACAACAAATGCTAAGGGAACTTCTCTAGGCAAGAAACACAAGAGAAGGAAAACACCTACAATAACAAACCCGAAACATTTAAGAAAATGGGAATAGGAACATACATATCGATAATTACCTTAAATGTAAATGGATTAAATGCTCCCACCAAAAGACACAGGCTGGCTGAATGGATACAAAAACAAGACCTGTATATATGCTGTCTACAAGAGACCCACTTCAGACCTAGGGACACATACAGGCTGAAAGTGAGGGGATGGAAAAAGATATTCCATGCAAATGGAAATCAAAAGAAAGCTGAAGTAGCAATTCTTATATCAGTCAAAATAGACTTTAAAATAAAGACTATTACAAGAGAAAAAGAAGGACACTATATAATGATCAAGGGATCGATTCAAGAAGAAGATATAACAATTGTAAATATTTATGCGCCCAACATAGGAGCACCTCGATACATAAGGCAAATACTAACAGCCATAAAAGGGGAAATCGACGGCAACACAGTCATAGTAGGGGACTTTAACACCCCACTTTCACCAATGGACAGATCATCCAAAATGAAAATAAATAGGGAAACACAAGCTTTAAATGATACATTAAACAAGGTGGACTTAATTGATATTTATAAGACATTCCACCCAAAAACAATGGAATACACATTTTTCTCAAGTGCTCATGGAACATTCTCCAGGATAGATCATATCTTGGGTCACAAACCAAGCCTTGGTAAATTTAAGAAAACTGAAATCGTATCAAGTATCTTTTCCAACCACAACACTATGAGACTAGATATCAATTACAGGAAAAGATCTGTAAAAAATACAAACACATGGAGGCTAAACAATACACTGCTTAAAAACGAAGTGATCACTGAAGAAATCAAAGGGGAAATCAAAAAATACCTAGAAACAAATCACAATGGAGACACGACGACCCAAGACCTATGGGATGCAGCAAAAGCAGTTCTAAGAGGGAAGTTTATAGCAATACAAGCCTACCTCAAGAAAGAGGAAACATCTCGAATAAACAACCTAACCTTGCACCTAAAGCAATTCGAGAAAGAAGAACAAAAAATCCCCAAAGTTAGCAGAAGGAAAGAAATCATAAAGATCAGATCAGAAATAAATGAAAAAGGAATGAAGGAAACAATAGCAAAGATCAATAAAACTAAAAGCTGGTTCTTTGAGAAGATAAACAAAATTAATAAACCGTTAGCCAGACTCATCAAGAAAAAAAGGGAGAAGACTCAAATCAATAGTATTACAAATCAAAAAGCAGAAGTAACAACTGACACTGTAGAAATACAAAGGATCATGAGAGATTACTACAAGCAACTCTATGCCAATAAAATGGACAACCTGGAAGAAATGGACAAATTCTTAGAAATGCACAACCTGCCGAGACTGAACCAGGAAGAAACAGAGAATATGAACAGACAAATCACAAGCACTGAAATTGAAACTGTGATTAAAAATCTTCCAACAAACAAAAGCCCAGGACCAGATGGCTTCACAGGCGAATTCTATCAAACATTTAGAGAAGAGCTAACACCTATCCTTCTCAAACTCTTCCAAAATATAGCAGAGGGAGGAACGCTGCCCAACTCATTCTACGAGGCCACCATCACCCTGATACCAAAACCAGACAAAGATGTCACAAAGAAAGGAAACTACAGGACAATATCACCGATGAATATAGATGAAAAAATCCTCAACAAAATACTAGCAGACAGAATCCAACAGCACATTAAAAGGATCATACATCATGATCAACTAGGGTTTATCTCAGGAATGCAAGGATTCTTCAATATATGCAAATCAATCAACGTGATACACCATATTAACAAACTGAAGGAGAAAAACCATATGATCATCTCAATAGATGCAGAGAAAGCTTTCGACAAAATTCAACACCCATTTATGATAAAAGCCCTGCAGAAAGTAGGCATAGAGGGAACTTTCCTCAACATAATAAAGGCCATATATGACAAACCCACAGCCAACACTGTCCTCAATGGTGAAAAACTGAAACCATTTCCACTAAGATCAGGAACAAGACAAGGTTGCCCACTCTCACCACTATTATTCAACATAGTTTTGGAAGTGTTAGCCACAGCAATCAGAGAAGAAACAGAAATAAAAGGAATCCAAATCGGAAAAGAAGAAGTAAAGCTGTCACTGTTTGCAGATGACATGATACTATACATAGAGAATCCTAAAGCTGCTACTAGAGCTAATCAATGAATTTGGTAAAGTAGCAGGATACAAAATAAATGCACAGAAATCTCTTGCATTCCTATACACTAATGATGAAAAATCTGAAAGTGAAATTAAGAAAACACTCCCATTTACCATTGCAACAAAAAGAATAAAATATCTAGGAATAAACCTACCTAAGGAGACAAAAGACCTGTCTGCAGAAAATTATAAGACACTGATGAAAGAAATTAAAGATGACACAAATAGATGGAGAGATATACCATGTTCTTGGATTGGAAGAATCAACATTGTGAAAATGACTCTACTACCCAAAGCAATCTACAGATTCAATGCAATCCCTATCAAAGTACCACTGGCATTTTTCACAGAACTAGAACAAAAAATTTCACAATTTGTATGGAAACACAAAAGACCCCGAATAGCCAAAGCAATCTTGAGAACGAAAAATGGAGCTGAAGGAATAAGGCTCCCTGACTTCAGACTATACTACAAAGCTACAGTAATCAAGACAGTATGGTACTGGCACAAAAACAGAAACATAGATCAATGGAACAGGATAGAAAGCCCAGAGATAAACCCACGCACATATGGTCACCTTATCTTTGATAAAGGAGGCAAGAATATACAGTGGAGAAAAGACAGCCTCTTCAATAAGTGGTGCTGGGAAAACTGGACAGGTACATGTAAAAGTATGAAATTAGAACACTCCCTAGCACCATACACAAAAATAAACTTAAAATGGATTAAAGACCTAAATGTAAGGCCAGACAGTATCAAAGTCTTAGAGGAAAACATAGGCAGAACACTGTATGACATAAATCACAGCAAGATCCTTTTTGACCCAGCTCCTAGAGAAATCAAAAGAAAAACAAAAATAAACAAATGGGACCTAATGAAACTTAAAAGCTTTTGCACAGCAAAGGAAACCATAAACAAGACCAAAAGACAACCCTCAGAATGGGAGAAAATATTTGCAAATGAAGCAACTGACAAAGGATTAATCTCCAAGATTTACAAGCAGCTCATGCAGCTCAATAACAAAAAAACATACAACCCAATCCAAAAATGGGCAGAAGACCTAAATAGACATTTCTCCAAAGAGGATATACAGATTGCCAACAGACACATGAAAGAATGCTCAACATCATTAATCATTAGAGAAATACAAATCAAAACTACAATGAGATATCATCTCACACCGGTCAGAATGGCCATCATCAAAAAATCTAGAAACAATAAATGCTGGAGAGGGTGTGGAGAAAAGGGAACACTCTTGCACTGTTGGTGGGAATCTAAATTGATACAGCCACTATGGAGAACAGTATGGAGGTTCCTTAAAAAACTCAAAATAGAAGTACCGTACGACCCAGCAATCCCACTACTGGGCATATACCCTGAGAAAACCATAATTCAAAAAGAGTCATGTACCACAATGTTCATTGCAGCTCTATTTACAATAGCCAGGACATGGAAGCAACCTAATTGTCCATCATCGGATGAATGGATAAAGAAGATGTGGCACATATATACAATGGAATATTACTCAGCCGTAAAAAGAAATGAAATTGAGTTATTTGTAGTGAGGTGGATGGAGTTAGAGTCTGTCATACGAGTGAAGTAAGTCAGAAAGAGAATAACAAATACAGTATGCTAACACATATATATGGAATCTAAGGGAAAAAAAAAAAAAAGGTCATGTGGAACCTAGTGGCAAGACGGGAATAAAGACACAGACCAACTAGAGAATGGACTTGAGGATATGGGGAGGGGGAAGGGTAAGGCGTGACAAAGTGAGAGAGTGGCATGGACATATATACACTACCAAACGTAAAATAGATAGCTAGTGGGAAGCAACCGCATAGCACATTGAGATCAGCTCTGTGCTTTGTGACCACCTAGAGGGGTGGGGTGGGGAGGGTGGGAGGGAGGGGGATGCAGGAGGAAAGAGATGTGGGAGCATGTGTATGTGTGTAACTGATTTTGCTTTGTTGTAGAGCAGAGGCTAACACACCATTGTGGGGCAATTGTACTCCAATAAAGATGTTAAAAAAAAAAACAAAAAAAACTGCTGTAAGTCAAAACGACCCTGGGGTTTTCAGTTACAACCAACCCCGTGTCGGTGGCCTGTGCCTCCTCATTCAGCAGGTCATAATCTGCATATTCTAAATTTAATACACCGGCTGTAAGCCCCCCAACACACATGGTAACATGAAGAGATGAATCAAATCCAGTGAGTTTAAGAACATGGACAGTAGAAAGAGAAGACATGGCCTCACACAAACTTTGTGACAGAGGGGAAGTCATCCATCTCTCTTGGTCTGAATTTGTAAAGTGGGGTATTAGACTAGATGATGAAAAAGTTCTTTCCCTTTTAAGTATCTATTAAATATCTTAAGTGTTTTGAGCTTTTATGTGGGCCTAGGATGCTAGAAGATAAAAGTCCCAAAGGCAGGCTTCTACTTGAGGCAGGGCTAATATCAATGATAAAGCAATGTAAATTCCAGATGGCTACTTTTTAGAATGGTGCAGTCCTAATATAAATTAACTTCTTTCATCAAAAGTCTTTTATTCTCAACAAAACCCTCTTTAAAATGTCATTGCCTAAGGAGTGTGGGTAATTTTTAAAGGGTCACGAAGATAAACTGTTCTTGATACTTACAAAGTGTGACAATGATATTCTAATATAGAATGAGAACCTCCAAGCTTTTTCTTGTAATTCGTGCAGTGTGTGTGTGCATTTCTTTTTAACTTGGCTTTAATAAGACCTTAAAGATGTCCGCAAGGCATTTGACTGAATGAAAAGATAATCATTTCCTAAAGAGTTATGACGATATCCATCCAATGGCCAAAATTTGAAGAATATATTTTCTGACTTCTGTAGTCTGAACACATTTCCGAAGAGATTTCAAGGCCAGTATCTGTCAGATTCTTTTCTTAATGAGCAATGAATGAAAATCTAAGCTATATATATATATATATATTATGCAGTCATTAGATTATATGACTAATTTAGTTATATATATTTAGTTAATGTATACTATATTTATATATTTGCATATATAAAGTATCAAGATTTTGGTGATTCTTTTCAGTGGACTAGTTTTTTCCACTTGATTAAATCTCCCCTTATGAATCTGTTTCATCCACTTAAAAAGATCCTGTTTCCCTTTTCAGTGTTGGCTCCCTGCATTACAGATAAGAGCTTAGTTTCATTGATTCTACATTGTAGTTCTGGTAACACTAAACCTTAGATGCCCAATAACAATGTATTTGAAAAACAAATACGTGGATAAATGGATGTTTTAAAAAAGCATCTGCCCACGTCCTCCTCTATTCTTCTCCCAGATGTTGGAAATTCTCACTGAGAGGCAAAGCTGAGATGAGAAAGTTGTCTTGGAGTGTGACATGCTACTTTGATCCATCAACACCTTGGTATAAATTAAAACACATTCCTCACATGTAACCTGCTTGGATTACATTGGACATCAGACAGGAAAAAAGGGCAAATTTAGGGCTTTAGATATTATCATCAGAGTGTGGTGCTTGGGCGTATTGGGAGCAGCGTGAGTGTACCAGGATTGCTCTTGTAGAGAAAATGGAAAGTGAGGGTTGCTCCTAGGAGAAGAGAAGGGAACCATAAAAATGACCTGTATCACATTCATGTCTAGGCCACCCCTGAACCGTTCTAGCTTTTAACTAGACAGCAAAGAACCATGGAATTAACTTTAGGGATCACCATCACCATCGCTTCCACTTTTAATGTACTCATTAAAAAATACCATTTCATTTAGATCTTATACCGTCTGTGTGGCCACAACAAGTAAGGCTAAAAAGATGAAATCGCTTACCCAAGTTTCCAGGGTTAGTAGATGGAGGTGCTGGGGCTCAGTACAGGGTTGTTAGATTCCAGAGATTCTGTACTTAATCACTCCAGTACACTCTTCCCTTAGCAGAAATTTATGGTTAAATGAAGGTTTATGAAGAAGACTTTGGTTTTTTCAGTCTGAGCAGAGTCAAGCTAAACTAGTAGCATCTGCCCTTACTCTTGGGGTCACCTGGGATCACTGAGGAACATACTTGCATCTTAACATATTTGATAGATTTTCACAAGGCATATGAGGAAAATTAAGCATTTGAATCTTCATTAAACCATCAGGTTTAACCACCTGTTTTAAAGCTCTGCCTGTAACTCTTCTATCACTGTATACACCATTGCTTTGGTTATCCTCCCCTAACTGAGATGTATATAACACTCCCAAGGTACCGCAGCCCTTCCAAGCTTTTCTCTGCCCCTGGAGAATCTTATTGGAGAAGTCAGAGAAGCAGACAGGCTCTATAGTCTTTATCTTTGGACTTGTTGCTTGGACTTGGAAAGGTTTGTTCAATTTCACTATAATATAATGCAAAAACTCATTTCAAAATGAATCGTGCAATGGCAATGGATTTGAAAGAGCTGGTACACACATAATGAAGCCATTGGTGAATTTCTCAACATATGTTTTTTTTTGAAATTATAATGTAAGAATGCATGAAGCAATAATTAGAGAATTTATGACAGCATTAAGAACATATTATGCAAAGCTCATGCAAGGAAAGCCTTTTTCTGGGGTAAAAACTGGTTTATTCTGGTTATATCTGTATTGAAACGTTGTTGCTGGCAGAGAGCTAACATCATTTCCCTGATGCCTCATATGCAGTGTTACCAAAAAAATGTACTTTGAACTAATTGGAACCCAGCGGGGAGGAAGGCAAAGCAGAAACTGTGAGATGTCAACTTGAAATTTTCCCCAGCAAGTGTTGTGGGCATTAGAACAAGTTGTTTTTTAAGTCAAGTTTTCTCTCCACCTCCCCACCTCCATGATGAGGACCATAGCCCCAGAAACCTCTCATTATTTACAACTGCCCTCACCAAGATAGAGCAAAGCAACATCAATGTGGAAGCAAGAAGCTTTGGAAAGGAGGAAGACCACGTCAAAAATTATCTGAAGAAAAAATCAAATCAAAGCTACCCACCCAGAGAGAAACAGAAGGTTATCGAAAAACAAGAATTAAACAATTCTCAAAGAAATAAATGTTGGAGTTCAAAAAAGGACAGAGAAACAAAAATAAATGCAAATTATTTCATGAGAAAAGGGCCCATAGGGCATCCAGGAACCAGCCACTTAGCCATCAGAAATAATACTAAAGAATCTGATGGGCTTCCCTGGTGGCGCAGTGGTTGAGAATCTGCCTGCCAATGCGGGGGACACGGGTTTGAGCCCTGGTCTGGGAAGATCCCACATGCCGCGGAGCAACTAGGCCCATGAGCCACAACTACTGAGCCTGTGCATCTGGAGCCTGTGCTCCACAAAGAGAGGCCGTGATAGTGAGAGGCCTGCGCACCGCGATGAAGAGTGGCCCCCGCTCGCCGCAACTAGAGAAAGCCCTCACACAGAAACGAAGACCCAACACAGCCATAAAAATTAATTAATTAATTAATTAATTGAAAAAAAAAAAATCTGATGGTTAAATTCATTCAGTGGCATTAGCAGGTCATAATCAATTAATAGTGAACAAATGCCTGCCTTTCCACTGAATAACAAGTTTTGTTGTTCAGAAGCTAAAATCTCATGATAACAGAATTTGTTCATATGTTTTACAGTAAATATATTCTTTTTTTTTTTTTTCCTTTTCTGTTGTCACTGTGTTTGGGTTGCAACTTAATTGATCAATGCCAGCGACTGGATTAGCAGCAGGAGGGCATAAGAATCCAGAAAACAGTAAAACAGGCCAATTCAAACAGGCATTACGATGGCTTCCAGTGATGTCTCACCCAAACCCTACCTTTCCTGCCTGCTGAAGGAAACCACGCACAGCTTGCGCCTCGAGAAGAACCTTTCAGGTCAGGAGCGATCAGAATGGATGGAAACAAGGAAATAACTTAGGATGAAAATGGAGGCAATCCTGACAAAAGAAGGAGTGTTTTAGGGTCATTTTCTTATTACTAAGTAATTGTGACTTATGAGAAATACTTAAAAGCATATTTGAACATGTGCCCATATATTGAAGTAATTTATGGAATTAAATACAAGAAGATTGTTAAAATTGTAACTGTCAAATGTCGAAGCTGCCTACGCTGAGTTTCAGTTACTCATGAATTCATCTTTCAGATTCTCACCTCTTGTCCACTAGCTTTATAGATATTCTCTTCTATATTATTGTTCTGTGTGGATTCTATGATGTTTTATAGCAATAAAAATATGATTCTAGGGAAACTCAGATATTTCTTAAATATTTCTGTGTAGAAGTTGTTGTGTAATCCCTGTCAGGCTGAAGAAACTGAGTTATTCCAGTTTTCCAGTTTTAAAAGTAACCAAACTTATGCCCTAGTATTTTAAGGAGACAATGGGTAATGGTGTGATTGAGTTCAGGTGGGCGTGAGCATCAGCGTCCTGCTTCCGCCAGTTGTCTGACGTGGCCCTTATTTCTCCACCTTCACTTGTACAATTCCCACCTGCCCTAACGGCGCTTCCTATCTATGCCAGGCTTCTATGTTGGTGCTTCTATATTTATCTCCCTTTCAGGCACTGCCCCATGTTCTGAACCCATGTTGACTTCTGGGAACTATCACATCTACCCTCCTTTCAGATCCTCTTCTCTAACTTCCTTCACTCCAGATGAGGAATTTTCATTATGGCTATTCTTCCAGTTGAAGGAGTTGCAAAGGACTCACTCCTACAGATGAGATTTTCTCCAACTTTGTTTTTTTTTAATGGCTTGAGTTCTCATCTTTCCCCCAAGTCCCTAGGCTTTTAAAACTCAGAAGCAAGGAAGAGATTTTCTTTTTCTTTGCATTCTTTTGTTACATACATAAACTGAGGCGATGAGAATACAAAAATTGTCTATGCACTCAAATGAGGAGAAAAGATACGGGAAAAATATTGGTCAACATTTCACAAACATCATTCTGTCATTTGCTAAAAGCTGCCTTTAGGTAATTCCAGGGACTATTTTCATGTCTCTAAATTTACTTTCATTTTCCAAAATGCTCCTATGCTCCCCCTGCTAATCCTTGCTCAGCCCTGTCTACCATCGCCAAGGATACCCTTCCAAGAATTGCACACAGCGTTTACCTGCCTCATCGCAAACTCTAAAATATTTTTGCGCACACTTACATTTTACCTACCATAGATCCTGAAAGTCTTTTCCCTTCAAGTCTGAAGCCCTTGTCAGGTCAAAACCAGTCAGTTCGATGAATAAAGTCAGTCTTCATGAGTGCAGAGCTAGTCCCACTGGAAGGCTCTTTGTCCTCCCATATAATATATGCATATTTCATGAGTTGCCTTCACCCCCAACTTAGCAACAATTTTAAGTCATTTCTGAGATGATCCAGTCGCCCTTTAGTACAAAGATATCAATGCCATGTACTCTCTACAGCACTGGATTCAGGCTTGAGTCAGATTGTCATTCTCCTGAGAGTCAAGTATGAAGATCACACGTATTTCCATTACTTCAGGGGCTAATGAGTATGTCGAGAAAAAAATACAATCTCAAGTTGGCAACAAATCTTAAATAAATAAATAAATAGATTAATACACAAACAAGCACGTGCGCACACACGCGCGCGCGCACACACACACACACACACACACACACTACACGAAACAACTTACCGTGCTATTGCCAAATGCAATTTTCATTTTAGGTAATAATTTGTTACTGTCTTAAAAGCTGAGGCTTCAGCTATTTCCTTGTAAATGCATATTATCCAGCATAGCAGTAATGATCAATTAACCAAATAAAGATCTAAGAATATGGAAGCTATATATCCAATGGGAGAAGGAGCTGTTGATTGCTATTGGACAGAACACTCTTGCAGAGTTTGTTAATGGCTCATTAATTGGCTTTCAAATTCAGGGTGCATTTGAATTTTGGAGGGTAAGGAGCATATAACAGCATAAAAGAGCAGGTTTTAGATATAAAGAAGAGATTCTAACTCATGTGCTGTGATGCTTTTAGAGGCTCCTCTTACTACCTCTATGATCTCTTATTGAGCCTTGAGTAGCTGTTTTATTTGTCCAATAGTATGAGGCTAATAGGTAAGTTGCAGCTTTCTAATATCACAGTAGTGGTTTTCTGCTCAAGAATAACTTTTTAACCTCTACTTCTGTGATAGAATTGGTGAAACCAGTTAATGAAATAACAGTAAGACTTAAAGCACATATTCCAATTTGGTGTTAAAAAAACAACTTATGCCCTTAAGAAGAATTGATGCGTATCATAAATTGAACAAGAGAAAAGGATGCACAGCAGGCTGATATCCTGAATCCCATGAGAAAACCTATTGGGGCAAATAGCTCAGCTCTTTATAAAATAATAATTTCACTTAATGTTTAAATAAAACATGTATTGTATGTGCTAGCAAATATATTGTATCTCAAAAGCAAGTAGTTTATAACTGAATAAATGAAATATGCCACTTCCTTTTCTTGTTACATTTTCAAAGAAAAGTTGTGGGAAGATTAAATAATGCTCACGAATGACTTTTAGTCTATTTGGGAAGAGTGAGGGTTTTTAAAAAAGGAAGGAAAGTTAGGATATTACTCCTTTTGAAGTTGAAGGGGAATTTGGCAAGAAAAACATTGATGTCATTTATCAATTCTTTGTGAAATACCCACAAGAAGAGATGACATGAATGACTCATTTCTTAACATTATGTATTTCATTCAATCGCTCCTATATTAAAAAGAAATTTCTATAAGGAAGAAGCACATTTTTATGGTGTTTTTATTTGTTGTAGCTTATTTATTTACTTAGCAAAAAAAAGGGGGGGAGAAATTTGACATTCAATTCACACAGGCTAGGTCGAATTAGAATTCACCTTACATTTGTTGGATTATAGGTTCTGCTTTGCACTGCACAGCTGTTATGGAAGGTGAATTATGCCATGAAGATAAAATATAAAATACTGATCTCATTTTAAAAGGTAATCTTAAAATATAACAATGGCAGCAAATCTTAGACAAATTACTTTATCTGCCCAGTACTCAACTTCTACTTCTGCAAAATGTGAAGGAATCTAAAGATACTTCTATCCCTAGCGTTCTTTGATTCAGTATGTTTATGAAATGGGAATTTATGTCCCCACTCTGTATTTTGCAAAATACAAAATATTACACTTTGGAGGGAAAAAATGTCATTCTCATGCTGAATATTATCTGTACAGTAAGACTAAGATGCAATCATTATCTTGAAGAAAGTGGTGGAAGGGAATGGAAATATTTTAATTATTCCTATTTGTATCTTACATTAGGTACACTAAATGTAGTATGTCTAGAGAATATATATAAAAATGATTATTGAACCATGACTTGGTATCTGCTCAAATTTAAATGATTTCACTTTGTAAAGATAATTTTGTGGCCTATCCTTCTGCCCTCTTTCTAAAAATAAGGGCTTGCAAATAAAATCCAAGTAATGGGTCAACTTCAGGAAAGTGAAACAAATTGAAGTGGTCTCCAGTATTTAGAGAACCAAAGAACATGTAACAAATCACTCAGAAAGTTACTATACAATCCAGAATAAAATGCCTTTGCCTGTTTATAGTACCAAAACTCCAGGGAAAGGGAGATGAATCCAAACCAGCCAGTGTCACTTTCTTAAGCTCTGGCTGTCCATGAGAATACTCAAGTTGGCTGTGTAAAATTGAGGACGTTTGTATCTTTAGTGAGAATAAAAATTGGTGAAAGAACATACATACTAAACTCTTTCCTTATCTCTTTCTTTATATTATGCAAAGACCTTCTCTACTGTAGAACTAAAATTTTTAATATGAATTATTTAGAGTTATGTATTTTGCATATTACTGACATTTGTGTGTGTGTGTGTGTGTCTGTGGTGGGGGGGGGAAGAAAGGAGAAAGGGAAGGAAGGGAGGGAGGGAGGGAGGGAGGAAGGAAGGAAGGAGGAGAGGAGAGGGGAGGGGAGGGAGGGAGGAAGGGGAAAAGGGAAGGGTAAACAGTTATTTTTTAAAGACATTAAAATAATTTGGATGATTATTTATCCCTGGGTTTCCCACTAGCTTAATAACTATGTTTGAATATAGGGCATAGAATTTAGATAATAAGGATAAAAAGGGGGTACATCTCTCATTTTGAGACTAAAAGCATCATTTGGTGGGTTCCCTCAGAGTAATGAGACATTGCCCTCCAAGAACTCACTACCGAGATTGTAAAGTCTGGTGCCAGTTACAACATAGATACCTGACTGTAGGAAATGGTATGATACCACTAACTCATTTCACCTGGGCTAACAGGAAACTGTCATACAAAAAGAGCTCTCACCTCAGGCTATATCTAAACCAGTTGCCTAGAGCTGAAAGATTAAATACATCCCATTACTGATAATTTCACCCATCTCATTTCCCTGAACTGAACTCATTCCAAACTGTGGGGTTTGAAATAACTTCAGTGCCGTCTCAAAAGAAAGTAACAATGGTCAAATTTTAAAAGAATAATCCAAACATTCTAGGAAACTTTTTCATGCATCAGAACTTTATAGGATTTTATCTTAAAGATTAATGTCAATGGCAAAGGAAATATTCTGCGTGCCAATCTATATAACTAAATAATAATTTCGCTAGAAAATATGAAGGCTGAAAATATGAATTGAAACCAAGTATAGCCTAGTAATGTCCTTCATACTAAGAAGAAGTAATGATTGCCAACAGACACATGAAAGAATGCTCAACATCATTAATCATTAGAGAAATGCAAATCAAAACTACAATGAGATATCATCTCACACCGGTCAGAATGGCCATCATCAAAAAATCTAGAAACAATAAATGCTGGAGAGGGTGTGGAGAAAAGGGAACCCTCTTGCACTGTTGGTGGGAATGTAAATTGATACAGCCACTATGGAGAACAGTATGGAGGTTCCTTAAAAAACTAAAAATAGAACTACCATACGACCCAGCAATCCCACTACTGGGCATATACCCTGAGAAAACCATAATTCAAAAAGAGTCATGTACCAAAATGTTCATTGCAGCTCTATTTACAATAGCCAGGACATGGAAGCAACCTAAGTGTCCATCATCAGATGAATGGATAAAGATGTGGCACATATATACAATGGAGTATTACTCAGCCATAAAAAGAAATGAAATGGAGGTATTTGTAGTGAGGTGGATGGAGTTAGAGTCTGTCATACAGAGTGAAGTAAGTCAGAAAGAGAAAAACAAATACAGTATGCTAACACATATATATGGAATCTAAGAAAAAAAAAAAAGGTCATGAAGAACCTAGTGGCAAGACGGGAATAAAGACACAGACCTACTAGAGAATGGACTTGAGGATATGGGGAGGGGGAGGGGTGAGATGTGACAGGGTGAGAGAGTGGCATGGACATATATACACTACCAAATGTAAAATAGATAGCTAGTGGGAAGCAGCCGCATAGCACAGGGAGATCAGCTCTGTGCTTTGTGACCACCTAGAGGGGTGGGATAGGGAGGGTGGGAGGGAGGGAGATGCAAGAGGGAAGAGATATGGGAACATATGTATATGTATAACTGATTCACTTTGTTATAAAGCAGAAACTAACACACCATTGTAAAGCAATTATACTCCAATAAAGATGTTTAAAAAAAAAACAACAACAAGCTCAAGACTGGTGAATAAATGCTATGATATCACATGGAGAAAGAGAAAAGCCACATGAAGGAGCATAATGAACCAGCTGTTACGAGTGAAGCCTTCTAAGACTTTCCAGTCCAGCCCAGCTGCCAGCTGAATTCAGCAGCATTGGTGAGCCCAGCCAATGCCACTGGAGCGAATTAACTGATCCCCACTCAAATTCCTGAAGTACAGAGAGGAGGAAAAATAAGTAGTTGTTGTTTTAAGCCACCATGTTTTGAGATGATTTGCTGTGCAGAAATATGTATGTGAAAAATTATTTAATATTTACCAATATGATTGTCAAAAAGAATCCTTTGTATTAATTTTAGTAACATTAGATATCAGTGAAGTTAAATATCTTCTCATATCTATTGGTTATTTCTATTCCCACTTTCGTACTCTGCCAATCTCAAAGTTTTGTCCATTTGCGCTCTGCCAGAATTTGTATTATATTGTTCATCTTGTCATCATGGAGAAAATAAATCTCTGTAAACTTGTATACCAAGGATTAAATTTTCTGTTATGACTTTTGCAAAAAAAAAAATCACATATTTTCCTCAGTTGGCACGTGTGGTACGTGTCGTGTGTGTGTTTATATGAATGTTTTGCATACATCTTTATCATATATTTCCTTTATGATTTCACATTTAAAAATGTGGTATATGATGAGACATTTAAAATATTCAACCAGTTTTATTCCATCCATAGTTTTATTCTTAAAGTTTATATTATGTGATACTTAAAGCTAGCCAAATATCTCAATGCCATCTAATTAAAAACCTATGCTTTCTCCATGTTTAGTATTAAAGCACTTTTACGTGTGGCTAATTCTTATCATTATACCTTAAAAAATTAAAAAATAGAAATATTCTAAGTATATTTTTATTGGTATTATATTGGATTCATAGACCATTGTAGAATAATTTTTTAGGATATTGGGTCTTCCTATAAGATTCTTTTTAAATGTCTGGGGTTTGTTTGTTTGCTTTTGTTTAATTATGTCCATTTGAATGAGACACACATTCTCTTTTTTTTTTTAACCACTTGAGGTATAATTGACATACAAAAAGCTGTACGTATTTAATTTATACAACTTGATGAGTTTGGAGATATGTAGATTGTCCACATTTCTTTTAATATTTATGCCTAAAGAGTTTATGTTGTTTACTGATGTGACTACAATATATCTTTATAGTTTGTTTTCTAAATGATTGATTATTGGTTTAATACAGGGAAAATCAAGCATCGATCTGCAGAAGAATATAGGAAAAGGAAATTTGAGGTAGTAATTTCAAGTTTGGAAGGGTGTTTCTCTAAGAGTTATTAAGGAATGCTTTCAGGGGAAAAAAGGAACAAAGACTTCAGTCTGGAGAAAAGCCAAGTTCAAAAGGAAGGAAAAGTGAAGCCTGCATGAAACTGAAGAAATAAAACCAGGATAAGTACGTGGGATTTAGTGAACCTAAAGAGGCCACAGGAGGATGGGAAAGAGTTAGACAATTCATGATTTAAGTCCATGAGTTCTAACCCTGTACCAGAATGATCTTTGATTCAAGGAGTCCCATGGGTCCTGTCAGAGCTGGATGAATCCTGAAATATGGTAAACTGTGTGAGACACGACTTTGCTAACCAGTCATGGTCCTTAAATTAAACTGAGCAACCAGTGAGATGACTCAAACAGCAGTCAAATTACCGCTAACATATCCTGGATCATCCCTGTGGATTACAATGGAGTTGGAATCAATTCTGAAACAAAGACTCTAGGGGACGATACATTCCCTGCCACTAGCAGTGTGAAAAGGATACAAAATGTCAGCACTTTCATGAGTACTTAAGCACAAAGGGTAAGAATTTCTTCCACACAAATTTAGGTTTGCTAGTTTTCCTAATATTTATACATTTACAAATGAGAAAATTGAGGCTACAAGGGCAAAAAGTTACCACTGATTGCTATTATCATTTACAGTAACAAGGTATTCATAATATGAATTCCAGTCCCTTTTGGAACAGGAAAGAATATAAAAATAAATACATTAATAACAAGATGGAATAATCAGAAGTATTGTGAATACTGTAAGTATGTGGGTGGGGGTAATGTGTCCTCCCACAAGTGTCTCGCAAGGAATTGCTGGAAGTTGAAGAGGATGGATAAACATGTAGCAACAGTTTGATGAGGACATTTTCAAGAAGCCAGTCCTGAGACTCCATCCTACCTGGGCCAATGACCTCTTGGTAGAAAGTTCTAAACAAATGAACAAAAAGAAAGAAACTATAATTAAAAACATATACATAGTTTATGGAAATCAAGGTAGTAAGCGAATGAAAGGCTTAAAAACCAAGTGAGAGATCACAGATGTAATCTGTTCTGCCAGATCAAACCACCTGAGGGTTCACAGAGGTTTGGTGAGACATTTGGCTTATTTTAGAGGCACTGGATATGAGTAAGTAGAGTGGAATTTTTTTATGCACAGCTATTAAAAGATTTTTTTTAAAGCAATGGACTAAAACAGTAGTGTTCCCCAAAAAGTTTGCAGGTGATGGGAAGCTTGAGAAGACAAAGTATCCTAAAACGAGGAATCCAAATGAGCCTGAACTAAGGGGACCTGCCTCCAGGTCATTGATGTGACGAGACCTCCAAATTCCATCCGTTTGGGAAGACAATTCAGCATGACTCCCAAACACATCCAAGAAGAGAGATCTTCAAATTTCTCTGGGTCTCATCAACCCCTCTAAACAGAAAATTGATTTCCGCTATTTAACTGCGTTTAGAGATCACAGGACCAAAGCTAGCAAATAAGTCTAGAAAAACGATAATATGTTGCTCAGGAAAGCCCCTAAATCAGGTGGTGAATGTGAAGTCTCAGAATGAGATGAACACAAAGTAATCAGGAAGTGCCAAAACAAATTAACCTTTTGGGCTCTTGTTACTAATGGAAAGTTGAAGCCTCGAGCGCTGTGTACACTTGTCAGGTCGGACAGGTGCCCTTTCCTAAGTCATAACCAACAACAGCCTGGGAGGAATTCTTTGACTCAGATGCTCTGAGCGGAGCAATATTCTTGAGAAATAGGCAGCTGTGTGCACTGATTCTCATTTTCTCTTCCTCTCTATAAAAAATAATTTAACATACCCGCTTTCTACTTTTCACGACAACCCTGCCTCAGAGCAGATAAAACAAGTGCGGCCAATTCCCCTAAAGCCAGTCAACCAAGTAGAACTTCCAAATGTCGCTGAACACCGATACTCTGTTCTCTCTCTGATGAACAGGTTTTCCCAACAGTCAGTTGGCAATTATTCAATGGCCCCCAGGACTGTCTAAGCGCAGCTCAAACTCCAATCTTATTTCATCAGAAACACATGAAAAATTGACAGCAACTAGAAATGCTATTCAGTAAAAGCAATCCTTAATATATATTGTATCAGGGTATCAAAATAGAAAGGGTTTCATAATATTCAGTCCACTGACCAGAAACCCAGCACCAGGTACTTTCTACAATTTGCACATTTCAATACCTCTACCTTCATAGAAAGAGCCTAACTAGAAGTGATTTCAGGTAAAAAACAAAACAAAACAACAGATTTAGAATTGGAACACCAGGGATTCTAAGAAATTGTCACCTATTGACTCATTAATTCATTGAACTGTTATGAACAAAGTGTTGAGCCCAGAAATATAACCTCTTTGATGGAACCAGGGTACTTATTCTAAAGTGCAAATCATATCCATCCACAGGTTGTCTACAGGATAAAGAACACATTCTTAATATAGTTTACAATTTGCTACTAAAAGTGGGTGTATGAGAATCTGTTAGAATTGCAGAATCTGAGGCTCCACCCCAGACCCCCAGAAACAGAGTCTTCGTTTCTACCCAGCTCCCAAGTTATGCTGAAAGTGCCCATCTGCTGACTATACTTCAAGAAGCTCCAGTTTATAAAGACTTGTGTGACACATTTTGATTCCTCCTCCCGCCTCATGTGTGTCCCCCTCTCCCCTTCCCAGGTATGCTCCAAGCCCCAGACACACTTACTTACTTACTTGAGGTTCACGCGAAGCAGGGACTGCCAGGATTTTATTTCTTTAAAAGAAAGTCTGATCCTACTTCTTCCCCGGGCTTCTGCCCTGTATGAGCTACCCTTCCAATTCACCCTGTCCCATTTTCAAATAGCTCTCCTCTTCTAGGTGTCCAGTGAGAAGCCACTTCTTTCAAGAAGCTTTCCCTAATACCCCAAATTGGATTAGTTCTCCTCCCCTTTCACTCCTACAACACCCCCTTCTTACCTCTATTGGAAAAGTAGCCCTATCTCTGTGCCTGCTCATGTACTCCTTTACATCTGCCATTAGTCTTAAGGTGCTTTTGCACATTTTGTCTTGTTTATATCTTTATCATCAGGACTTGATAAAGTTCCTGGCAATACAGCGTGGCTAAATAGTTAACTGTTGAATAAATGCGTAAAAGATCTTTCAAGCATCTTCTCTAGGGCTATTTGTGTGTTAAGCATTTTTAAGTCTTAAAATATATTTAAAAAAAAATTTCTCTAAGGGAATTTAAAATATTGAGAAACAGGGGAGGAATATGCATGGGGAAGGATGGATTCGGCAGGACCCATTCTGAGGAAAATCTGGTGATATTCATTTTGATGAATTGCTACCCCAAGTCTCTGGTGTAGAGAGGTGCTTCATGGGATAAAACCACAACTACTTTAGAATATGCTGTATTGTATTTTCTGTACCAAACAGCAGGTTTTAAACTCACAGACTTATTTTCTTCTGCTGCTTTATGCTGCTTGACGGAGGACTGCTTAAACCTGGCAGTTTGCTTTGGATAGAAAAGTCTCAGCAAGGGGGATATTCCAATAGCAATGTAGTTTTCAGCGGTTGATATAAATGCATTGAGCTCACAAGTGCAGAGGTATTTAGATAGATGTGTATGTTTGTCTTATTTCTCATGGAGAGGGTTAATGTAGTGTGTCTTATCTTTTTCAGACCATATGAACCTCTGTTATATTTTTGTGTATCTTTATCGAATCATTTATCTAGATTTCAGTGGCAACCTGGGTACCTCACACAGCGCCACAAAAATATATATCAAAGTAATAAAGTAGTTTCCTTTATTGTTTAGAAACTCAAAGAAAAAAAGAAAAAGCAGCTGTGCCTAAGGTAGAAGGAGAGCCATCTCTTTTGAGATCTGATTTGGATTTGTGAGCCTGTTTATCTAAGTTTCTTTCAGAGTGACAGTGGTATTTTAACAACAGGGAGCAAAAAGTCTTGGGTAAGTATGAGAGAACAGAAAAAGAAATGCATAAACTTCCAAGTAAAACAATTTCTCCATGTAAATTATGACCAATGCACGTCTGTTATTTTAATCTCCTTTTCTTCCTTTGCCACAAACTGTTGCCCAATCAAAATTGAGAAAGATCCTCTTCCTATTTATTAAGTCCATATGAAAGCATTGACCTATCATGATAATGGTTCCTGATTTGCTATTCTCGTCAAATCTACTTTCCTTCTAACCCTAATTTTCTTTCCTTATTAAGCCTTCATGTCTTCTAAGAGTCTTAAATGAAGGATTAAAGGTAGTTTAATGTATTTGCTAATAATCCTACAGAATTCTTCATCTCCCCCAGACCAAATTTAATTTTCCTACACAAAATCTAGAGTCAAGGATGTGGTTTTCAATTTAATGACAACTTCAACACCACTACTATTTACTGAGTTTTTAGGAATTGATGTTCTAGCATTTGATCTAGTTGCTCTGACATGTTTATTTACCCTGACATATAGTTTACAGAAATATTGACATTTTTTATCTGAGAAAACAGAGGTTTAGTTACTAAGTGATTTGCCCAATTTAAAAACTAAAACTATAGGCAGAACACTCTATGACATAAATCACAGCAAGATCCTTTTTGACCCACCTCCTAGAGAAATGGAAATAAAAACAAAAATAAACAAATGGGACCTAATGAAACTTAAAAGCTTTTGCACAGCAAAGGAAACCATAAACAAGACAACCCTCAGAATGGGAGAAAATATTTGCAAATGAAGCAACTGACAGAGGATTAATCTCCAAAATTTAAAAGCAGCTCATGCAGCTCAATATCAAAAAAACAACCCAATTCAAAAATGGGCAGAGACCTAAATAGACATTTCTCCAAAGAGGATATACAGATTGACAACAAACACATGAAAGAATGCTAAACATCACTAATCATTAGAGAAATGCAAATCAAAACTACAATGAGGGGCTTCCCTGGTGGCGCAGTGGTTGAGAATCTGCCTGCTAATGCAGGGGACACGAGTTCGAGCCCTGGTCTGGGAAGATTCCACATGCCGCGGAGCAACTGGGCCCGTGAGCCACAGCTACTGAGCCTGCGCGTCTGGAGCCTGTGCCCCGCAATGGGAGGGGCCGCGATAGTGAAAGGCCGGCGCACCACGATGAAGAGCGGCCCCCTCACCGTGACGAAGAGTGGCCCCCGCTTGCCGCAACTAGAGAAAGCCCTCGCACGAAACGAAGACCCAACACAGCCAAAAATAAATAAATAAATACAGTAGCTATTAATTAAAAAAAAAAAAAATCTACAAAACTACAATGAGGTATCACCTCACACCAGTCAGAATGGCCATCATCAAAAAATCTACAAACAATAAATGCTGGAGAGGGTGTGGTGAAAAGGGAACCCTCTTGCACTGTTGGTGGGAATGTAAATTGATACAGCCACTATGGAGAACAGTATGGAGGTTCCTTGAAAAACTAAAAATAGTACTACCATATGACCCAGCAATCCCACTACTGGGCATATACCCTGAGAAAACCATAATTCAAAAAGAGTCATGCACCACAATGTTCACTGCAGCTCTATTTACAATAGCCAGGACATGGAAGCCACCTAAGTGTCCATCGACAGATGAATGGATAAAGAAGATGTGGCACGTATATACAATGGAATATTACTCAGCCATAAAGAGAAACGAAATTGAGTTATTTGTAGTGAGGTGGATGGACCTAGAGTCTGTCATACAGAGTGAAGTCAGTCAGAAAGAGAAAAACCAATATTGTATGCTAACACATATATATGGAATCTAAAAAAAGAAAAAGGTTCTGAAAAACCTAGGGGCAGGACAGGAATAAAGATGCAGACGTAGAGAATGGACTTGAGGACACGGGAAGGGGGAAGGGCAAGCTGGGACTAAGTGAGAGAGTGCATGGACTTATATATACTACCAAATGTAAAATAGATAGCTAGTGGGTAGCAGCTGCATAGCACAGGGAGATCAGCTCGGTGCTTTGTGACCACCCCTCGGGAGGGTGGGAGGGAGACACAAGAGGGAGGAGATATGGGGACATATGTATATGTATAGCTGATTCACTTTGTTATAAAGCAGAAACTAACACACCATTGTAAAGCAATTATACTCCAATAAAGATGTTAAAAAAAAAACCCTAAAACTAGCAGAACTTGATTTGAACTTGGGTTTCCCAGTGTCAAACCTCGTTCATACCATTACAATATCTTAATTAAATATTCCAGTGCACAAGGAGACCCTTGATGTAAACTATGTATTTCACTTACCATATCAAATGTATTTCCCATGAAGAACTAATGTGAGCTTATATTTTATATTCAGAGAAAATATTGTTTAAAAATAATACTTTGTCTAATTGTAGAAAGAGAAAAATTACCAACAGTTTTTCCCTAAGACCCATAAATCAGCAGGTGATGCAGAGATTTTCCATTTAGTATAAATCTCATTAGCTCTGTAATTTGTTCAATAGCACAATAAAAAGAAAATTCCAAGTCATTAAAGCCTTCTCAATCTTCACTGCTACAAGTGCCTGATGAAATAAGTAAACAATTCAGCCTGCTTGGAAAGCAATTTTTTTACTCAAAACCACAATGAATTTAACATCATACAAGGTCAGAGCCAATAACTGTGTGTCCGTACTTTGAAGAAAAAAAAGAAATGGGCCATATATGAATCAGTAGTGGCTGAAGCACAAAGCATGAAGATACACCCCATGGGAAGAAAACAAAACCTTATTGCCAAGGTCTGTGGTCAATTATCATTATATAAGGTGTCATGGATCCTGATGGAGATTTACACTATACATTCCAAAGGGAAATGACTAGTTGTTTCCCTTTATTTTGACAGGTCCACAGGGAGCATTTTAATATAATGGAGGGAACACACTCTATATCTATGTGCTGATATGACTTAGGGCAAGTGACCATCTTCCTAGGGGCAGTTTCCGTATCTAACAAATAATCTGTGAGAACATTCTCAGTTCCACATTATTATGAGGCAATGATAGTATATCCTTCAACCTACAGTTACTACTAAGATGTATTTTTGATGGTAAAATATACTTAGAATAAAAGGTGAAAAAATGTCTTTAAATCATTTACATATAGTTTGAAGGTATAATCAATTACATATCACATTACTGTGTGACATGATTGTTCTCCATGATATCTATTTCATTCTTAAATTTCCTGTGTATGCACATTGACTTTAGCACAATGCACAAAATCAGTGTACTGAAGTGAGGTAATAATTTTACGTTTTTATTGAATATGCGATGCATTCTGAAGTCATTGGTGCAGTAAGTTCCTTGATTCTCCTACTGACATCTCGATATTCCTCAGGTCCAGGTCCCACTCACAGGTCCCAAACTGGGAAAGTCTATTAAGTTGAGTTCTAGGGACTAAATCAGATTGGGTAAGATATTAATTTAAAGAAGTGAAAGTAGAGTTAACAAAGGAGCCATGCATAGCATCAAAGAAAGGAACCAAAGGAGAAGAATCCAAGGCCAGGTCCATGTGGTGAGGCTAAATCCTTCCTTCCTTAAACAAACCATTAATTGTGGTTCTATTGTGTTCCAGGTCTGTTAGTTATTACGTACCCAGTGGTAAATAAAACAGATGTAACTCCTGCCTGCATGGAGCTTAAAAGTCTAGTAGATATGGGCAAGATAGTAAGCAAAACATCAGTCCCAGAAGATCAATCTACTGCATAAAATCCATGAAAAGGCAAACAGTTTAGTCCTTAGGAGACAGAGAGGTCAGCAGGGCTTCAGGAAATGTAGCATTGAATGGGAATTGTTGATACAAATTGTTCAGCAGGACATGGGTATTAATAAAAGGAAGAAAGGTTTTTTTTCTGGTCATTTACCAGCCACATTAGCACAGAGGCAGCCGGCCCTTTAAAGCATTGGGCCAGGCTCTACCCACCAGAGCTTAACTCCACTCTTGCCTCTGGGAATAAAAGGAATAGTAGCTAATACATAATGCTTATATTTTATATTGTGCCAGACACTGTTCTAAGACCCTTACATTTATTATTAGGTCATTTGATTCTAAAAACACTCCTTTGAAGTAGGTGCTATTATTATCCTCATTTTACAGATGGGGAAACTAAAGCAAAGAATAGGTTTAAAACTAATAAAACAGGTCACACAGGTGGTACATCGCAGAGCCAGGATTTAAATCAGACCTCTGGCATCAGAATTTGGCTCTTAATTGCTGTGCTGTTTTGCTTCTCAGTGCCATTTTATTTAGGCCAGATTATAAACAGCAAGTTCTACAGGATGAATAACCAAGCATCAAAGTGTTATCTTTACTATTCCCACGCTTACCTTCTGTCCCATCTGGTGTGATATCTTGGCATGTGCCTCGTGGCTGGGACCAAATGCTCACTTTCGACCACAGTTCTGGTACTTGGATGGAGCCCTGCTTCTTCTGCATTCGAATTACTGCTTTGAACCTGTCTGGCACCAAGTTGTCACAAAACCAAGACTTAGTTAGGCTCATTCTCACAAGCATTCCAAAATCACATGCCCTGTCTCTGAACACAGAGTGGCTGGTGGGACTTGCAATAATCATTTATTTACTTACACGTTAAATATTTTGTAATTGTTTACCATCTAGACATTACCTGCTTGCCTTGTTTTCCCCACACTTATATCCCACGTGGCTTCTTATCAGGGTCTACCTACCTTATTACCGTAATAGTTTAGAGTTTTTGGATATGAACTTTTCAGAATATTCAGGAATAGATGTCATCAGAAATCTCAATTTAACATGTATGTCTGTTAGTCTGAGCCTCTGACCATTGCCCACAACCAGACCTGTCCCCTGATGCATGGGGTCACACCAGTGGAAGTATCAAGTGTCCAGATTATGGTTCTTCCACATATTTCTCTTGCCTCATGCCCACCATAAACTAATATAGAGCTTGTACACTCAGAGAAGCAACTACCATTAGGGACAAGCAGAGAGCAGTGAGTGGCCCACATTTATTTCTCAAGCTATATGCCTTAGGATCTGTGTTTCCCAGAGGAGGAAGCCTTATCTACTCCTTCAGTTTACACCAGGAGGCTACCTTTCTCCAATTTTCATGAAAGTGCTGAGTAAAGATAGGTTAATGTGCCAGTAGCTTGGGTAACTGTGCAGATCTCCAATGATGCCCAGGACCATGGCACTAACCCTTGGCCAAGATAGGGATGAAAGTTATCGGCTAGTGATTTAATAATGTGATTTTTAAAGACCAAAATCCCTCAGAAGGTACCATGTACCCATGTGTTTACATTGTTTATTGAAAAGCTGTAGGTTGATGATTTGCACCTGACTTGTATGGTTACACAGTCTGGATTGAGCTGCATTTAGCAGTACTTTGGATCCCCTGAGACCAAGGTAACTTGTATGTTTCTTGCAGGTTCATGATTTGAAAATAAAGCACTTCCTGTGTTCCTGAGAAAGGTCCCAGGAGCTGTGCCTGGAGGTCTTGGACCTCTCTGATATATGCCTAGGCTTTCTTTCTCCTGTTGTATCCTTCATCTTAATTAAAGCCTTATACGGAGTCTTATGGGTCCTTTCAATTATTTGATCTCATATAATTGTCATAAGGTGCCATATATGCAAGCTGTACAGCCCAACAATTATTCTGATAATTTCAAGTTTTTATTCTAGTTCTGTTTTTTGATATACAGTAAGAGTAATAATATCTTCCATTTATTAAGCAAATATCACTTGGTAGGCACTGAACTATTTGCTTTACAAAATTATTTGATGATTAAAATATATATTAAAAAATATATATATGTATATTAAACATATTTGATATGTCAGACAGGGTGGTAGATTTTTGGGGAACAGTAGCTACAAGAAAGTTTCTCTGGCATCTGCAGAACTTCTAACCTACCAATCAACACAGATGATATTACTTTCAGACTCACTTTCTGACCATACAAAAATCACTCACACAATATCTTTCACAAAAAAAACAAATTATGGTTAATTTCACAGGTAGGTCTGTAGCAAATACTTTTCCTTCTACTATATAGCCTGAATGCCGATAAATTTACTTCAATAATATTTTTAGCGATATCACTCTATTCTCCATATGGATGCATTTCTAATTACCTATTTAAAATAGTTATTAGGCCATTTAGATGACTTGCTTTTTGTTATCTAGCTTTGATATGAAAAAGCATATTCCCACAATTTCAGAGCATGGAACACTGTCTCTGATGGCGGGGGAGGGATACTTAGCTATGTTATCACTGATAATACCATAACAGCCCGAGGCAGGGATTAGTAGGTATAAGCCTTAATAAAGCCAGCAGAAACATGCCACAGCCCTGTTTTGGAGGTCGTCCAAGAATAGTAGTTATTACCCTTCTATTATCATCATTATCTCTTGAAACTCCCCACTAGTTTATCTCGGAAAACTAGCAGATTTTAGTCATTAGATTGCTTGGTGGGGAGGAGGAGAAGGAGAATGCCTAGACTTACTTCCCAGCCTGAAAAAAGTCCTAGAGGATTCTACCAACCTGTTCCATCTTTCCTGAGTTGTCTTGAACAATCCATGAAAACTGAGGCAACTGAGGCAGAGTATTGCACAAATAAAAATTAAAGAGAAAAGTGCAGAGAATAAAACTGACTCCCAGTGGTAATTCTGACTGTCTTCCCAAAGGTCTTCTATTGTGAAGACAAGAAACAATTCCAAAAATGGCCTTCCCTTTGGGGATCTTCTTTTCTCTTTTCATGTTCTTCACCTATAAGCACAAAGACATAAGAGTCTGTGCACACACGTACACGATCATCTTTCCAGTAACAAAATCCCAAAGTTAAACATTCTACAGCCCACCCTCCATATCCATGGTTTCTACATCTGTGGATTCAACCAACTGCAGGTCAAAAATATTTGGGAAAAAATGTAGAAACTTACAAAAAGCAAAACCTAAATTTGCAAATATATATATAGCATTTACATTGTATTTACAACCATTTACATAGCATGTATATCATATTAGGTATTATAAGTAATCTAGAGATGAGTTAAAGTATATGGGAGGATGTACGTAGGTTACATGCAAATACTATGCCGTTTAAGAAAATTTTTATTTTATATTGTAGTATAGTTGATTAACAATGCTGTGTTAGTTTCAGGTGTACAGCAAAGTGATTCGGTTATACAAATACATGTATCTGTTCTTTTTCAAATTCTTTTCCCATTTAGGTTATTACAAAATATTGAGCAGAGTTCTATGTGCTATACAGTAGGTCCATGTTGGTTATTTGTTTTAAATATAGCAGTGTGTACATGTCAATCCCAAATATGTGAAATCTAAAAAAAAAAACACAGATACAAATGAACTTATTTACAAAACAGAAAGAGACTCACAGACTTAGAATACTATGTCATTTTACATAAGAGGCTTGAGCATCTATGGATTTTGGTACCCGCAGGGAGTCCTAGAACCAATCCCCCACAGATACCAAGGGATAACTGCAATGAGCTTTGTGACCCCAATATAATACCTAAAGTTGCCAAGATGGGAAGAACTTGTTTAGGTAATTAAAAAGATGAATAATTCCTATTTGTGAAGATCCAATCTAGGATTTGACCTAAGCAATCATTCTAGGATTTGCTAAGTTGCTAAGTACTCCCAATTCTAATGCTATATTTAGCAAATTATATACGTGCAATAATAGAAGACCAATGAAGCCCAGGCTATAAAATCACCAGGGAACAGATTAGGCTCTATGCCATGAACAAAATTTAAATTCAGTCAGAATATCAGGTCTACGTATATATCCCTAACATAGTGTTTTTTTTCCTTCTACCAATTATGAATACCTCCTGACTTTTATAAGGTAATAATAAATCTATTTCCAAATAATTGTGCAAGCAAAACAGCTGTTAGCTTTTACAGTTACATGACTAGATTATTTTCCTTTATGATATTCACATTTTTATCAAGTGCCTTGTAAACCTGCTTTATTTCAACTAATATACAATAAAATCCTCATTACCTCAAGTTATTGGCAGAATAACCTGTTCAGAATGTGTACCATTTATAAGATAAAAAATTAATGCATAAGATTGACATCTTTGTAGCATGTAACGTCTTAAAAGAAATGAGTTGAAAACAATTCAATGTTTTCTTTTCAATAGGTGCTCACTAGGAATAATTCCATTTCTCCCATATGCAAATGAAGTGGACCATAACGCAGAATGACAACTTGTAACCATAGTGAGTTGAACATAGAAAAAAATCTCTGCAAAAGCGCTGACATGTACCACTGATCAAACTTCAGCCTGATACATTGATACCTCTGGATTCTGAAGAACAGGTGCTTAGTTAATGAAAGAGAACCTGTGAGAAAAAATATTATAAATTACTAAATTCTTATGTTTTTAAGGCTCTCAACAAAACAAAAGCCAAAAAACAACAAGAAGACTTGGAATGAGCCTTCCTGAATTCATAGCATGGTCATTCCACTTACTAGTTTAATACCTTAACACCCTGATAATTCAATTCTCTTAATTGTAATATGGAGTAAACATCTATGCAGCCTGCTTTTGATATTTTTAATTTCACAAATATAACACTAATATAGCCTTATCTGAAAAATACTTAAATTATGCAGAGAAAAACATGAACATTACTCACAATCCTCTTTCTCACTGCTTTCCCATCCTCTCCTCAGAAATTTCTAAAGTTAGGAATTTGATGTCTAGACACTCAGTAAAATTTCTAGGTATTTATATACAAATATTATTTACTTATAAATGCTGTATATGTTTTTCTAGAACTTTATTTTTTCTGTTAAGCATATATCTTACCAACATATTCGTATCATACATGTAGGTTTAACTAATTCTTTATGAATGTTCTGTGATTCTTTAAAGTATTAAAATATTCTCTTAATGACAGAGATGTTACAGTAGCATCTTTAAACAAACACATGAATATTTCATTGAGATAAAGTCATGGGATTACAGTTGCTGTCTCAAAGACTGAGTACTTTAAATTTTTGTATTATTGGCAAATTGCTTCTAAAAGGATTTACCAATTATGATTTCACCCTACATGAACTTTTTTCTTTTTCTGTATCCTCAAACACGGGGTACTAACATTCTTTAAAGTTTGAAAATGAGTAAAAAAAAAAAGTTTAAATATACATTTCTCTGATGTTAATGCTTTTGTCCATCTATGTAAATGTTTACTAACCATTTGATTTGTATATCTTTTGTGAAATATCTGTTTCTGTCCTTCCTATATTGGTTTGTCTTTCAGAAGTTTTCACTCTCTGAAGGAAATTACATATCATATCAGACTTTATATCACTGTTGGCCAATCTTCAGTATAGTTTCTGGATCTTAAAATTGCTGAGATATGTCTGTTGAAGTTCTTCCCCAATGACTGTGACTTGTCAAATATTTTCATATTTTACTGTGTGTTTTAAATCTGAAATTACTAATATATTTTATACTATTTTTATTAGGTACTTAAATATTTGTGACTAATATGTTTCTATTAGGTAACTTTTTTTTTATTGTTATATGCTTCTTTTTATCTTTTTAAAATAGCATTTAAAGGTTAGTATTGATGAGTATTCAATCTAATGTTAGTATTGCTACATCACTGTAATTTTAGTTATCATCTGCCTGGCAAATCTTTTTAACATTTCGTTTTTTTATCATTCTCAAGCTTTGTCTCATTTATACAGGATTTACTTTTTTCAAAAAATTCAAGTAAGAATTTACTTCTTCTTAATACAAAATGTAGCATTCTATATTGGTGTGATTATTAATGCATTTTGCTTTATTCCTACCATTATATTTGGAATTTTTTGTTAAGCTTTCTTTATTCTTTTTTCTTTTCTGACTTTTCCTTGTTTTCTTAATTCCAATATTTCTCCTCTAAGTGGTTTAAACTATATATATAGAATTGTAATGTGATGATTACTGTCATATTTCTACCACATCTGTTAAACAAGACCTCATAAATATCTATACAAACTAGAATGCTTTCACTGCTGCCCCTTATTTTGAGTATGCTCAAGCCCCTTATGTAAAATGGCATACTATTCTAAGTCTGTGAGCTTAGATTTTGGTACCTAATTGCTATCAATATTTTTCAGCATAAAAGCAAAATTGGGAATTCCCTGGAGGTCCAGTGCTTAGGACTCCGCACTTTCACTGCCGAGGGTCTGGGTTTGATCCCTTGTCAGGGAAATAAGATCCTGCAAGGCATGCGGCACGGCCAAAAAAATAAAAATAAAAGCAACATAATTGCTTAGAGCTAAATTTAAGATTTACTAAATTATTTGTGCCCACATTGTTTTTGTAGTTCATGAGTTTTTTTCATGGATTTATTTTTCATTTTTCTGTGGTGTATAACTTTTTGGAAATAACTATCCCTCATATTAGACTGCTAGTATGGTCAAGTATAGAATTCTAGTTTCAACTCATTTTCTCTCACAAATTTGCTCCAATGTCAAGTGGTCCCTGATTGCAAGGGCACATTGATGATCCAAGGATTAGTTTGTGCACAAGCAGACACCTGATCCTCTGCTCTTATTTTCCCACTGGAATGACAGCTCTGATCCACGCCAATGGGACAGGACACCAGAAAATAATGTTGGGTCCTGTCAGTCTATTTATCTCTGAGCTGGACTCTGAATGTTGTAAATACTTGTATTTCTTTTCAAAACCACTCACGGAGAGAACTCCAACTCCATCTGGCATCAAGAACTATCTCCATCAAGAACTCTCAAAGCTTCATTTTCAACACTCCCAAACTTAGATTGTCAAGGATTTTGAATGGTTCCTCACCTCATGCAAATGTTACTCAGCCCATATTGGTGAGGTTATTCCCTCACCAATAGTGCCAGATTCTGGCTTCCTTTCTGTCTTCTCCCATAGCAGGATATTGATTCAATTTTTATGCTTAACTTTTTATATTTAAGGAAAACACAGTCTTGTTTAAGAAAGAATGACTTGTCTCAAGTCAGCATTTCTTTAAATCAACCATTACCTAAACTTCATATTTTGAATCAGAAGACATGAGTGATGCATTCAAGTCTTGAAATGCCTCTGTTCCTTCTTTATTTACCTAATATAACTCTTCTTTCTTTGAATTCAGCTCCAGTATCACCTTCTCTGAGAAATTCTACCTGCCACCCAAAGATAGATAGATGATAGATGATAAATCGATAGGTAGATAGAGTCTATACAGAGAATGCATACGTACATATATACACAATATAGTCTATTAAGAGTAAAAAAATAACCCCACAATTCTAAAGGACTGAAAAACAAGATGAAAAGCAACAGTCTGCAGCATGACTCTTCTCCATCCTTCCTTCTATTCCTGAGAAGTAATCTTCCTTTAAGCCATTTATGTTTTTAGTTTTAGTCATTTCCCCCATATTTCAAAATAATCAATAATCTCACCCAACACCCTCTATGAATCCCTTCTCCTTCCTTTTCCTGATTTTTCCTATAGCATTATTTTTAGTTATTCTCTTATTTCCTTTGTAACTTAAAATGATATACTTATTTCACTTGTTTCTTTGACTCTCTTCAGCAATTCCATTCTACTCTGCATAAAATGAGCACCTCTATTTCTTCCACTACCTTTCAAAAAATAATCTGTATTTCCCACTTTGAAACAATTAAAATTTGCTAAGGAATTTGTTAGGGACTAAATTTTGCTCTGCCATGGACATCAGGTCTTTGTTAACCACATATTGTCAGTAAAAATTAAGATTAAAAAAAAGTTATCCTGCTTTTATAAATGTTTCTTAATTCAAGGCCACCTACGTTATAGAATTATACATCCTTCTCAAAGTCTCTGGTGTTGCAGCTCCTAAGCCCCTCGTGGAGAATCCTAGAATCAATGGCAAATGCATTCTCTTTCCTGATAGTCTATCAGTTGTTAAAATCATGCCACATTTTACTTAATATTTGAACCATGTTTTTATTGTACAGTTTTTGTTTTCTAACATATCTGCTTTTCTCTTTATTATTCAACTTTGTATTCTCAGTGCATAATACATTATCAGAATGAGAGTAGATGCTGTTAGAGGGGATTGTAAACTTATTGAATGAATGAGTGGAAGTTAAGGAAAGTATTTGTATCAAAGTACAGTTTGCCACTGTTTCATAATAGACACAGCATGCTTTTATTCCTCAGGAAGTACCCAATCTAATGCCATTATTTTCCATTGAAGGAAATCAAGTAATAGAGAAGTAAAGCCTTGGGCCAAGATCTAACAGCTAGTTAGCAGGTCTGGGACCTGAACCCAATTTCCTTACTCCCAAGTTCAAAATCCTTTCTACCCCACAACAAGTTCTTTATTTGCTAATGTTTGATCCTCACTTATTCCACAGGTCTACGTACAGCCCACACTCAGACCTGGAGGTCCCTGATGACAAAGGAATGGTGGTCTTAAGAAAATGAATGTTATTTTTCTAAAACCTCAAAAGAATTACCAGTTGGTATATGCTTTGCAAGAATCCAATGTTAATTGAGTATTTCCCATTTGTTTTGATCGTGGACAGTTAATCAAGTATTATTTTCTACCTCAACTATTGATGTACTGAGGTTTCCATAGATGCCTTGTCTTACTAGTTAATTAAGTCCAATTAAGAGTTTTTCAAAATCTATTTAAATTACATCTCTGTTTAATAAACTTTTGGGTGAATAAACAATCAATTCATGTTTTCTCTCATTTTTCTTTTAACAAATCCATAAATACTTTATGATGTCTTAATAGATATTAAGTGAGTTGAAATTAGGCTTTTCTACCTCATTATAGAGTTAAGACATTTTCAACATTTATATCAAAAACTTCCACTGAGAATGCAAAATTTATAGTTTGGGAACCATAAATCTACATATGATTTTTAAATATTATAGGATTTGTTAAATCATTGCTATGATTTCTATTGGCACAATATTACTCATACCCCTAGGAAAGACAAGTCAAATGCATACAATCTGGAAAAATATCATAATTTCTTATTACAAGACAGTGAAGAAATTCTCTCAAAGAATGTTATCACTTTAAGCCATAACCATTTCAGTTTCAGGCTAGAAGAGATTTCTAGAGACATTTTGACCATGAAGGAGCATATAATTCTCCATCTAATCTCTATGTACCATCAAGGTTAAGAGTGAGTTTGAGGCAGAAGCAGAATTGGATGGATTGAGGTCTAGATAGAGCTGAAGTGCAGAAGTTACCAGGACAAAGACATGTTCAATGAGGAGAGAAGTATTAAATATGTATCCTCATACCAAAGGCACTAAGGATTAGCATGACAAAAAAATCTGGCTCTGACACTACTCAAAACAAAAGTTGCACATTTTGTGGACAAGAGAAGTTCAGGATTTAGCATGATCATGAGGAATTATTCATTCATTTTATATGGCAATTATTCATTTACCTTATATGGTAAGGTGGTAAACAAGACAGGAGTGGATACCTCTTGTTTCTGCCTCCAAATTCACTTTCCTCCCTTTATACTACTCTGTGCCCAGGAATGCTTAGCTTATAGGGACTTTGACAAAAAAGGACTCCCATGACCTTGGGGGTTTCTAGCCAGTGGGGAGCTCCAACATTAGATCAAAGAGGAAGAAGGAAGGAGAATGAAGTCAGAATATTTATTCTCATAGCTACCTCCATGCAGAGTTGCCAAGGGCACTCGGGATTCTCCAAACTCCAAATGAGAATGATGGTGTCATGGGACTTTGTGCTATACTGAAGACCTAAACTCCAAATGTGATGGTATTTGGAGGTGGGTCCTTTGGGAAGGGAATTAGGTGTAGATGAGGTCATGAGGGTGGGGTTCCTATGATGGTATTAGTGCCCTATAAGAGGAAGAGACCAGAACCCTCTCTCTCTGCCATGTGAGAACATAGCAAGAAGGTGGCCATCTGTAAGCCAGGAAGAGGGCCCTCACTAAAAGCCCTATCTTTCTGGACCTTGATCTTGGAATTTCGAACCTCCAGAATTATGAGAAAATAAATGCCCATTGTTTATGCCACCCCATCTTTAACATTTTGTTATAGTAGCCTGAGCTGACTAAGACACTTAGCTCCACCCCTGAGTTACACCTGTCCAGATAAAAGCTAGGAACCCTGAGAATTCATTTGGCTGATATGGGTCAAGCCACGGTAGCCCTTCTAGCTGCAGGGTTCCATGCTAGTGTGTCAGTGACACATACAGTGGTGGAGGCACCTGGTGGTACCCCACTGATGTCATCACTGCACCGGCTCTATGGCAGGATTTTGAGGCTTCATCATTGGCCACAAATGCTCTGAGCCTGGATTTCTGGCATTGTCAGAACTTCCTTTGAGTAAGCCCAACTTTTGCTTAAATTATCCAGAGTCAGTGTCTATTACTTTCAGCTAACAGTCAGGCATAGATCCATAGCTATTTTAAAATATTATTTTTAATATGTTTTCACGATTATACGACTATTATAGCTAGTGTGTTTAATACAGGTTATTTTCGTGATCTCCAGAGAAGAATAGTTGAATATCGTGGTTGACTCTCTTCCTGGTTTAGCATAACATAGTGGCAAACTACCTCTACTTTTCCAAAAAAAAGAAAAAAAGCTGATATCTACATCTAAATTATAATTAGGCCTGGTTGTACATCCCTAACTCTGAGGTGACTGGTCAATTTGGTCAAATTGGTCAATTCAGTACAACCATGCAGATGTACCAGAACATACAAAACCTCTGCCTGCAGAGAATAAGGTTAATAAACAGCTTATCCTGTGCTTTATCTGCCAAAACAAGTTTACATGTAAGTCACTTGTTCTTAGAATTGGTTCACCTAAGGCCAGACTGGGGTTTGGCTCATCGTTTACCTGACTCGGCTAGAAAATCACTCAATTTAAATTACAGTATACTGCAGCACAGTGAAAGCTATTTTCTAAGCTTTATTATGTCAGGGGACCAAAGATGGCCTAATGTATTTCAAGCAGTTTTTTAAATCTTCTGGAATTGAATAGAGTAAGCTGCTGTGTAAAAGCCATTTAGATGGGCTTATGTGATATTTAAGACATCCCTTATTATTCTCCAAGAAAACGTAATGCAGATCATTTTTACACTTTCCTATGCAAAAGAGCTGTCTTTTTATGTATTTACAGATCAAAATATCCTAATTATACTTTTATGCTAGTTAGTGCTTGAATTAAGCTAAATTAAGACCAGTTAAATCTTTTATTTTCTTTCTTGGGGTAAAACCTAAGAATTTCCCTCAAAATTCATTTTCTACTTCTCTATTCTATACATTTAAATCCCCCAGTGTCTGTATGCTTTCTTCTACTTTTACCTCATTTCTTTTATTTCCCATCTATTCCCACTCCCTAACCATAAAGTATTTATGTTTGTCTTCAATCTAAGATATTGTCCACCTTCCAAAAGTATGTACCTCATTCCTTCAGAGCCTTTTATTCACTAGATAACAGTTAGCCAATCTAGTAAGTTTACCTTGTGATGATGTCGAGACTACTTAGTTTTCCTGTGTACGTGGTATAATGGGAACTTTCCAAAGTCACTATGTAACCCAAAGATGGGAGAAGGAACTCTGAAATCTGGGTTCCATCTGAATTTTGCCATTGACTCCGCATTTAACCCTCAAGTTTTTTTTTCTTCCTTCTTGTTGTTAAAATGAGGGAATTAGACAGTGAAAAAAATTTAGTTCAAAAATTTAGTGATTAAATGCTAACAGGAAAATTAATTTGAATGTGAGAAAAACCACACTGTTTATGGTCACTGACTGTAACTTTGCACACAGGCAGAAGCATATTAATATCCTGAGATACCAACGTGTGCAACACATCTGTGGTAGATTTAAGGAGGCCACATTTGTTTATACTTTTCTCACTGAGATGTAGGGTCAATGTTCCTTTTCCTTGGGTAACAGTGGACTGTGGCTGCTTGGCCAATATCAGTAGAGTGAAAGATGGCCTCTGCCAATTTCCGGATCTAGAAGAGACTGGCAGCTCCCACTTCCTGTCTCCTGAAACACTCACTGCTTAAACCTATGTGTTGAGACAGCAAAGGCAGTACCATGGAGAAGCCCGTGTGGACAGGAAATAGCCCCCAGCCAATATCCCTGACTGACCTCCCAGTTAGAGCCAGTAGCAATTCACCAGGCTTGTGAGTAAGCCATCTTGAAAACGGATACTCCAGTCGCAGGTGAGAAGCCCAGCTGATGTTTCATGGAACTGAAATGAACATCTCCACAGAGACCTGTCCAAACTGAAGATTTGTAGCAAAATAAATACTTTTTAAACAACAAACTGCCTCAGGGCAGTTGGACGATTGGGATATCACACAAGTACCCTCCATAATTCTCATTCCTCTCAATTCCCTATATTGTCCAATGCATGCTTTTGTATGTATGTGGGTAAAGGGAATTAGCTTTGGAAGTAAGAGATCCAGAAAAGTACCAGAAACAGTGGGGCAAACAAGTAAAAAATGACGAAGAGATTCAGTGGCATTTTAAACAGTTAAAGCATAATCTTGGGAAAAAATCACAGGAAATCCATTGCTAATTTTAACACAGTTTTTCATCTTCTATTTCATGTCTCTTACTTCTCATTCAACCAAAGTTGATAACGGATAGTTATGTTGACAGAATACACTATCATATGTAAAGTTAAAAAGCAAAACATGAAAAAAGTCAAGGATCCAATTTCAAATACATAAAATTAATTTTAAGGAAAAATGGCTATTTCTGTCTAGCATTTAACAACCAAAAAAAAAAAAAAAATAAGATACATAGTCTTAAACGTCATAAGCACTTTACTGTGCTCAACTTTCAGCAAAACACAATGTTTCAGATTATGTTATCTCCCCAAAATAGTTAACAGCTAAAATGTTTAAAATATTTTTGGAAATCAAGTGCTCAGACTAAACAAGACAACAGTTCAATGTGAAATGCTTTATTGTTATTATTGTTTTAATTTCCACTGAGCTCAGCCTAACAGTTTTGAGTCTGTGGGACAAAATTAGCAAGAACACTCTAAGATTGTTTTCTCTTTGCCAGAAATACCTGGTCAGAGGCAAAGGCAAGTTGCCAATGGCACCTCTGAAGGGAGGAACCCAATAGTCAGCACCTGGTCACTCTTCATCTTCTCCTCATGTCCATCTCTCAGAGGCTCCAGATCCGCCAAACTGGATCCTTCAGGAAAACAAAGCCCATTGTTCATCACAAGAAGGTCAAAAGTCTCCTAGACTGTGATATTCGCAAATATGAGTTCCTAACAATTTCACTGGCCATTTTGAAGGCAAAATTCCAATCCCAAGTCTCCTGATTGGCTGTCAGTGGATCAGGTTTACCTCCATCTTACAACTACACACCATTGATCTCCAATGCACACTAGCAGAATAATGCTAAATTTTAACTCGTGTTTTTTTTGAATTTTTGAATTTTATTTAATTTATTTATTATTTATTTACTTATTATATAGCAGGTTCTTATTAGTTATCCATTTTATACATATTAGTGTATATATGTTAACTCAGTTTTACTCAGTTGAATTTATTAATTGAGATGGAATTCAGACTTTGAGCATTTTTGTGGTTTGTACTAAAATAAATTTTTAGCCTTGCTCTTTTACTTTCCAACATATAATGCTATTGCTTAGGAGTTAGAGTAAGCTGAAAAGAGGTGTTGATATATTCTTGCAAGGTAACAGTCATTGCTGACTTAGTGGCTGCACACAGAATTATTTCTTCCTAAAAGAACTCACCTATTGTGCTGTTGCTACTGTATTAACATATTGTTATTTTCTGGAAGTGGCCTTCATTTATTAATGACTGAGATTTAAACTATTAAGTCCTGTAAAAAACCCAACTGTTACTTATCACTCCAAATTTGGGCTATAATTATTGTTTTCTCTATTTGGCACAGACCCAAAGAGATTTTTAGGAAAAGGTTTCCAAACTGATGAAAGTTCATCTCTTCTCTCTCAGAAGTTCCTAGATTTGTCTCTAACAAACTTCCAAATTTTGTAGAAATTGGAATAATTTTTTATTGTGTTAGAGCTGGGGATTCTGTCTTCATCTTTCAATTATTTAAGTACCAACAAATTAGCAATAGATTTGAAATGTATTTAGACACTATAGGAACATTAGAACCATTTTCTATAGTTGTTTTCTCCTTATGCTATTTTTTCAGAGAAATCCTATATCTTAAACAATTGCAAATGCTATTTGCAGAACAACTAAGTCTGTCTCATTCTTTGTTCTTTTTTAAAAATTCTGTTCTTGAAGAAATTAAGTGACAATTATAACATTTTGAACACAAAAATTACCTCTGTGTTGTATTTATGGGAAAAAACAAATGACATTTGTAATGAGATGTAGGCCTCCTACCTACATTTAATCTAATGTTTTTTTGTAAAATAATGTGATGGAAGCATTATTTTCTTTAACACGCATAAAAATGCACTGGTATGTTTAAATGTTAATTCTAATGGCTTTGGAAAACTTTTTCACAACTTTTCTGGAAAAATAGGTATATTTTCATGTAGGACAATCTGGGAAGGAGGTAAAGCTCTTTTATCATTCCTATCATACCACACTGTCATAAGATGGTATTCTTACATACAGGGGTTCTCATATCTAATATCACCAACCAATAGATAATTTTTTAAATAGGAGAAGTCATAAAGAGTGAAAAATTAGGAGATTATTTTCTAACATAATTTTGATTCTTATTATGAAATTTGACTTCTGCAAAGCACTAAGGTCCACTGATCAAATACAAAGCCCCTTGTTTTATGAACTACATTTGATTACTCTCTTGTGGAATCACCATGATAAGTGCATGCCACATTTACTATAAATCATTGAGAACCTTGAACATGACATTACTCAGATCCCTATATAAATTAACACAGAATCCAAAGAAAATATAATATTTTATTTCCTGAAAAATTTGGTGGGCTTTGTCATTTCTGATGGCAATCATAAAATCAATAACGACTTCTATTTTCTCTGGTTGCCAGGAAGTTCAGGATCAAATTATGTTGAACTTTATGATAGGTGTAATTGTATCATTTTCTTGGATCACAATTTTTACCTTTTTATATTATTATTTTATTATTAATCATCAATGATCCGGCAAAAAAAGCAGTTTTGCATTACCCTGTTTCTGATTATTCTTAAATTGTTATACACTAAAGATTGTGTTATACTCCAACCATTGAATATATTTAAATACCTTAAATTTTATTTAATAAGTTAAAATCCTTGTATTAAATTATATAATTTAAGTTAGGTAGGGTCCAACTTAAAGGATAGAGGAAAGCTGTGGAAAAGATACTATGTTCTGGGAAGATATGCAGTAAAATAATCTGCCTTAATATCTCAAGGCAGTTTTTTTTTAAATTGACTTTTGATCTGAGACCCTTAAGGCTGGAAGTTGTAAGTAACATATTCCTTTTTATTCTGTGATATCAATTCTCTTTACAACCTTTCGTGAAGCAATTTGATTTGGGGATGCAGCTCACATACAAAACCAATACAGGAGAGTACTATTTTCTCTAAATCCTTATGCTTGATTGTATTGCAAGAATAGTGTCAGGGTGAGGAATCATTTAAACAAAATCAAATAAGAAATTGCATATACATTTATAATAAGGTTATTCACTCAGCATTTGTTTCTGTGGGTACAAATCAGCTCTATTTCCTTTTCATTATAATTTATTAAATTTATATTTATAATGAATTTAATTAACTTAATTTATCTTGTCATTATAACAGAGAGGCAAATGATTTCTTGAAATATTGTTATCTTAACATACTAGTATTTGTACTAGTATTAGTTTGTATATAGTCATATCAAGTATTATTTGAGAAAAAGCAAACAGGTTGTCCTTCCAATGTGTCCATGTGTCCCCACAGTACTCTTAAGATGTCCCTGAACTGCTGACCATTCATTTTTCTGCTTGGAATAAGAAGGATAACTCCTCCATCTTGAGGGGGCTGGGAAATAAAGTAATAATCCTTCCTGTTCTACAAGTGACTCTTCGATGATAGAACAAAAGCCCATGAGTACTCCAAGAGTCTGCCCCCGTGAGTAGAAGGATAACATATGAGTTGAAGATTCCTGCCTCTTGCCTGCCTACAAAGAGAAATTATAAGTCAGTGATATTTCAGGAAGCTGGTAGCCATTTTACTATTATTATATCTGAAAAAGAAACCTTAAATATGAAACAAAAAAGTATATTAAATTGGAAAGTGGCTTCCAAATGAGGACACTAGAAATGAAGAGCTTCCCATAGCATCTGTCAGGAAGTTACCATCCATGGCACTATTTGACAGCGCATAGATAGCTTCACTTTAGATAGATACACTAATTTGAGGCTCCCTATTAAATTTCTATATTTTACTGGTATTCATTATCCATACAGCTTTACTCTATTAAGGTTCTCCTTTGCTCCCAATGCTGCATAAATGTAGCCAGGCAACCAGTACCTGGACTCCTGATATTTGTCCTGAATTGGCCTTCCACCATACCCACAAACTGTCTTCTCTCTGCTTGCCTCTCCCTGCCCAAGAGATTTCATCTCTTTACTCTTTGCCATTCTGGTTAATCTACTGCTTGATTTTGTGTGGACCTGTTCAGTTTCTAGTTAATGGCTCATCAACTCTTCTCTAAGATGACTTTCGTTTGGGCTGCTTACACATTATCATTAACCTGACACCTGACCTCAGCCACCCTCCTGGAGTCCTACATAGCCTCTTTACCAGGTCCAAAGACCTGTGGCCCAAGTGAAATCCTAAACAGAATCTCCCTTCTTTTGTCCTTTTGTTTGTTTGTTTTGATCATAATCCTTCCCTGGGTGTCCTTAGCAGAGCATCACACCCCAGCCTCACTTTACTGGACCTGAGCCCTATATTCACAGCCTACTTTCCCTCTTTCCCAGAAATAGTTACTTGCAGTCTCAGTTGTATGCAGGAGCCACATCTCATCGACTCAAAAGAGGTGACTGTTCAATAGTCAGAAATTTTGCAAGACGGTTGTTAATCCATTAGTAGCTTGCAGTCAGCCATGGTAAGAGGATTTACACCATCGAAACTGTCAAATGCTACAAATCAAGGCTTTTCCTCCAACCAGTCCCCAAACCCACTACCCCCCTCCCCCTTCGGCCACTTTATCAGCACACCGCTGGTCTTGTTCTCTGAGGGTAATCCTATGAGGCAAAAATAAATTAGAAAAAGTACTTCAATCAAGCACATTGAAGTATAACAATATCTTATCTCCAAGGGTCATTTCTATTTAACATGAATCCACTGGAGAATCACCTGAACTTAGTATTTCCCAAACTATCAGAATCACATAAGAAGCACATAAAATTGCAGAAGTCAAGGCTCAATCCCAGACTACAGCTGTGAACAATGCAAGGGTTAGGCAGTTGCAAATTGGTGTATAATTTATAGTTGGACCTCTGAGTATACACAGTTCCTCTGTATAGGTGTTTCCTCTATATCCTAGGTTCAACATCCACAGCTTCAGATAGTGTAGCACTGTAGTATTTACTATTCAAAAAAATCCATGTGTAAGTGGACTGACCCAGTTCAAATCTGTGTTCGTCAAGGGTCAACTGCACTTGCAAACAGACTATTCTGCATGTGGGCCTTGGGTATTTTTATTGTTAACAAACTTCCCAGGTGAATCAAAGTCCAACGAAGTTTGAGAACCACTGAAAAAATAAATCTCAGGTGGTGAAATTAACACTATCAAAACGAGGAACAGGACTTCCCTGGTGGCGCAGTGGTTAAGAATCCACCTGCCAATGCAGGGGACACAGGTTCGAGCCCTGATCTGGGAAGATTCCACATGCCGCGGAGCAACTAAGCCCGTACACCACAACTACTGAGACCATGTGCCACAACTACTGAAGCCCGTGCACCTAGGACCCGTGCTCTGCAACAAGAGAAGCCACTGCAATGAGACCCGCGTACCGCAATGAAGAGTAGCCCCCGTTCGCTGCAACTAGAGAAAAGCCTGTGCGCAACAACAAAGACCCAATGCAGCCAAAAATAAATAAATAAATTAATTAAAAAGAAAAAACAACGAGGAACAGAAGAGTCATTCAGAAGAGCTCTTCCCATCAAACTTGAAGATGAACAGCCATTCTATTCTGACCACACAAACGTGCATATAAAGTAAACAATGATTTTTTCTTTTTACAGTTCAATGAGTTTTAATAAATGGACTCAACCAGGCAACTACCAGCACAATCATGACAGAGCATTTCCATCACCCCCAAAACTGTCCTGCCCTTCTGCCTCTTTGCAGATAACCCCCTCACTGATTCCTTCATCCACAACCACTGATCTGCGTTCTATCACTCAGTGATATTGAGCCTCTACTCAGCATAACAATATTTATGTTCTTTAGTGATTTATCCTATAAGGAATTCCTGAAGAGTGACAAAAGGAATCAACACTCTTATTTTCAAAGTTGAAGAACCTCCTTTCAGATTTTAATAGCTTTATTAACTCTCTCTACATAAGTGAGAAGTTTCAATTTTTTAAGACTCTCCTAACTGAAGACCATATTATGATTATTTTGCATAGATATAATCCACAAAGAAAATGCTCCTAAAGATATAAATATTTCTATGTCACCTTGTTTATGCAGGGACAAATAATCATTTTGATTATTTTCCCCAAAATTTGGGTTTAAATGCTGTTCTTTAAAGGTATTTACCCATTCTTTCCCTCCTTATGACCCTCATTTTAAAAGAAAATGAATAGAGAAAAAAATAGGGAAAAAATGGTTAACACTGAAAAGGAAAATGGATGCAGTGATCCCTGAAGTTTAAGTAACAAGGCTCTTTAAATCAGTGCAATTTTTTTGCCCTTTTTTGACACTTTGAATAAGATGTATACGCTGGTGGATGTCTCAAGTTTTAAATGATGAACCAAGGAGTATAATATATCAGAAGAACATTCCTCTGAAGACATTTTTCTGAATGAGGAATGTGCCACCCAGAATGTGCTACAAAATGTTAATGGCTTCAAGGGTATACACATTTGAACTTTATTGAAATGTGCTAATAATGAGAAAGATTGTGAAATTATATACTGGGTTGTAGAACAGTAGGATTATGGCAGAGAAAGCACAGGGAACAATGCATCATCTTGCCATGTAGGAGGATCCCAGGCATTCAGCAATCAAGGGATGGGTACCACTAACCTTTCTCTTGCTGTGATTTCTAACAAACCTTAGCAGCAAGGGAATTTAGCGTGACTTTGATAATGAGATTAATAGCTAAACCAAGAGGCAGGAGTGGCCAAGGGGAGCCAGTAGTTTAAAAACTTATATTTTCTTGAGCGCTAATGTCAATGGGCTAGTCACTTTTAACCACCCTGGTCCCCTCTCATCTTCAGTCCAAATCAACAGAATCACCATGAAGAGCAGGCAGGGATAAAATATTTTACTTTTTACTCCATCAAAGTTTTGAAAGTCAATACCTGTAATTTTTTAGGAAACTAGAAAGAGCCTTACCCCACCTTGATGGTGTAGGTATCACAACTGGTTATGGTGATGCTTCCTTCTGGCTTCCTGCCCAGAAACCAAGCATGGTCTATATTTTTTCAAGTTTATATTTCCATCAAATTCTATTCTTTTGGACTCTGACTTCCAGTTTCATCAAGAAAGCACTCCTTTTAAGTTTCCATTCACAACTATATTTGAAAAAAGATTTATTTTTGTTTCACTTTCAAATTGGATATTACCTTCTGACAAAATATAGTAGGGGTTTATAGGGATGGTCTACACACCACAGAAATCATATTTAGTAATCCTTTAGTTGATTCTCATATATTTAGGTTTTGCCAAGAGTAAGCTTAATGAATGGGGTACCACTGAGATGGCAGTAACTGTTAAAAATAGGAGATATTATTTTAGACAGATGGAGCAAGCTAAATCCCTGTTCCCATTCTGGCTTTTGTTAAGATACCACCTTTGCTTTTAGCTATCCATTATTCACCCTCACAGAAATGTTAAGTTGGAAAATGAACCCTGCCATTTATCTGTAATGTTCACTTAACAGAAATAAATGCAGCTACCACCTTCCAACTCTGCATTATATGAGACGGAGTGTCTGAGTGACTATAACCTTGACAAGGTGTCTCATCACTTGTCTGAGAGACACATTCAGTCAGCATCTAATCACACACTGGGGTCAGAAATAAATTCTTGAACACTTTGAATCCAGCGTGGAGAATGGAGTTCATATTTGGGGAGCAATTCGATTGGCTGGCAACAGATCGCAGATTAATGGAAGAGAACTCTTAAGGACTGGAGAGAATTACTGACCTAGACTCCTGATCACCTATTTCCATAATACTTTGTTATTTAGCTGTTAATAATCACCATCCTGACATCCAGCTAACAGCATTTCATTCAGGCTTTTTCCTTTCTTCCTGCGTGATCTTAATCTCTTTCAAGGGGGATATATGAGGTCAGACGTCCTGGGGAACACATAATGAATTCAAAATTTTACTTAGCTTAATTCAGTTTAAATACACAAAGGACACCATAATTTAAATTAAAAAAAAAATACTCACCTAGATTGTAGACCCATAAAAAAGGTAGCTTCAGGCCAACATTGTGAAGCTAAACTAATCAACCTTCTAAAATAGTATTTGTTAAATATCCAAAAGCTTCCACCTCTGATTACCTCCACAAGATATGGAATAATTACATCTGTTTGAATCAGAAATCAAAAATATTAGAAATGTATGTGACTAAAAGATTATCCAGTCTAATCCATTATTAGAGTTTAAATTAACAATACATTGTGAAGATATTTGTTTAATAAATACCTACATAGTGTTAATTATAAGTCATTGCTCTAAGAAATCCATAAATAATCACTTTAGTTTCACAACAAGCAGTGAGAATATTGTTATTATGCACATTTTACAGATGAGTAAACTAAGACATTAAGAGACATAAAGCAACTTGCCCAGAATCACCAGTTGGTAAGTGGCAGATATAGGATTCAAACCCTGGAAGTTTGGCCACAATGTCATGCTATTTTGTGACTCATGAGAGTTAAAACAAGAACTTTTCATGCTCAGTAGATGTCTTATTGGCTGACTTCAGAGGGCTGGTGACAAAAGCTCAATTTTCCTAGGTGCCATTATAATGATCTTGCTCAAAGAGGGATGATTGCTAATCTCAAGTAACCACCACCATTGTTCAAAGGGGATTTATATGTTATCTCATTTAATCTTTCACAGCCAACCTGCATAGGCATTTCTAATTGTATTTTACAATTAGGAAACTAAGAATCAGAGAAATCAAGTAACTTTCCCAACGTCACAGTGCAAACAAGTACACATTCCAGTCTGCCTGACTACAAACTTTCCTCCCTACCACATACCACATTTTCTGAAAATTCTGTACGACTGGATGATATGATCTGTGGGCTTCTTTAGGAAAGTAACTTATACTTTTGTTTTTCCCTAAAGACACTAACTACTATCTTGCACTTCACACTTACCCATGAGCTCAGGTACTGAGGTACAGATTGACCACAGCTAGTCACTAAGAAGGGAGAAAACCTTTAGACAGGGCCATTTAGAAATGTTCACTAACCAAACATACCTAAAATAATATATTCTCACATGTGAAAACTTAGAGCAATTGAACAAGTTAACATTTTCATCAGTTCAAATAAACATACAACTTATTAAAAACCTTCAATAATTTGGGTCAAAACAACAACTCTTACCTTTGTCCTTAAATTTTGAGACCCACTATTTTGAGGACCTACTGCCCCTGTGCTCAGGCTGATTGTCTCTTGTTCTACGCAGTCTAAGGGAAATGGGACTTCTAGGATGTAGAGGGAGAGAGGTAAGTTCATGGACTTTATAGCCAGGTGGGCTGGTTGTAAATCCTGACTCACCACTTACTTGAGCAGCTACGCAAAGGCTCAGTGCCTCAGTTTCCGTAACTGTAAATGAAGAAAATAATAGTGCACCCCCCATAAGGCTGAAATAAGTATTAAATGCTTCATATAATGAATAAAATCTGACATGTTTTGTTTGCTACTATTATAACTGATATCACAGTATTTTTACCTTATTTCCTACCAATTTTGCTCTCGCTTAGATGGATGCAGTGGGAAACATTGAGTTTATAGGGATTGAATTGTTTCCCTGACGCTACCTGATACACCTAAAAAGTCAGTATCCCTAACTACCTGTACACAACCTAACTACCTGTACACAACCACGATTGAGTATCTAGCTTTAATGTGTGTCACACGCATAAGTTTTTACACATCTAAATTAAAAGCCCTTATTGATATAATATACAGCTATTTGCTTTTAATTTCAGTAAATTACTATCTTAAATATTAGTTGTCTTTTGTCTGTTTGAAAGATTATCTAAAAAGGAAAACTGGATATGAATGAAATCTCTATGTGCCTTTGATCGACATTTGTTTCATGTTCCATAGTCCTTTGTCACGTATGGACTAACTTTATTGAACCCTGTTATTAATAAGAAAGTCACATATCTCTCATATTTCAGGATTTCTGACCACTTGGTCCAGTGCTAAATAACATTTCAATGCCTCTACTATAGAAAATTCTCAAAGACTAGCATTTACTCAGTTGTAAAGATACCTAGGCAGTTGCTGTAAGATCCTAAACAATGGGATAAAAAGGGAATGATCTCTGTCCCTCAGCTTTATCCAGTAGTATAACATCTTAGCATTCACTAATTCATAATTCAGCATGATCACCTGGAACTCTCACTTATGTGGCAAAGTATTTTATCTATCTATCTATCTATCTATCTATCTATCTATCTATCTATCTATCTATCATCTATATCCATCTTCTATAATTTCTCCTTTTGCTTCTCTACTCATCCATTATTCCTAAATTAAAGCATTGAGGCCTTTCTAGACTCTTTGCCCTAAAAGAGACATTCGACAGATTAGAAGGCAGGGAAAAAATTTGTATTCTGAGATTTTATCTCTACAAGCTTTGATTCTTAATATAAACTGAGAAGACACCAGGTTTATAAATTAGGAAATTTTCAGCTATTATTGGCAAGGCTTCTATTATCCCTGGCACTATAATGGCCTCAAAAGACCCAGTTCAGTCTATTTCTATTTGCTGTAGTGGTCTAACAAAAGTCAGTCGCATGTTGAAGGACAAAGGAGAGGAGAAGTTTAAGATCCTAGTGGGTCCTCAGAGAGGGCATCTGCACTGGGAATTCCTGAAAGAACCTTGGGAAGGAGGAAGTCCTCTGAGAGCAATTCAGGATCCACTTACTGCCCGAGGAGCGGGTCTAGACTAATGAGGAAGAGACGGAGATTTCTGCCCCACAGGGAAGCAGATCACGGCAAGGTAATTCCCATGACTCCAAGTATGTCACACGTGGGTCACTTAGAGCAGTGAGGCACAAAAGGGCTGGTTGAAGAGCAGTAAGAAACAACCTGGCATTTACATACAAGGTCTGAGGGTCAATGCCCAGGCAGGATGATGGGCATCTCATTTGAGTGAAGAAATGATAACAGGGTCCCCTCACTCTTTGGTCCTCCATAAGGCTCCTGCAACTCAAACCCAGATTTATGGAGAGAAAAGATCTCTGAGAAATGTCTACTTCCGTTTCTTCCATTCTAGTTGAATGAGAATGAAAAAGAATGAACAGAAAATTGAAGTCATCGTTCTTAATATACCTCAATTCTGTGACTTGTACCAGCTATACATATAATCAGAGATATCTTTCTTGTCCTCTTTGCTATTACCACTACCTCTGCCACGGCAGACTTCCTGTGCTCGTTTTTCTCCTCCTTCACTGTTACAACCAGTTTGTTCTAAAGGATGTCCCATTGCAGAAGCAGATCACAGTGTCATATTTCTTTTATGTATATCAGTTTCCTCTTTCCCAAGTGTACACATTCAGGAAGAGGACTGGGAAAGAAAGGGGTGTGTTTTTGTGCATTATGGATATGTGTGAGTGCGTATGTGTGTACTTGTCCTTGAATGGCCAGATGGTTAGACACAGTCTCACACCTTGCCATGACCCACCGCTCTCAGCCTGCGGGGCTTGATGTGGCCCCCTCTACCAGACTTCCACTTCACTCGTGGCTATTTTCTTTCAGGGAGCCATGTTCCCTCCCTCCAGTTCCACCCCTTGAGCAAAACCTTGTCCATCTGCCTAGTTGATATACTTCTGATTCACAATGTTAATTTCTAAGTCTCTCCCAAGTGCATCTGGACACACAGCAGGGGCAGAGCTGGGCACCTGTCTCAGGGTGCTGCTCAGTTAGTGCAGGTTTAGTTAATGAACACTCAGAACATTCTACAGCAGTGAGGGAATGGACCTGCCTATGGAACAAAGAGGATCTCTTGGGGTTTATGTGGCCTCACTACAAACACCAGTCTGACCGACTCTCATGGCAAAACACCAAATCCTGTGTTTCATGAAACATTTTAATTCCTTCATTAAGGTGGCTTCCGTCTTTCAGAACCACAAACAAGAAGTGGATGAGAGAATAATTTGAGGTTTTACCATTATAGTTTGCATCTTACAGTGTGAAAAGTGACTTCTTTTCTCAAATGAGTAATTCAAACACAAACTCAGGGTAAATGGCTATTTTCTGAAAAAGGAAAAATGCCCTTGTGTCAAGGTCATGGTCCAGGTCTGGAGATAAAGTGCCCTTCAAATACCTTCTGTCTTCCCTAGTAGTGTTTTGATCCGTGAGCTGACCTTGCTTGTGTGGTTAACCGGGCTGATTTCTTATAATCAGGACAGACGATTCTCATTTATTAAACTAGCAAAAGCTCCCCAATGAAACATAGTCTTTCTGAATATACAGTTTAAATGGATTGTAATCCATTAACTTTCATTATTAAGTTCTTTATTCTCTTGTGTTTAAGCCCTTCAAGATGTGAATTTATTATCATAACCATAATTTAGTTAAGAAGGGTTTACGATGTTGTGAAGAATTTGAGTCTTTATCGCTATAGAAGGGATAGATATTAATTCTCTAGTTGGTTGCTGAACATAGGCACACATTGATTAAATTAATGCACACTCATACAGATTTCAATATTACATTTCCCTCAGAATGGTACTATAAATGCTTACTTTGGAAGAATTCCATTTTACAAACATCAGCTTAAAATGAAGGTAAGATACTTATATTTCCCTATTTTTCCCAAGTCTCTACAGAGTTAGTTTGTAGGGAAAAAATGCTTCATAACACAAATTATTTTCATTCTTAATGCATGACAGCCTGGTACCAAAAAAGTAGTTATTTTTCTTTACATTATGACTGACCAAGTCCCTTGAATAAATGACAAGATTATCTAAGCTCTGAGATTTCTTCTTAGGGTAGTTTTCTATTATGCTGTTGATTATTCCTATAACCTATCAAAAAATATCACAGTTAGTAAGACTCTCAGAAGAAAAACCTGGCTTTTATTTTTCTTCTCATAAAAGCTCATCAGAACTTCGTAATATTTTTAAAAATATAAGAACCATAGGAATTACCATAATAAAACCCCTCCCAGTGGTGGATTAAGCACCAAATTCTTTAGGCTTTGAGGAATTTTCTTTTTCAAGATAAAATGTTATATTTATTATAGTATTTATGTATCTTCTGACGGTTTAACAAGTATAAAACGGTGCTAATATTTTAATTACGTTTCTATCTTTTTATGGGTCACCAACCAAGTTTTTGAAGGCATTATGCTAAGTGAAATATGCCAGACAGAGAAAGACAAATACTGAATGATCCCATCGTATGTGGAATCTGAAAGGATCGAAACTTATAGAAACAGAGTAGAATGGTGGTTGCCAGGGGCTGAGAGGGAGGGGAAAATGGGGAGATGTTGGTCAAAAGGTACAAACTTCCAGTTATAAGATAAATAAACTCTGGGCATCTAATATACAGAATAATGACTACAGTTAACAAAAATGTATCATATCCTTAAAAGTTGTTAAGAGAATAGATGTTCAATGTTCTCACTAAAAAAAAAATAGTTGTGTGAAGTGATAGATGTGCTAATGAAACTTATTGTGGTAATCATTTTACAATATATATGTGTATCAAATCACGTTTATACCTTAAACTTTCAGAACATTATATATCAATTAAATTTCAATAAAGTTGGTAAAAAAATATTTTGGAACTAGATAGAGGCGATGGTTTTAAAGCATTGTGAAAGTACTAAATGCAAATTAATTATACAGTTTAAAATTGTTCATTTATGTTATGTGAATTTTACCATAAAAAAAAATACATTACCAAAAAAAGTTGGAAATGGAACAAATATAAAAATAATAATCTAAGAGATACAAGCAGTTTTGGGATAAATATTTATAGCACTAAATGAAAACATTAGTAAAGGGGAGAAGTCTCAAATCAACAGCCTAAGTTCCTACCTCAAGAACCTACAAAAAGGAGAGCAAAATGAACTTAAGCCAATCTCAAGAATGATGATATTAAAGAGGAGAAATCAATAAAATCGAAACAAAACAAAACTAAAATAATAGAGAAAAGCAATGATACTAGCTGGTTCTTGAAAAGATTGATAAAATTGACAAGCCTTTAGCAAGACTGGTGGAGAAAAAAATAAAGGAGACACACATGACCAATACCATAAACGAAACAGGTATATCATTACAGACTCTGCAGAAGTCAAAAGGATCATAAGGGAATTCAGTGAACTCTGTACACATAAATTTGACAATTTTCATGAAATGAACCAGTTCTTAAAAAACACAAACTACCACAACTCGCCCAATTTGACATTGATAATTAGAGTAGCCCTATGACAGTTAAAGAAATTAAAGTCATAATTTAAAAAACTATTAAAAAAGTGCTCTCCAGGCCCAGATGGTTTCACTGGAGAATTCTTTCAAATATTTAAGAAGAATTAACATTAATTCTACACAATCTCTTTCAGAAAATAGAATAAGAAAGAATACTTCCCAAATCATTTTATTAAGCTAGAATTACTTTGATGCCAAAACCAGACAAAGGAAAAAGGAAACTAGGGGCCAATATCACTTTTGATTATAGACAGGAAAATCTTTAGCAAAAATTAGCCAATAGAATTCAGATATATATATATGTGTTGTGTGTGTATACACATATATGTGTGTGTGTGTATATATATATATATGATCCTATAATGATACTCAATTTGGCATAAAATTGAATTTGGCATTTTATACATATTAAAAACATATATGGATTTTATTTTATTTTTCAGTAACTGACAAAAGCTCAAGCTCTAATCCATTTCTTTTTGAGAATTTGCCTTATCTTTTCTAACATTTACTGTGTCACAGTGATCTTCAGAAAGCAGTCAAGTTGATCTGATAAACAAACGTTTGAGACATGACACTACTCATTATTGTAAGAATATTCTAGTACCCATGCTTACAATAAGCACAAATAGAAAAAGAATCCTTCCTCTCTCCAGCCTCCTTAGAATTTATATAGTGGGTCAGGCTGCCCTAGATGGCAAACTGTTATCTGTTTAGTAGTCTATATTTTCACACAGTTCTAGTTAGAGAATTGATTAAATCTTAAAAGAAGGTAATCACTGGATACCCTGGAATCACTCCTGAGGGTCCAAGCAGAATGGAGATGTGCCCCTCAGTTTTTGGATAGTGGTCTTCATTGGGGTGGCCTTTGTATAAATGTGAAATAGGCAAAAAGAAGCTGTAGGGCACTCAATCAGGCCTCTCTGTATTCTTTCTGCTTCTGTGACACTCCTCTCTTTTCAGTTATTTTTCTTCTCTATCCATCCCTTCCTCAGAAAAAAATACTCAAAGGGATCTAATACTCTCCATTCACTTTCACTTTCACATTCACATAAATTGAAGTCCATATATACTCTCTTCCAAAGTATTTACCTTTCACACCTCATCTATGATAGAGAAATAGGTAATTCCATTGTATTAATGGAATTTCAGGTACTGGTGTACAGAAGCTGCTGTGGAGGGATCATATAAAAGGTCACACTTACTATACTACTACAATGTAGTCTGAACTTATTTTATACATTCTGAATTTTAAAATACAATATAAAGGTAAGAAAAGGGGTGTGTTACACTGAAAATTAGCACAAGTTTGGTTTTCTTTTTTATAGCATTTTCATAGCATTAAAATAAGTTAAATGTATTAGTCAGGGTTCTCCAGAGAAAAAGAACCAATACAAGACATATCTCACTTTCTCCAGAGAACCCTGACTAATACCTTTAACTTATTCATGTATGTATATTATTTATAATATAATACAATATAGGCTTATATTACATAAATAGTGTATACTATACATATTATGTGTGTATAATTTAGATTTATCATTAGGAATTGGATCATGCAATCATAGAGGTTGAGAAGTCCAGACCTAGGAGAGCCAATGGCATAGTTCCACACCAAGTCTGACCTGAGAACCAGGTGAGTTGATGGTGTAAGCTCTAGTCTAAATCCAAGTCTAAAGATAGGAGAAGACCAATATCCTAGCTTAAAGACTGTCAGGGAGAAAAAATTCTTCCTTACTCAGCCTTTGTATTCTATCCAGGTCGTCAGTGGATTATATGAGGCCCAACCACATTGGGGAGGGCAATCTGCTTTATTGATTCACCAATCTGAATGTTAAACTCATCCAGAAATACCCTGATAGACACACCAGAAATAATGTTTGACCAAATATCTGTGCACCCCATTGCCCAGTCGAGGTCACACATAAAATTAACCATCACATTATCAAAAATCTTTTAAAAACTTAGTACCAAATTTGGAGGGCGGGGGGGGCACTCTTAGATTTTTATGTCGTTACATAGCACACCATGTATATTAAGTAAGTTTTCACTTCTCTGCGTTTTGCATTCACTTCTCTGCATTCCTATAAATCAATTTCAAATTGATTTTCAATTTTCCTGTAAATCAATAAATTACTATCTTATAAGTAAGGTGCTTATATATTTACTGATTCAAATTAAATTAGAAATTATTTTATATGGACTCATTTCTTGACAGTGCCCTCGTAATTATAATAAATAATCAAAATTAAAGATTTTGTTTGCCATTCTTATGCACTCTTGGAAAAAAGAGAAATGATAAAAAAAATTCTATTGTAAGAGCTCTTAAAATCTCTGGTGGAGAAAGTCAGCCTTGGGAATACTATTGTTGTCTTAGATAAAACATTAAAAATACTGACTTTGGGCTTCCCTGGTGGCGCAGTGGTTGAGAATCTGCCTGCCAATGCAGGGGACACGGGTTCTAGCCCTGGTCTGGGAAGATCCCACATGCCGCGGAGCAACTGGGCCCGTGAGCCACAACTACTGAGCCTGCGCGTCTGGAGCCTGTGCTCCGCAACAAGAGAGGCCGTGATAGTGAAGAGGCCCGCGCACCGCGATGAAGAGTGGCGCCCGCTTGCTGCAACTAGAGAAAGCCCTCGCACAGAAACGAAGACCCAACACAGCCAAAAATAAATATAAAAATAAATAAATTAAAAAAAAAAAAGATTACATACAATATCCAATCTAATGAACTCTTTACCAATGGACTTAAAAAAACTTTTTTTGTATGCAGGCATTGATTTCAACTGTATTCAGCACCAAATCTAAACCTAAATTGTGTTGTTTTCAGAAAGAGGCAATTATTCATTTAGTATCAGGTTTATTACCTTTTGTAAATTATTCCTGCTAATAAACAAACAAGAAAAATGTAGCAGAGAAGAAAAGCAAAATAAGATATATTTGCACTTTTATTTCCAGTTGCCCTTTGATTTTCTATATGGCTTTCTTCAAAGAAAAACAGATGGGAAGCTTTCAAGGAAGTCACAAGATGTTAGAGAATTTACAAAATAAGATGTATGTGGGAAGGTTAAGAGAACTGTGCATGCTCCGTTTGGAGGATATAGGAAGACAGAGTGAAACATCAAAATTGTCAACACGTATTTAAAAGGATAGCAGGGCAACATGTTGTTGCCATTGACCAGAACCAGGAGGAATTGAGTTAAATGACAGCAGGAAAAATTCTGGAGAAAGGCAGGCCTCACTCCCACCCCACCTTCAACCCATTCTAAATCAGTGCTACCAAATTCTCATGCAAAGAAATGAAAAGGATCAAGCCATTATTCATATTCAGTAAGTTCTGAAATAGTTCAAGTCCAGTGATGACAACCAAATGAAAATAGAGAGCCAATCCAAGAACTTGTTCTAAGTGCCTGGCATCCATCTCCATGTATGGTTTGCTCTTCAAATTGAAAGTTAGGTTGAAAGGATACTCCGGATGTGAAGGGCCTGAGGGGCCAGGACTTCTCAAGTCTGTTATATTAACTAGTCTGCAGTTACTGAGAGCACATCCTTTTGCACAGAGGCCCCTGGAAAAGACAAAGGGCCCTGGCCTGGCCATTGAGAGAACTGAGCTTTGGTTCTGATATGTAGTTAAACGGAGGGTTCCATCAAGAAGTGCTGTAGAGGGATTTCCCTGGCAGTCCAGTGGTTAAGACTCCATGCTCCCAATGCAGGGGGCATGGGTTCGATCCCTGGTCAGGGCACTAGGATCCCACATGCCCCATGGTGTCACCAAAAACAATAAAGAAAAAAAAGAAGTGCTAGAGAGTCACTAACTTTCCTTCCAGCTCTGCTGCCCAGAAAAGAAGGTAGTTGTTTGGAGAAGAGCCTCTATTTGTTTTATTTTATTCTCTTATTAGAGCAGTTGTGAGCTGCTGTTTAAATATAAAACCTATATTTTATAGCCCTTCGAATTCTATAAGTTGCCCCTTTCCTATATTTTATTTTAGTGGATACTTACAACTTTTTGAGGAAGACATTATTATCCCCATTTTAATGACCCAGAGAGTTTCAAATAGAACATTATCGGTAAGAGCAGATCCAAGTAGAATTATAGAGTAGAAATCTTGAGTAGCTGTGATAAACATGAGAGCATTGAAACCCAGGAGAAGTGAAGAGAGAGAAGTGACAGATTTATGAGAAAGGTGGACGTGACGGAGTTGTTGAAATAATGTGCTTACATATCTAATTTAATCTAATTTTATATTCTCACAACCGTATCAGCTGCTTTATCAAGATATCAGCAGAGTCGTCCTGTCCCGAGATCTCCGCAGAGTCAAATGTAAAATAGATAGCTAGTGGGAAGCAGCGCATAGCACAAGGAGATCAGCTCGGTGCTGTGTGACCTCCTAGAGGGGTGGGATGGGGGGGGTGGGATAGGGAGGGAGGGAGGGAGATGCAAGAGGGAGGAGATATGGTGATATATGTATATGTATAGCTGATTCACTTTGTTACACAGCAGAAACTAACACAACATTGTAAAGCAATTATTCTCCAAAAAAGATGTTAAAAAAAAAATCCTATTCATATGGAAAGTCCAATGCCTTCTCCAACATTTCCACTAATCCCTGCAGTTCCAAATTTGCTTGCATGCTCCTGATGGATTCTTAATTTTCTTTTTTTTAAATATATATTTCTTTATTTTTTATTCTTTTGGCTGCGTCGGGTCTTAGTTGCGGCAAGCAGATCTTTCGTTGCGGCGCGCGGGCTTCTCTCTAGTTGTGGTGTGGGGGTTTTCTCTCTCTAGTTGTGGCGCACAGGCTCCAGAGCGCATGGGCTTTACAGTTTGTGGCACGTGAGCTCTCTAGTTGAGGTGCGCGAGCTCAGTAGTTGTGGTGCTCAGGCTTAGTTGTCCCGTGGCATGTGGGATCTTAGTTCCCCGACCAGGGATCGAACCCTCGTCCCCTGCATTGGAAGGTGGATTCTTTACCACTGGACCACTAGGGAAGTCCCTCTTAATTTTCTATATGTATCTAATTGCTTTTTACTTATTGAGTTACCCTTAGGACCCATTTTTCAACTCTTGATTCCATGTTCCCTCACCCAAACTGCCATTCGTAGGAGATACAGAGTTTGCTATAGACTTTTACACAGAAGAGATTCAGGGGATACTGGAGATGAGCAGTTCATTGCAAGACTATATAGCAGATGATTTAAAATAGAGCATTATTCTCCCATGTTACACAAAGTCCCTTGGCAATTTTTACCAACTTATCTGACTAGATGGGCTGTTGTCACTTTCCTCCCTTGTTTCCTACAAACTCACGTGCTTAAAATTTCACTATCTCTACCCCAGTTAGAACCTGTTCGTAAATAAAGACATTCATTCTTTAAGAGAAATCCTGGTGTCAAGCAGGGAAATAATTTTAACTAGGCTTACTTCACAGATAAAGAATTCCACAGCAGGCATAGTTAATTAGCATGTTTTAGGTGTTCTCACTTACAAAGTACTGTATTCTCACTTACAAAGTACTAGAAGAAACATATAAACCCAAGTCTTTCCAAACTTTTATATAGCCAAGGGAAACGTATTTCACCTTATGCATAGCTTACTCTAAACAAGCCTAACTCATGTTTAAGAAACATGTTGTAGTAGAATCTCTATTACATTTCTCCTCTATGGAACACATTAGGCATATGAAAAATCTTCTAATCCTTCTCCAACTATCCCGACCTCAGCCCAGTGATTCACTAATCCTGCAAGGTTGACATGAGGATCTCCATTCAGTGCACATACATTTATAATTCCTTCTTGTTTGCTTGAATGCTCTTTGGAGGTAACTTATCTCCGACTAACTTGGGCCTCACTACAACTATGTGGAATTACAGGAAGGATAGCGGTCTGACTTTTTGAAAACTTCCTTAACCCCATGACTGGACAATAACACCTGAGCTTCAAGGCCATCCCCTCTCCAAGGGCTTATCCAGACCTTTGGCACTGTTCTTCTAGCGTTGGTGAGCTATCTGTGTGATCTGTGTGTTCAGATGGAAGCAAAGGATTTTGGAACATACCAACCAATGTGCCAGAGTTCTGACACAGTGTCCTGGAGCACCCTGTCCTTGCTTATGCCTTTTTCTAAAGTCCTTTTTCTTTAGAGCTTTTTTTTGTGGTCACACTCTTGAGAGATATTCATGTAAAGTGAGGGAGAAAGTAGATATCAGGTCAAAACTACCTTGGTATCACTAACATGTCCTCATGCCTCTTAGTGGCTCTTTAACACTCTAGATCAGTAAATAAATGGTCGTTAAGAATCTTGACCTCATGTTTTTTTCTTTTCCTTCTCGTGACTTAACCAGCAATTCCAATGAGGTTACCCGATAAGAAGGAGCATGTGCTAAATATCCTTTTAAAAAGCAAGGGCAGAGGCAGGGCTCAGTAGAGAAGGGCTTATTATCAGAAATGAGGATGAATTAAGTAGGCTTTAAATTATTTCCCTTTTCTAATTTCTCTCTAAATTATAATGAAAATTATTCATTAGCTTTCCAATGGAAAAAAATGCCTATTTTGAGACATTTACTAGGTACCCTCTACATCATTACACAGTGGAGAGAATCTTGAAATATGCTGTGCACAGTCACTAAAATTTTTCCCGGAATATTTTAATAGCATCTCTAGAGTATTTTGGGATGATGACATTCTGTGGAATGATTATGAACTGCAATAATAATCCTGAAAAACAGCTCTGATAATAAAGTATCTTTGAGTCTAATTTCCTCACCCAGTGCTCCCTTCCACTTAGTTAAGGTCAAATGGGACTTTACAAATGATGCGAGTAGAATAAGGTTTTGTTGTTTCTCCCATGTAACACTTGCCCTTTTTCAGAAATAATCATTTCTACCCTTCTTCCTGGTGACATCCTGCTGCCCACTGGGCAACAAGGACCCAAAAAAGCAGCAGCCATTCAAGAAGACCTGATGCTTACGTGAAGGAGCTATCTAAAATTCCCACCCAAACCACAGCAAGGGACACCTACATGGGAGATGCTCTACATTATGCACACACGCCTTCTAGACTCTTAGAAATACAAGATAATTCAAAGGACCTCGTGAGAGATTAAAAAGTTGACCACTTCATTTTCAAATAATGATACATAATCCATGGTCTACTTTCAAGAATTTTGAGTTTAAAATGGAATCCTGAAATACGCTGCACACAGTCACTAAAAACTCTCTTTGAATATTCTAATAACATCTCTAGAGTCTTCCTGCAGGATGATCTTCTGTAGAATGATTAGAAACTGGAATACAAGTTGTAAAGCCTCTCTGATTGTAAGATACCTTTGAGTCTGTTTTCTCTCTTGCAGTACTCAGTTCCATTGAATCAAGGTCAGTTAGAACCCTTAAAGTATGTACATGTTGGCTGATCAGTTAACTTTAAGGGCATTAAAATAGCTATAACATGGTGGGGAAAAGGTAAGATAACATATATCAAGGTGGTAAAATGAAAAATAAGGTCTTTCTCCCCAGGAAGGTACAATCTCCCTGGCAGAATTGAGAATATAAACCAACATCACTCACGCTAAAAAAATTTTACTTTTCACAACTGAGACATCAAGGAACTCCTGAACTATTTGTTTCAATTACTCCCCTCAGCCCTTCCCCACCTTGCATTTTTTAATTCCTTTGTGGATATTCTGTATTTGTAAAGGAGTCTGACTAGTTTTATACTCATGTTTATCTCATTAAGCTCTCGTTAGCAAATTCAAACTTTCTAGGAATTTAATTAGCAGACTCTCAACTCTCCTCAAACTATCCATAATGCAGAAGTTCTAAATAACAAAACAAAACCATTAGAAGTTCTAGTACAGTTTACCACTGATGATCAAAGACTACATGAAGTCATCCAGGGGTTAAATATCATTTAACTGAAGGTGGGAAGTGCTTCACTTTTCCTAACACAAATGCTAGAAATAGAGGTCCTCTCAAGTAACCAGTTGGAAATGATCAATTATGAAAACGTACTGCTGGGCTGACAGCCCTGGAGAAGATGGATTAATGACTCTTTGGTGAACTTTGTCTGATCCTCTCCCTCCAAGATGGGGGGAAAGCTGTATGCTATCTCGGCAGTTGTAATCACACCTCAATGGCCTTATTCTAATGGCAAGGAAAATTAGTTCCCAGAATTTGTTTAGTTGTGTATTGCATACAACTTATTAGGCACATATTACAAATGATGCTACTTGAGCAAAACCTTTTGAAAAAACACCTAAATATGAATATATCCCTGTAAACAATATTCATATTTTGATCAATTAATAGATTATTATCAGCTTCTATAGTGAAGGAAAATGGTGAGGACATCTGTCAACAGCTCCAATAAAGCCTTGCTTCCCAACAGTTTACACTTGGTGCACATGGAATGTGTTGATATTTGTATGCCATACTGCAACAAAGGACAGGCTCATGGCTGGAGCTCTTAGCCCCCAAGTTCATCACACTGAAGACTGATTGGTTATCATGAGCATCCCTGGATGCAGTACAGCACTTATCTGAGACAATATACTTAGTCCTGAAGAAGAATTGGGTCTACAGATGACAAATGGCTCTATTTTATGGGCCCCACCTCTTTATAATCATTTTTTTAAAGTAACAAAGCATTTTATAAAGTAAGATAGTCACTTTCTTGCTCTTATAAAAAAAAACACACTAGATATAAACACTTCTTCCATGATGAGACTTCTTGCTGACAGAAGTTCTCTTATATCTGTCAATCCTCAGGCTTTTTAAATAGTAGATTCTCCATAAATGTTAGTAGAATAAATAGAAAACAGTAACTTCAATAAGCTCTAATATAGCAATACCCCCTGCATCGATGTGCCATGTGGACTAATGCTTTCTCTCTTCCATCATGGACGCCTCTGCCTTAACTTCTACCAGCCTTATCTCTGTCTGATTCTTATTATTCTTACACCACTTCTCTTCAGCTCTTTTTGGTCTAATCTGTTGTCTCTCTGCTCTTCTGAGTTTTTCTTGTTCATTTTTATTTGTCCTCAATTCTCTTCTTTCCTATTTCCAGTAATTTCTTATGAAATAGATAGATGATAGATAAATGGATGAATGGATTAGATAGATAGATTGATAGATAGATAGAGAGATAGAGAGATAGAGAGGTAGAAAAAGATGATATAGATATCCTCCAGGCACTGTGAACATTCTTTTTATCTAGTTCATTAAAAAGCCTGCTCCCTTGAAATTCTGAGTAGGCTTGGTGGTACAACAAGAAAGAAAACCATAGTTAACATTTTTAAATGCTTACTATATGCCAAGTGCCCATCTAGTGTTTTTCATGAATGAACTTAATCTACCCAATAAACCTATAAAGGAGGTAATATTATTATCTCATTTTATAGATCAGGCAAATGAAGCACAGTGAGTCTATATAACTTACCCAAGGTTATACAGTTAGTTAGTGGCAGAATCAGGATTCAGGATTATAGAAATGTGCAACGGTGAATAAGCAAGAATTTTATCTTATGTAAGTTAGACTCGTGAGTGATGAAATGTTCCTCCCCACATGATGGTCCTGGTATAAGGAGTATTTAGAATAGTGAGCCTGTAGTTCTAGACCCAGCTTACCAGGCAGGTTTCTCTATCCAAATGGGCTGCTGAGGATTTAAACCTTGGGATACACTTCAGTAAGGAATAAGGGAGGCACTGGGGATCCCTTTCTCCTCTCTGCAATATGTGTCTGTGATTTCATGCACGCCCTTCGCATTGTTTGTGTCCTAAATTTACAGGAATTGAAAGTGATTTCAGCCAAGGTCAACTCATTCCTCTCAACAATTCTCAAACCTTGACAAGGCTTTGCAGTCTGGCCTAACTCAAACTTTTTTTTAACCCATGATTTGAATCTTTTACATTAATGTATTATTTGCTACATTTAAACGGCTTTGGCCAATGAGTTTTTGGAAGACTTGCTGGGTTTTCCAGTTATACGAGGAACATGAGTATATAAACATTACTCAGCCCAAGTTCACATGACTTTTGTCTATCTATATATCTAGCTAGCAAGCTAGCTAGAAGTACAATAATAGTTAGTATTCTTAATATTCTTTGTCCTTAGGAAAAACGCTAGAAATTAAATGAACGTGGATTCTTTTCACAGTTCAATAATCAAATCAAATATTTAGTTGGAGGGGGTACCTTCTATCTTGGTAAAAATCATTACTGGCCATGAGTAAAGAAGACTATTTGAATTCCAGAGCAAGTATCCTCTCCATGCAAGGTGCAAAGTCTTAATGAAGCTAAAAAGCAGTTATTCTTCATATCAGACATGTAAGCTAATATATGATTCAGGAAATCGATAATTGTTCTTCCTGTAGGCTTTCCTGAGAGATCTTTAGCTGTGATGTAAATTGCTGTAATGTCTTTAGTTTGGGGTCTTTCCTCCCCCGGTCCACAGTCATTGCTCTGTGCAGACCCTCATAATTTCTCACCAGGATCCTCACAATACCACTTAATGCCATTCCCTCTCTCCCATCTCACTAATTTTCTACAATTATTCTTTTTCTATTGCCAGAGGCATCTTCTCTCTTATCAAATCTGACTTTTAACTACCCCGTGTGAAATTCTTGAATGGTTCCCCAACAACATCAATAAAACATCTTATCTCTGTACTGGATATTCTCTCTTTCCCTCTAGATCTACTCTTTATCCTTCTTCATCCTGCTTATGTGCCCCGGGAGAGCCTGACCTATATTAGCATCATCAATTGGCTTCCCTGCCATCTGGCTTCTGTTTGGGTTGAATAATGAGAGGTAACGGCAAGAGACTGGAGGTGAAAGAAGAATGACTTTAGGGTATTAATTTCCCCAGGCGGCAAGTTGGTTGTATTTCTCAACTGAAAAGGAGTCCTCTCCTAGAGCTGCAATTACTCTCTCTGTCTTATTGTAATCACTTTCTCCCCTTTCTCTTCAGATCTATGGGTGACAACAACTCCCTGATGTTGCTAGCTATGGAATGCTTTACAATATCTTGATGGTTTCCCTTAACCCTACTCACAGTTCTGCAAAGAGCCCTTCACTGATATATTCCTGAGTATACCTTATAAGTGAAGTGTTCATCTGTTGCCTGCTAAGATCTTGGTTGATACACATAGCATCATAATCTGGCTCCCTTCTAGAATTTGTTTCTTTCAAATGCTATGTCTATTTAGTATGGAACTGTGCTTGTAGTTCCCCAAACAAACCATGCTTTTTTAAGCCACTCTATTCATTTGCTTATGTGTTTCATTCTTCCTGGAGATCTCTTTCCCTTCTCGTCCACCAGGATAACCACAACTCATCCTTTAGGTCACTGTTTGAAGTGCCTTTTCTGTCAAGCCTTCTGTAGATTTCACAGTTAGATTTGGAGAGCCCTTAACTACGTGTCCTGGAGCACGTGTCTGAAATCACAGACACATTAACTACGTGCATATGCCTTTATGATATTACTGCTTACATTCGTTCATTCACTTACTCATTCATTCATTATTCACTTAATCATTCATTTAATCTTCATTCAATACATATTAAATAGAGGTTTTCTATGTGTCAGACACTCCTTTAGGATTGGACTTATAATGGTGAACGAAGCAGATAAAAACCATGGTACCGTTAGTGGGGAGGGTGTGTGGGTAGAGAAGAAGAAAAAAAAGGTGAGAAGATCCTTCTAGCAAAAGATCAGTCAGTGCAATTCCAGAAGCAGAAGCCTGTCTTGAGTGTTTAAGGGACACAAAGGTGGGCAGGGTGACTGCACCAGTAAGTAGGAAAGAAAGTAGGAAATGAGATCAGAAAAATGAAAAGATCTGCAGGGCCAGGTAGGCCATTGTAAGGACTATGGCTTTATCTGAGTGGAAATGAGCTCCCACTGAGGGGTCTAGGCAGAGGTGTCACATGATCTAACTCATGTTTAAAACAGTATCACCTACCTGTTCTGTCAAAAATGGACCTGAAGTGATGCAAGGGAGGAAACAGGAATTCAGCTAAGGAATTCGATGAGGTGACGGTCTGTCTTTCTCCTCACTGGCCTCTGAAATTCCTGAATGAAAGGTGAAGAAAGCATATTTACATCTATGAAAAAACTATAGGTAAAAAACACAAACCTTGGAATCAGAATGGTCTTGATTTTGAAGATCAGATCTGCTACTTACTACGGTATAGACTTGAACAAGTTTTTCAACTTCCTCATCTATTTTTGAAAAAGATTAATGATTCCTGCAGTGTTATTTTAGGGTTTTTGAAAAAAATGCATGTAAATGTCCTGACACAGAATAAATGCTCAGTTGGTTGTAGCTATTGATATAAATCCCCAAGCACCCAGTGAAACATATAGCCCAGAAAAATTGGTCAATGAATGTTTATTTAATGTTTTGATGTTTATATCAAACACAAATTTAAAAAAACAGAAGCAAAAGTCACGTTCCCAACTGCCCAGAATAAGTAAAATAGCTGAAGAGAAACTGGATAAGCCCACAGTCTTCATATGTATGATGTGTTCTGATCTCTGCCTAAATTTCATTTCTCTCTTCAAACCCTATTGATTGATTAATGAAATTACTATACATTAACTTTTACAGTACCCTACAATGCCCATGTCTGTATTTCTCCTTTATCTTTCTAGGCTTTTTTAGCTAAACACACACACAGACATATAAAGCCCCAAATTCCAATAAATTCTGTGATAAACAGTAAATAGTTTTTAAATAAATTTGCTTAGGTTTGAATGCCAGCTTATTGCCAATGCTCTCTTTGCGCCTTTTTTTTTTTTTTTTTTTTTTTCTTTTTGGCATGTATTAGAGTTGTATTTGTATCCTAAAAGGCACACTGTCCAGATGGGTGATCGTTTACCCGACTTCGAGTTTCCTTAGACAAAGATGTTCTGCCCATCCTACCAGGATCTCTGGATATAGATTTGATCTGGGCCATTGAAACTGCTGGCTCTCCTTTGGTGGATCTTTCTAGGAGTCAAAGCTCTGAGTGAAGTGAGAGAGGCCAGTAGAAAAATAATTTACAATAACTACATGGAACCCTTTCCAATGAGACATGATCAATTTGCTCTTTTGTTCTTGAAATTATGGTAAAATTTTGAATTGAAGCTTCTGCATGACTGAGACTTGTAGAAATGCCCATCAAAATGAAGGAAAGTGCACTGTTCCATTTTATCATGGTCATCATGGACCATGTGTCTACCCTTCATAGAGTAGCAAAATTAAAAAGATTTTTCTTCAGTGACATTTACCTACCTGTTTATTACCCTCAAACCATTTTTCTAGTCCCCTGAGGCTACTTCTGAATGATCAAGCTGCTATTTTTCTTTTTATTTATTTATTTATTTTTGGCTGTGTTGGGTCTTCGTTGCTGCGCGCGGGCTTTCTCTAGTTGCAGCGAGTAGGGGCTAGTCTTCCGTGCCGTGCGCGGGCCTCTCACTGCGGTGGCTTCTCTTGTTGTGGAGCACAGGCTCTAGGCGTGCGGGCTTCAGTAGTTGCTGCACACGGGCTCAGTAGTTGTGGCTCACGGGCTTGGTTGCTCCACGGCATGTGGGATCTTCCTATACCAGGGCTCGAACCCATGTCCCCAGCATTGGCAGGCAGATTCTTAATCACTGCGCCACCAGGGAAGTCCAAGCTGCTATTTTTCACTTGGTATAAAGCCGGCCTCCCAACACCAGCTGACACAAAGTGGGACCACCTTCATTATTGGACAACAATTGGCAAGATATAGTAAATCTGAATATGAGCTTATTCTTCCACCAACAGTTCTATTTTGGGTTGCAAAACTTTCATATGAGAGATAGGAAGCCATATATAAATATGTCTTTGCAAGATTTGCTGTAAAAATATAAAAATAGAAATAACCAATGTCCACCAGTAGTGAAATGTATAAAACATGGTGTGATAAGTCTGTACAATTTACACACCAGTTAAAGAGTATAAACCGTGTCTACAAAATTGATCAACAGGGATAAGTTTTGACAAACAACATATTAAGTAAGAAAATCAATTGCAAAAAAGATGCACATAACAATCTGTCATGAACAGAGAATTGTAAACCCATATTGTAAACTACGAACACTGTATTATATAAACACAAATGGGAAGGAAAGGAACCACCGTGAACATGGTGCTAAACCTCTAAAGGTGGAGGAAGGGAACAGAATACAAAGAAAGTTTCAAATTATTCAGTACTAATTTGTTTCTTACCATAGGTATTCATTTTATTATTCTCTATTCTGGTTGTTATCTTTAAAACAGTTGTACTAACTCAATTCATGAAGATACAATGAAACTGACTTTAAAAGTTTACAACTCACTAGTTATCTATTTTACATTTGGTAGTGTATATACGCAAGTGGGGATATATGTATATGTATAGCTGATTCACTTTGTTATACAGCAGAAGCTAACACACCATTGCAAAGCAATTATACTCCAATAAAGATGTTAAAAAAAAAAGATGAACAAATATGTCAATAAAAAGACTTATTACCCAGTTGGGGGTTGTGGGGCTGGCAGGATAGCTTATTTTCTAGTGATCTACATATTCCCAGTAACCCCAAATTAGGAATTTCAGATTTCTTAACATTATCTTAAAATATCACCAATTCTCTAAGAAGAAATGTATTCTGGCGGAGGGTGTATTAAAAAGAAAACATATTGGGAAAAAAAAAAGTTTACCACTCCACAAAACAGCAATGAACTATTGAACACAAATGCTGCAAGATCGGTAGGCTTCAAGACTATTCTGTCCGACTGGGGGACCTGTGGTACTGCCTCCTGATTGAACCCGTCCAGTATGCATAAACTGATATATCAGCGTTGCCTAATCATAGATTCAAAGGTGCTAAGAGGAATGAATATTCCCTGATCCAGTTGATATATTTTTATATTTGACTTCCCAGATTAGCAGGAAAGCTCATAGCCAGAATGGTTTCATTTGGGAATGTGCCAGAGGGATACAGTTAACTACTCCTCCATCCCCCTCCCCCCCCCCCCCCCCCCCGCCACAATCCTCCCAGAGGGTTTCAGGGCATCATCACTCTAGTGAGGCAGTAGTTCATTTCCAGGGGATGTGAAGACCACCGAAGTTGGTCCATCCAAAGAGCAAGGGCGACTGAGTCCCATAATCTCAGGAGCCATCTTCACGTGCTCATCTGTCTCACAGCTTTTAGCCACACCTGCATTGTCTTGACAATCACTTTCATTCTTGTGACAGCAGCACAAATGTAAAATCTCATAAATAAAATAAGTGCATACTAAATCTATTATAGATATTAAATGCATTAAAAGAATATAATACCACAGCCACCTATAGTTCAACACTATGAAGTCTTTTGATTTTCTTCACTGCATAAAGGTTTAAGAGTGAAGGAAAACAACTTCATCTCAATGTGCCAAATAGCATTTAATCAAATTTATCATCTATTCCCATTAAAAATCTTGATAATTTAGAAATGGAAGGGATCTATAAAATATACTAAATATGTTTCTTATGGGAAAATATTGTGTGAGTGAGCAAATGGTGACTAGATGAATGGTTAATTTTGCTCCGTTAATTGGACCAATAATAGTTTATTCAAAATAAAACAAATAGGTATTTCTATTAATGTTAAACAGAGAAATACAAATACCTCAGATATGTGAGTATAGTTCTGTACGCATATGGAATGAATATGGGTATATGGAAGGAATGTGTACAGGGCACTTAAAAAGCCTGGAGATTAAGTCAGGACTGGTTAGGATGCCTGATTTGCTACTTCTTCATGCAAGATACTCTGAGCCTTCCTTTTCTAACACGTAAAATGGGGGATGTCAGTAACTATTTCATAGATTAAATATAATGTTTAATAAGATAGCAAATGTAAGTCACTTAGCCCCGTGTGACATATAGCAGGTGTCCAATAAGTGGAGTTTCAATTCTGCAAATTTCACATGCATGCAGATAAATATACATAATGGAACAAATGGACTCAGTTCATTCAAAGTCCATTTTATCTTTTCTCTAGAATTTATAATCAATGAAGTTTTACAATATCCTTTTACTGTCCACCAAATCCGTGTACAATTTGCATACATTTGCCCAAAAAGCTCCTGTAGAAGGAAAGTTTTAGAAAAATGTCTCTAAATGTGATGGTTTAATTAACCCTTTTCTTTCTGTGTATGTAAAATATCTCCTGCTTAATTTTGCCTGAGGGGTTTTTCTTTTAGCTACAATTTCTATTCAACAAAAATTCAAATGAACTTTTAAAGTAATGAGTGACAGTCCCTAGGCAATATAGAACTAGTATATGATAACGTACTTCACCCTTTAACATTATTGTCCTTCTGATTACTTGGAGAATTAGCATGGGAGAATGGACATAATTTCTTTAGAGAACGGTATTCATGAAAATATTGATGTAACAACTTTGTTATGTGTATGATGCCTATTCATTTCTTATTTAAATTTTCAAGACGAGAAATTTATGTGAGTTTCCCTTACTTAAAAGGATATGTTGTTATCCATAATATATCTCTGGGAAGGCAACATAGCTCAATAAAGTTAGGGAATAGAGAAACGGAAGATGTTAATTTATGGTTCTACCATTAATCCCTGTGCAATCTTGGGCAAATTGCTCCATGAGTCCGAGTGTCAGGAAACATTATACTGCACATAAGAAGTGTATTGGAGAAATATGTACCAGAGATCAAGCTAAACAGACCAAGGGGAATCAGGGAAGAATGATTAGAAACTTGAGCTTTTTAAAAAATCTGTCCTGGAACTTACTTGCCCTTGTCCTTAAATAGAAATAAAAATAGAAGGAAGTTGAAACTAATGATGGATTTTTGAGAAACGTCAGGATGATTCTTCACATGTAATCACACATAACCTTGGGCAGGTTATTAACTTCTCTGAAACTCAGTTGTTTCATTTATAAAATGTTGGCAATAATGCTTCCTTCACAACAATTCCTGTAATGATTAAATGAATTAATTCATGTAGCTATTACAGCACAGGGACTGCCTCTGGACAGCTATTTTCATTTTTATCATTAATAACAATTAAGAACCATATGGTTGTAACTCAACAAACAATTTTGCGAGTACTTATTACTGCCACTTTGTCTTCTAGGAGAAAATAACCAAACTTCTGAACTATTCTTGACTAATTACCTCCTTATGTTTGGTTACTGATATAAATATGCATATGTATACGTGTGTGTATATATATTCATTTATCAGTGGACATAAATATATTGATAAATTTATATTGATTAATAAATACATCCTCCACTTTTCTCTAAAAGGTCTTGGCCCCAAATCTTTTTCTGATATCCTACCCTGAAAAGCATAACCAGGCGATAAGTGACTTACGATGACTCTTTTTGCTGTTTGTTTACAGGTTAGGCTGGAAGCAGTCCCACTTTTCCCTTACACCTCAACCTTGTTGTAGGTCTCTCACATCTTACAGTCCATTTGCAAGGGAAAGAAAAGTACAATTCCTTTCTCAAGGCCTAGAGCAGAACTATACTAATTTGGCCTTCTTACCTTGGTACAGATTCCTACCAAGGAATAACTTTAGGTCTGATCTGAATAATCATCTACAAGAACAAATTGTCATAAGAGTGAACAAAACATCACAGAGGAAAGACTAATAGAAAAAGAATATGTGCACATCAGTGCAAGAATTCTGTAATATTTCTGACCATGTATAAATAATTTGTGTATTAGGGTTCTCCAGAGAAACAGAACCAATAGGATGTGTGTGTGTATGTATGCGTCTATGGAGAGAGAATTTATTTTAAGGAATTGGCTCGCATGATTGTAGAGACTGGCAAGTCCAAAATCTGCAGGTAAGCCACAGGCAAGAAACACAGGGAAGAGTTGCAGCTCAAGTCCAAAGGCAGTCTACTGGCAGAATCTCCTCTTCTTTAGGGGACAGTCTTTTTCTTAATGCCTTTAACTGATTGGATGAGGCCCACCCATAATATGGAGAACAATCTGCTTTACTCAAAATTTACTGATTTAAATGCTAATCCCATCCAAAAACAAAAACAAAACAAAATAACACTACTTCAGAGAAACACCTAGAATAATGTTTGCTAAAATACCCAAAATATACCATGGCCTAGCCCAGTTGACACATAAAATTAAGCATCATCATTTGTTTAATTAAGATATGCAGATCAAAAACCTAAAACCCAAAAGAAGGTTAAGTAAAGCAATAAAATGTAGGAAAAATAGTAGTACCCTTGACTATTGCCTATTTCTAGGATGATACGGTAAACTACGTACAACAGGGGCCTAATAAGTTATCTCCCAGACAAGGGATCCTGTGATGGTAAGGAGAGCAAATGGATTCTAAAACTCTGAGAACACTCGCAGTTGCTTTAGGAAAAAAAAAACTAAGTGGCCTGGTATGACTAAAAACTTCGGTTTGTGGCATTAAGAGGACTGGCCTGGTCAGCTCCACCAGACTCTGAAGATAAGGCTGGTGAGTACATTGGTGAGCAGTCCCAGACCGGATATATTTTACAGTGCATAAAACTTATTAAAACTAAACCTGGGGCTTCCCTGGTGGCACAGTGGTTGAGAATATGCCTGCCAATGCAGGGGACATGGGTTCGAGCCCTGGTCTGGGAAGATCCCACATGCCGCGCAGCAACTAAGCCCGTGAGCCACAACTACTGAGCCTGCGCGTCTGGAGTCTGTGCCCCGCAACAAGAGAGGCCGCGATAGTGAAAGGCCCGCGCACCGCAATGAAGAGTGGCCCCCGCTTGCCGCAACTAGAGAAAGCCCTCGCACAGAAACGAAGACCCAACACAGCCAAAAATAAATAAATAAATAAATAAATAAATTTAAAAAAAACCCAAAAACTAAACCTACCTGCTTGGTTAATTATTAATCAGTTTGTAGAGTAATTAAATCACCGTATTTTGTGGTGTAAATGATTGCAGTCAACCCCACTGCAAGTTTTAGATGGAGTTTATGTGCAGAATAAACCAAAGTGCAGCAGACCATGGCATTAATGTGAGTACACTGAAAGAACTGAGCTCCTGCATCACCAGCTAAAATTAACCAGCAATTTAGAACAGTCTCCACTTAAGACACTGCTTCATAGAGTAGGCGTGCCTTCAAGCAGGTGCAGGAGTAAGGTAGCTCAGATAAAATTAGACCTTAGCCCCTAGGCTATGATCTAAATTGCTCCTGACATTTTCTTATACATTGCAAATCAGAGATTTTCCTTTCTTTTGTCTTCCAAGCTGTGATTTCATATTTCCATTATAATCCAAAAGGAGAGACAAATCCTTACTTTATTTTCATTGCCAGAGTACAGGAAATATATAGGACTAACCAGATAATAATGAATCAAATGAACCAATTATTTGAGGCTATATCTACCTGACCTCTTTGGAGTTTAAAAAAATTGAGGAAAGTGGCAGCAGCAGTGGCACATTTGTGAATCTCTACCAATCTCCAGATAAAGACAGACAGAGCAACTAGAGAGCAAATACATACATACATACATAAAATCTATGGACAGTAAGTACCACAAAAGGTATTCCCACAAACCACAATATTTATGTAGGTGAGATGACTCCACCAACAGCACAAGACCTGCATGGTATCAGCATCTTGTGAGGATGAGAGGAGAGAGAAAAAATAGGGTCAGTGATGCACCGAAGGGCAGAAGAACCTTAAACTAGCTAACAGGTAGCTGTTGGGAATCATGTTGGGTCAATTTGAAAACAACAGCTGAAATTAGAAAAGGTTTTGCCCAATTCTGTCTCCAGTGGGTACAAAGGTCCCAAAATAAAACCTTAAAGACAGAAGTCTACATTCTATGACTCATTGAAACTGACTAGCCAAGGCTTTCTTCCAGAATAAGGATCTACACTGAGAAGAAACTGGTGGTGTGACATTAAAATGTAGCAGGAAAGTGACAATCAGAGAAGACGGAAAGAACGTACAGCTAGAAGTGTGGGTGTGGAGTGGGGAGAGAACCAAAAATCTGAGAAAGCAAGCCATCATCATTTTGAACACTACGCATAAACAATAGAAGAGCTCTGTGAAGTGATCAAATCTACCCTGAACCATGTTTTCCTCTAAAATTTTGGGAAGATTGATCTCATATAAAAATGAGCAACAGAAAAGTATTGAAATCAACATGAGCAGCGTTGCTGTAGAAAAGAGAGAAAGAATAAGGAGCAGAATAAAATCCTTACAGACCATTAACTGCATGCCAGAAAGACATGCCCAAGGGACAGAACAAAGCTAAACCTTTATAACCTTCTATTTTTAAATGAGCTAAAGATAGTAATAAATGATACAACATATTAAAGAACAATATAAATCAAAATTAGAAAAATTCAGAAACAATATAATAGAATTAAAGGTGAGAATTTGAACTAAAAGAAAACATAATTTTTAAAATGAATACTAAATTAGAGGAACACAAGACAAATAAACACAGAAAATGATGCCTTAAGAGAAATACAAGATGAAAAGATTTTTAATAAAAAAGAATTGAAAAAAGATACAAGAGATCTGAAAGAAAGTGACTAATGTTAACAATATGCCAGATCTAACATATGGAAATAGGAGTCCCTAAAGAAAACTGAAGCAAAGGAACAGAACAAAAACTAAAATCATGAAAGCATTCCTGAAATTTTTTTAAAAACTGAAACTCCATATTTTACAAAAAGCACATCACATATCTGAGACAAATATAGAGACATAGTCTATTAAATTTTCTAAATGTTTTTAAAAGGAGAATCCTTTTCTCTGGCAAAACAGTGAGTTACTTATAATGGAAAAAATTAGATTATATTTAGACTTTTCAACAGCAATACTTTGTTAAAATAAAAGAGTTACAATACTAAAATACTCAGAAAAAGAAAATATGAGCCAGTGATTTTATAGCCAGCAAAAGTGACTTTCAATATAATGGACACAAACTTATGTCAACGGCAAGGACTCACAGAATATTGTTTCCATGAGTCTTTCTTGAGAATTCTTAGAGATCAAATTCCATACAACCCAAATGACAAGAGAATAGATGGTGATGCAGCTCTTGTAGGTGTAAGACTAGATGAGGTTTAAAAGGAAGAGAGTATAATATGAAATGGTTATATGCTCAGACAGAGTAGCTATGGCAAAACTATAAAAATGAGGAAAGAGTGGAGAATGGATATGTAAGAATGCAATATTGATGGCAGTGATATTAGTACAGTTATTCTGAGTCTAATGTGTGTATAATGTGGAAAAAAGTAAAAGAAAAATTATGGGATAGTCTAATTCTCCCCTTCCCTGTGTCCTTGAAAAGCAGTTTTCTTAGCATGGAAGAAAGGAGATATAGAAGTAATACAGAAGAGACTCAGGGACTTCCCTGGTGGTACAGTGGTTAAGAATCTGCCTGCCAATGCAAGGGACACAGGTTTGAGCCCTGGTTCAGGAAGATCCCACATGCTGTGGAGCAACTAAGCCCATGCTCCACAACTACTGAGCCTGTGCTCTAGAGCCCGTGAGCCACAATTACTGAGCCCTCACACCACAACTACTGAAGCCCACGGGCCTAGAGCCCGTGCTCTGCAATGAGAAGCCCACGCGCAGCAACAAGGACCCAACACAGCCAAAATAAATAAATAAATTAATTAATTAAAAAAGAGAAGAGATTCATTAAAACAATGTATAGTTCTAAATTTGACTTAAAAGGAAGTAGTATGAACTAATGAGAGAGTTTATAATATACACATGTATGTGTATAAACGTACATATGCATAGATATGAATGGATTGGTATACTTTCTAGCTCTAGCCATTGAAAAGGCATACAAACAATGACTGAGCACAGTATCAATAACGATTCCTATTGTCCAGATATCTTGTAGTCTTACAATACTATTTTTCCAAGGTTTTTCACAATACTATTTTCTTCTTTAGGAAATGGCTAATTCCATATCCAAAGCAAGGAAGTACAAGATGAGCTTGAAATGTCTCATAACTGCTAAAGAAGAAACTAAGACTACTAGAGTCAAGTCAAAAGCACTCAAGAACAAAGTTGAAGAGGCTCTTATTAAGCTTCAAAATAGATAAGTACAATTCATTGAAACTCATCAAATATGTTTAAATCAATAGAATAATAATGATTTAAGAAGCAGATAACTACTTGGTACCCTTGAGACATGATAACAAATTAGTAAATGAAGTTAAAGAATCAAGCATTTATCTGACCTTCCCTATATGAACTTTACCACTGGGTTGGTAAATTATAGATGAGGGTAAGGGTCTGTTTATAAAACTAGTCCAACTAATACATAAAAAATAAAGAACAGAACTGAAATATCACCATTTTGCCACTTCCAATGAATAAACAGATCACTGACCATAAGCAGCTTCTAACTATATAAAAAGAGGGAAAACCCTGATGAAAAAACATACCACCACCTATAATCTTGCCAGTGGTATCAAACGTGAGTCTGATGAGGCCTCCTGATCCAGTTGCAAAACCTCAGGATATACAGGGCACTGAGAAACATGGCAAAGCGTATCATGGAATGGGCAACACCCGGTCTAAAATTTTGAATCTGCAAGACTAAACAATTGTGTCTAGAAATGCATATTTGGATGATAAGTACAAAGAAATAATTGCTTAAGTCAGAATAATGGTTACTTCATGGTGAGAGGACAGGGAATGAGATGAGGGCAGGCACATGGAAGGGCTTCTGGAGCCACTGACAACGTTTTATTTTTGACCTGGGTAGTGGGTGCAAAGGTGCTTGCCTTATAATAATTCAATAAGATATATATTTCTTGTGTGATTTTCTATATCCCTGTTTTATTTTAACACAAAAGGATTAAATTTTTACAATAAAATCTGTGCTTTATTTTCCATAAAAATGTTTTAAAAAATCAACAAAACCTAATTGTTCTGCTGAATGAATCCAAAGTTTCAGATTGTGGCTATAAACCATCTTACTCAATTCTCTTGTAATAAGATTTTTAAATTATGCTGGTTAAACATGCATAGAAAAAATAGGAAACACTTATAGGCAAAATAAAGAAAATTATAAACACTCTTAGCATATCTTCTGACAGACTTTTTCCTATGTGTATATGATTTATATCAATTTTTTAGTAAGTGGGGTTAAAGAGTATGTGCTATTTTACAATTTGTTCTTATTACTTAAAAATCATAGATATATTTCAATTTTATTATATATAATTTACAATAGTATTAAATGACTATGTGTCTATTGTTTTTTTAAATAAAAAACATTCAACAAATCTCCTATAATTAAATATTTGTACAGTTTTTGCCAATTTTTAGTATATATAGCCTGGAATAAACATGCTAATAGCTAAATATTTGTGCATATTGATTATTTTCTGAGGATAAATTCATAGAAGTGGAATTACATGTCAAGAATTGTTTTTGTATAAGTTGTAAAATTATCCTTCAGGAAGATTGTGCTATCTTACAGGAGCTTTACATAATGCAGTAAGGTTGCTTTTTAATATCAGAGCATTAGGCAAAAATCATGTACTGTCAAATCACTATGGGAACTTGAATATCTCATAAAATATAGTATGCATGGTTTTCTGTAAATAAATCAGAAATCGCACATAAACCGGTGTAGTTTTACTGGAGAACACCCAAGATGTTCTCTTCATGGTAGATTCAGAGGCAATTAAGAATAACATTCACATTCTGATCTCCCATCTCCTGTTCTTTCCAACTTGCTACCGAATTGAACTTGGGTCTACTCAACTCAGCAAAGCCAATCTACTGACACCGGGTTGTGGTGAAGGAAAGAACAGCATATATTGCTGGGCATCAAGCAAGAAGAATAGGTAGCTCATGCTCAAAAGACCTGAATTCCCCAATGGCTTTTAGAAAATTGTTTTTAAAGGCAATATTAGGGGTGTGGGTTTCAGGGTGCCTGATTATCCCGTACACAATTCTCTCATTGGTTGATGGTGAATAACAGGGTGATGTTTCAGGAATCTCAATTTTCAGCCTTCTGTTTCCAACCGGTCTGAGGTCTACGTGCTGGTAGTCAGCATGCAGTTAACTTCTTCCACTTCATGGGGGTTTTAGTATCTGCAACACAACTCAAGGATGTGACTCAGGATATTATCTATAGCCCTTGGGAAGGAACTAAAAGTCCTTGACTTTGTTTTATAGCTAAACTATTATTATTTTGTCTTGCTTGACTGTTTTTCTTTGTTTCTACATTTTCTCACTTCTCTTATTAAATTTGCTCTTTGGAACTCAGGGAAGGCCTAGGAGGCTAAAGCTTTTCTACGAATAAGAGGCAGGTGGGGGACATAGGCATCTGTCCCCAGAAAGATCCTGCAGGGTCCTGCTTGGTTTCAAACTCTTAGGAAATAAGATATTTCTAGACCCTGCCCACATACTTTATTTTTTAACCATATTTGCCCCCATTTCTACTCTGATGATTTTTAAAATTAGTTGTGAGCTTTCCCACTTGAATTAAGAGATGCCTGAAGTCAGGAAAAATGTCTGATGAATTTTCTTAATTACCTCAGGATCTACCCTGAAGCAATTTGGAAAAAATTACGTATTAAAAAAATATTCATTGAAAGAATAGTTATTTTCATATGAATATTTTGCTAATATTTTGAACATTTTTTTTTTTTTGCCAGGAACTGGACTAAATTTTCTTCTTGAATTATTTTAATACCTTCTATATCATTATTATGCCCATTTTACAGATGGGAAGTCTAAGTAAGTAGTAGAACTAAAATATATATATACCTAGCCTGTTCGACTCCAGAGTCAGTTCTTAACCAATATTTACTTTATAGAGAGCCTTAGAGTTATTTCAGTTCTTCAAAATAATAAAAGTAGATCTGCTTATAGCTTATTTTTCATAAAAATTAGTGAGATTTTGCCCTATCTTTTCAAGATTTACTGAATTTAAAGCTGCCTCAAAGCAAAGGAGGGAAACCGGTTAAATTCAGGAAAACTATTTCTTTCAAAGATACTTGACATTAATTTGGCTTAATTTTTTCTTCTGTATGATTATGTATTCAGATTAAACATAATTGTGGTTGAGAGATTCTTAAATCTTTGCTCCTTCTACTGTTAGCTTGGAGGTAGGGAGAGCAAATGTTAACAGAAGAGGTAAAACCTAAGGACATGTCAAGAGTAAAGTGGCTATTATTCTAGTATCTTCTCTGGGACTCTCTGGTTACAGCTGAATATTTAGAAAAATGTGTAATCTAGAAATCTCAGATCACAAGAATCAATGTTTCTTACTGGAAAAGAAACTTAACATAAAACAAAACACTTTTTTCTGAAATATCTGATATCTTTACAATTTATGTTCCATAGAGTCACATCCTAAATGGGAATTCAGGACTAAAGTCAGTACAGAAGGAAAAAAAAAAACTGAAAAATTAACTGTAACGCCCTGTTGTGTGTTGAATTGTAACCCTCCACTCCCCCTCCAAAAAATGTTTAAACCCTAATCCCTGGTACCTGTGAATGTGATTTTATTTGGAACTAGGGTCTTTGCAGATGTAATTAAGACCAGATCATTAGAGTGGGCTGTAGTCCAACATGATTTGTGTCTTTATAAGTAGAGAAGAGACACAGATAGACACATAGACCCAGAGAGAACACATGTGACAATGGAAGCAGAGATTGGAGACTGGAGTGATGCATCTACAAGCCAAAGACTGTCAAAGACTGCCAGCAACACCAGAAGCTAAGAGAAAGGCATGGAACTAATTGCCCCCCTAGAGCCATCAGAGAGAGCACAGCCCTGCGGATACCTTGATTTCAGACTTGTAGCCTCTGCCTGTGAGAAAATAAATTTCAGTTGTTTAAAGCCACCCAGTTTAGATACTTTGTTAACAATAGCCCAAGCAAACTAATGCAGACCCCTTCCAGAAGCGCTACATTAGAGGATTAAGTGCAACCCCCAATTACACATCTCTAACACAGCCGTTTGTTTTTCTTCCAGATCTGGGGTAGATCACTGTTTCTTCATTAAGCATTGGATCTGGGAGTCAGCTTGTGTTTAGGAGCCAAGGTGGATGAAAAATAGGTAGATATTTTGAAGCACTAAAATCACTCCTAGTACAGTGAGACTTAACGCCTTCTGAGAGGAATCAGGGAACCTAGACCAGACTGGGAAGGACAGTGATTCAGGTCTCTTCTCATGCTAGTTCCTGGTGACTAGAAAAAGGACAAGATAAAACACTATTCAAAGTGTGCTCTCTCTCTCAGTTGCCCTATTTCCCTCCAGGTTGTGTATCTGAATTTGCACAGGTGAGATCCACTATTCTTAAATTTGCACACTTCCTTTTATTTAGTTGTTTCTGAAGAATGTGATTTATCATAATTGTTTCAATTTTCTGAGCGGTTTCAAATATATGCATTTTATTGCCCTTTAATATGCCAAAATTAATTTTTAAATTAATTTTAAATATATTATACTCAATACATAAATATTATACATAATACATAAATATTTTTGCTTATAAAACTGTCATGCTTGGTTTATTGAGTACAGACACATGGTACATCTGGGAAAATAGTACTAGTTTAATTTACTCATGTCTGTTTAAATTTAGTTATAAATCGAGCTATAAGCTGCTTAATTTAAGGAACTTTCATCATATTTTTATCTCATTTTGAAAAAGGCAAAATTTGGAACAAAAACTACCCTCAACATAAAAAGACAAAGTTTTTAAAATGCTTGTTGAACTAAATGCCTCCATTATGTCAGGCATTTATGGAAATTGCTCATTTTACAAAAGGAAGTAAGGGTCCAGGAAATATCTTTAAACGAAACTGTTCTTTAACTGTTAAAGGAATAATTGAACGCTACTAGCAGTGTCCACTCCAGCATCAATCTTTTGAGATCTGGTTTGTAGGACAGAAACACTTCTACCAATCTCTAGAGCCAAAGCTAACCTATAGAAGCCTATAAACAGAGAAGTCACTTGATTCTTCATTTCCTTATGAAACAGGACCCCACAGAAGCAAAAATGCATATCCTTTAACGTATGGGCCACAGGTTCGGCTGGTCCATTTTGTACATGACCTGTAATGTCCTGACATTGTTTTTACATAAAAACTTCCTTTCATGCTCTTATAAATAAATTCTATTTAAAATGGAAGCAATAAAGGAACATCTTGTTGAAATATTTTATTCACCTTTCCAAACATAAGTTTGAAATATAAACCCTACTTGTTTTCAAGTAAAAAAGTGGAATGGTTATTTCGTCTAGTCATTTCGTTTCTTTATTTTTAGTCACTGTTACGTATTGGGTTTTGCTGCCATCATGCTTAAACTTTCACAGGAACACCTGAATGATTATTTTATAGTCCTCTCCTGAATGCCTTTTCCTTTCTCTGACAAGGTATACAGAAAAAGCTAAAGAAAAATGTGTGACTTTACTATTCAGTTACATCTTCCACATTTTTACTTACAGATTAAGTCAGCCAAATTCAACCTCCCAACAGGGTGGAATTTAATTCACCACTGTATTTTGTTCTAAAGACTCTTCTGATGCAGCTAATAATTAAAAAATTAATTTCAGATGTTCCCACATTCCTAGTCTCTGAATTACACTTAATTGTTTAATTATCTGTCCACTCATGCATGGAAGTTAATACTCAACTGCATTAGGAGAATATGTATGTGTACTTTATAGCACAGCTTATTTACAGAGGAGAGCTGTTCTAATTTTCTAACCAATAAATGCCTTTATTTTACCATCTGACCATACTCACTATCATGTAAATATTGCCTATATTTTACCCCATTTTACCATATGGCTCCTATATGCATATAGCCAAAGGGATTTATCAGGGAGTGGTTATGTGATGTACAAACATAACCATTTCATCCCTTCAAGTGTTTATGAATTTCTGCAGAAATTAATTTTTAATGGATTATTGCTGGGTGAAGTAGTCTCCACTTTTCCTAGCACTCCTGGAAAGCCATAAAATATAGAACAAGTTCTCTTCCTCCACCGTTAAGAATTTTAATTAACAGAAAATACTACATAACATATATATCCAGTATTAAGTGTCCAGGTCCTTATTACCTCTCTTCCGAAAGACTATAAAATCCTCCTAATGTTCCCCCCACCTCTGGTGACTCTGGTCTCCATGCTCTGCCACAGCAATTACACTCATCTTTTTAAAGCACAGCCCCTTCAATGCCTCCCCATTGTTGAGGGGATTAAATAAAATTCTAATGAACTGTTTAGATGTTGAGAAAGCCTGTGAAAATTTTACTTCACAAAACCCATTATTCTCACCACCTGGAGGTTTTTCTTCTACTATTTGCTGTTTGATTTTCATTTCTTGTCGTTTTTTTTTTTTTTTTTTTTTTTTAAATTTGCCCTCCAATTGTAGAATTCCACTGAAGTAGCCAACTTCATTTCTCTCCAAGGCCCAGCTTGATGCATCCTCATTAGAAAAAGGTGTCTTTTACTTCACACACCAAGGTCACAGAGCTCTGGAGGGATGCAGAAAACCCAGCCCACCTCCCATCACCTGTCCTAAGGATGCAGTCATAATCAGTTACAGTGGCTGCTATCTCCAAGTACCTTTGGGTCAGGCCACCATGCAGACTCTCAGTCATTTATTTTCTGCCCTTCACTATTAAGCCTGTGCACATGTCAATTCTACAAGGATTCTAGGGTAGACATTTTCCTGGAGGTTACCACATGTCTCTACTTTTCCAGTTATGATCTTACGTTTTTCAATGAGGGGTTTCCATCCCCCACTGCTTACTTTTTTACTTGCAGAGACTTGTTCACTCAGTTCTCCAGCCTCGATTCCCTCTCTCTCTCTCTCTCTCTCATTACATATGTGTGTGTCTGGAGAGACAAATGCAGACAGATAAAGCACATACAAAATACATATAAATATACAGTAGTAGGCAACACATTTTGTTTTAACACCGGAATTTAATTCATTAGCAGATTGACACAAAAAACGTAAAATAGGCAGATTGTTTTCCTTGCATCTCTCATTTCCTTACGTCTCTTTATACCAGGGGATCCTGATTAGAATTTAGAGCCACTGCTCACTCCTAAGAGTCATAATGAGGCATCATATGTAGACCTGTTTCTTAAGAGCATCTCATGTCATCCTTCACCTCAATTCAACTGAGCAACCCTTTACGGAGACTCTCTCTTGAAAGACATGCGCGGGTGTCCCTAGAGGGAGAATAATAAGCACGACAGTCCTGTGAGGAAGATCTTCCTTGTAGAAGAGAATTTGTAGTTGTGGCATGCCCGACAAGTCTGATTAGTAAACACTCAACACAACTTCATGTCAACAGAACAAGCATGGGCTGGGCACAGAATATATAAATGATCAAAGAACAAAACAGGCAGTGTCTTCTTTAATTAAGGGGAAAAAAAGATGGCAGAGATGGGAGAGGCTAAATCAATGATTTGGGGGCTATCCAGGGGACTCAAATAATAGCTTAAATAAGTACTACTCAAACAGTAGCCTGAAGTAAACTCTACTTGAAAAGGTTTTATTTCATAGTCTTACATTTAAGTCCCAATTTTTCTACCCTTAGGCTGCTTGTTTTCAGCAAGTTGCTTAACTCACTGAGATTTAATTCTCTCTTTTATAAAAAAGTATATCTTGTTTATAAAATTTGTTTAGGCTGGGTTTAAGAAAGTGTTTATGACATTGGTTTTCAAACTAGGTTCTGCTGAACTCTTGGGTCCAACAGGAATGCATTAGGGATCCTGCCAAAATTAGATTCACATTTTTTGTTTTATAATATGTTTTATACTAGAATAATAATAACAACAATAATAATGATGATGGTAATTATATACAACACATGTAAAATGCTGACATCAGAACCTAAACCATATGAATCATGAGATACTACTTTCTCAAATAACACAACAAAAAAACTACATAAACTGAGCAGAACTATAAAATAGAGATGGTGTCAAAGTAACATATTGTTTTATTTCTTACTTTCCTCATAAACAGGGTTGGGTTTGGTTTGGGGGGAGGAGGAAACAAAATCTCTTAGAGTCCTCTCTTTTTTCTCTTCTATCATTTCACAATGAATCAACCATCTTTTTATGAATAATCTGCTATGTATTCCCAAGAGCGCCTTCTCCCATTCATTTTGAAATAATACATTTCACTCTCTGGTTGCAGTTATATATCTTCATCAGAAGATTTTCTAACACTCCACTGTTGCAGCTTCTTTATTTTCTCAACTCTTCATCCCTTGTTTTTCCTTCAGGTCAGCTGCCCGCAATCTCGGATTTTTACTTTGAATCTTTCCATCTCTTAGCAATGATCCACTGCCAAAATCTTCAATTTTGAAGTGATAATCATTGACCACACTTCTGTTTTTTTATACTGAACCCTCTCTTTGAATCTCAATACATCCTTTACTATCTCAGTACTCTAATGCCCTTGGATCATTATATTCCTATTCTTACCTTAAGATGCATCTCTACTCTGACATTTTTCCATGTTTAACAATTTCATTTATGTTCTGATACTTCACTGAATTTATTCCCTCACTACATGGCTCTTCTTTATGATTATTTTGCCAATCTAAAACTGTGAGACCTCACTATTTTCTTCGTTTATTTCTGCACTGTGTCAGACAAGTACACCAGGAGAAAGTGACAAAATTAGTGAAGCTTTTTATCTTAAAAATCATGATATAGAACAGGGGTTGTAGATTCAATTTCCTACATGGCTGAGAAGATAACACAAATAATAAAGTGTCTTTACTTAACAAAACATTATGAAAACAAAAGTGTAAGCCTGATGATAAATAATAATCGGCTATCTGCCTAAGTGTGAGAGGACTTGTACTTTACTGTAAGGGTGAAAATTATTTACTTCCTTCATTTCTACCTTTTCTACCTCAAAAGGCCTGTATATCATCCTTTGTCCTAGGAGTGTGAGAAAGAACACTCCTACTACTCTCCAATTCTATCACTCTCTTTGCTACCCCAATTCTAATTTTAGAATATCGTGACATTAATTATACCTTCTCACTATTTTATAATCATTTGTTCTTATCTGATATAGCCTTTCTCTTTGACTACAAACTCTTTCCTGAAGGAGTCATCTTATCTGACAACTCATTGCTTTTGTTGACTTTGCATCGAAAAATGGTGAAGGAATAATTCCCATTCCCGTGATAAAGAGACCATAGCAGGTAGTGAACACAATATCTGATTAAGTTTCTGGTAGTCAATTGATACTTACCACGATCTATCTGCCTTTGCCAAGAATATACAGATGCATTAAATGGGGACATGATGGGAATCATCACCATCCTTTAGTATTTGAAGATAGCACTGATCTCTACTTTTCTACCCAGAACTGTGGTGTTGATTCTGATTTACTCTCTTGACTAGAAGTGTGAATGGTTTCAGAATTTTCCACTTTGCTCTTCCTAACATAACAGCTCTTACTCCACAGATCAAGAAATCAATGTGAGTGCTTAGCCCACTGCTAAATATATCCATCTCCATAATGCATTTGAAACTCTGGGGGAAATTACCATGGAGTGAGGCTGTGTGAGCCTTGAAATAACTATGAAATGTATTAATCCTAAACACTGCATATTTTCTACATCTCTTAAGACCTATGGGTTATGATGAAATTTTGAATCTTCTGGTTTCAGTGTCAGCTGAGACCCTGTATTCAGGAGTACTTGAAAAATCTAGATATCCCCCCTTCTTCAGTGTACAGTGGCTCTGGTAAATGGCTACAGGTCTGTTTGAGAAAAGATTAAGTATATATTTTTGTATACACTAATGTAGAACAGGGTCCCTCCTCCAGGGAACCTAGTCTCCCCTTCGATTGATGAGGTCTAAGTCTGAGAACTGGCATAGAACAAGAAATTAGGCAAAGGACCATGATTTTGTATTCATTGATTGACATAAGCTTCCAACGCAATAGACCTAGATGTTTTTTTCTGGTTATACAAAGCAAGCAGTATCCCAATTGACTGTCCATCTAACCCACATCTAGGAACACCATTGTCTATTGGTCTTTGTATAGATATCTATAAATTAAGGTAGGCTGTTTGTCACTCAAGCCTCGGGCTCATTATGGCAACCACATCCACCTTGCCTCTTATTGTTGGGAACTACCACCTGTTCTGTTATTTTGGAATCATAAAAGCCTCTCTGACACTAGGGAGTACAGGCCTATAGCAGCATCTCCAAAGTTAACTCTGGCCATTACAGAACAACCACTACCATTATTTTCAATAATGTTGGTACCCCTTAACTAGTTCACTCTGTATTAACTCAACGAAGGAAATTTGGGCCCTCCTGGGAAAAGAGTCAATGACAGGTTCTTTGGTCTCACATAATAAATCCATTTTAACCTGACCACCTGTTAGTCTTCTGACAACTTCCTCAATACCTGGCCAAGGTAGTTCTGGTATCTCCAACACAAGCTTCAAGAATCCATCTGGACCTAGAGATTATCACACTAAGTGGATAAGTCAGACAGAGAAAGACAAATATCATATGATATCACTTATATGCGGAACCTAAAAAATGATACAAATGAACTTATTTACAAAACAGAAACAGACTTACAGACTTATAAAACAAACTTATAGTTACCAAAGGGGAAACGTGGTGGGGGAGAGGGATAAATTAGGAGTTTGGGATTAACATATACACACTACTATGTATAAAAGAGATAATCAATGAAGACCTACTATACAGCACAGGGAACTCTACTCAATACACTGTAATAACCTATATGGGAAAAGAATCTGAAAAAGAATAGATATATGTATCTGTATAACTAAATCACTTTGCTGTACACCTGAAACTAACACAACATTTAAAATCAACTCTACTCCAATATAAAATAATTTCTTTAATAAAAGACTGAATTAGTGAACACACACACACACAAAAATCTATCCTAGCCCTACGTTAGGACTATTTTCAGGTATACTTATCAGGATGTTAAATCCTGCTTTATGGGACACCACCATTAATAAAATATGTCCTCTCCAGCCTTAGGTTTCACTGATCTTGATATAGCACCACTTATACAAGTGGTCCCATGATTTTGGCAGGTATGTTTTAGCCAGAAAGTGCACCTTCTTTCTGGAGTATGGTATTTTCTTCCATATGAGAGAGAGCATTTCCCCACTTAGGTTACATTGAGAACTGAAGCAATTAAGGTAGGTGGGAGTGATCTTGATAAGGACAAGCACTATCCTGAGAAGCATCCATCTCAGATGAGGTCTTTTCTTATCTCCAGGCCAAGGAAGGCTGATCTCATCTAGTGCGTGGGGAGGGGAGATCGAGATCTTCAAGCTTGGAAAGCTCATCAGTATCTAAAAGTTCAAAGCTCTCAGGGGCAGTAATTCATATACCCCCATCCTAGGTCATAGACGCCTACTTCTTCCTTACTAGGGCCCCTGACTTTAGCACAGGGGACCTGTCAAGGGTAGGAGTTCAGTCTCCTTTGCAGGTTCTGTCATCCTTATGATGAAATCCCAGGCTTTACTTTTAGCAGAGTCTGCAATCTACCTGTAGAGGATATGGACAGTTCTAAATACTGCTGTGAGACTTTCAGGGCATGCCCTGAATAAATATTTGCCTGAACTAAATTTGTCATTGTTTTTCTTCAAGACACTAGGCCAATTAACAAAAGCTAGGCAATGACACAATTCTCATAATTATCTTAGTACCCATAGATGTCAAAGGCCAAAGACTTGGCCTAAGCCAATTCTTCTCCTTCAGATGAATGAATAAAGATGTTATACACACATGCGCACACACAATAGAATATCATTCAGTCATAAAAAGGAAGGAAATCTTGCCATCTGTGACAACATGAATGAAACTGGAGGAGATTTTGCGAAGTGAAATAAGCCAGACACAGAAAGACAGATATTGTATGATCTCACTTACATATGAAATCTAAAAGCGTCGAATTCATAGAACCAGAAAGTAGAACTATGTTTTCCAGGGGCTTGGGGTGGGGAAAATGGGGAGATGTTGATCAAAGGGTACAAACTTTCAGTTATAAGATGAATACGTTTTGGGGATCTAATGTACAGTATTGTAACTATAGTTAATAATACTGTATTATACACTTGAAATTTGCTGAGAGAAAATCGTAAGTGTTCTCACTACACACACATGCAAAATGGTAACTATATGAGGTGATGTGTTAATTCATTTGATGTGGTAATCATTTCACAATGTATACATGTATCAAATTATCACATGGAACACCTTAAATATATACAATTTTTATTTGTGAATTATATCTCAATACAGCTGGAAAACAACTTTAAAACAGTGGCTTTAGGTTCCCTCTTATCTCTCTCTCTCCTATACCTTACTTTTCCCTCCATCCTGCTAGATATATTTTTCATGTATAACTTCTCTCAGCCTTACTATGTTATGTCTCTAACCTCTCTTCCTTGTTATTCTCAAACTTCAACTATCACCTATTAATCTATATTTCAACCTCTAGCCTCCAGGCCTTCATTTTCACCTCCTATAATCTCCAGTGAGAAGTGCCCAAAGCAACACAAGCACAACACGTCCAAAACATGTCCATCTCAGATCTGCTTATTTTCCCAATTTCTTATTTCTGTCTGAGGCATCATCTCTCAACCTTCAGACGAAAATCTCAATATTGACATCTACAATTCACTAACCCCGTTCTCCATCCCAATAAGTTTCCAATTATTCTCTATTTTAAGGTTTATTTTTTAAAATCTTCCTCAAACCTCATTTCTCACTATTTCTAATCTTGTTTGTATCCTCACTTCCTCCAATTAGGAGAATTGCAAAAGCTTCCTAATGTGTCTCTCTTTCTAATTTATCTTAAGGCTAGCACATTATTTTCTCCACAAATACATCTCTGATTCAGGTACATTCTTCTAAAATGCTTTTGATGACTAACCAATAGTAACCACCAACATTTATAGAACACTTCTGATATACTTATGTAATACTTCCAGGTACTTTTCTATAGTCTTTGCACTTATTAACTTATTTGATCTTCATCATAGTTATTATTCCCATTTTATAGATGAGGAAATGAAGCACACAAAGTATAAGTAAATTGCCTAAAATTACTTACCTAGGAGCAAACAAATCAGGGTTCAAACACATAGGATACTTTAAAAGTCTGTGCCCTTAACCACTAAAGTAAAATCACTCATGGAGGCAACATAGATCCAAAGACTACAGAATGAAACTACAAACATTTGAGATCCTATATAACTTGGTCCCAAAATACTTTTCAGAACCAACACCATTTAAAATAATTTTTTAGCATTTACTGTCTTAAATTTTTAACAAACATTATTTTATTTACTCTACCCAGTGACCCCCCAAAGTTCTTATATTATTGCCCTCATTTTTCTCAGTTGCAGAAGCTAAGGCTTAGAGAGGGGGTATTGCTTGTACAGAGTCCCATGGCCACTAGATCACAAAGCTAGGAATTGAAATCATGACTACCTGCCTTCTGAGTCTCTATGTGGGCAACTTTACCATGTTGCATTCATTCACCCTTTACTTTAGAGAAATGGTGAGCTAGTCATCATTCATATACGTTCCTCAGTACATAGTTTCCATGCTATTGCTTACATTGTTTTTCAAAGAAAATTCATTTCCTTGTTACACAGTTCTGCAGACCCCAAACTTGCAAAGCTTATTTTCAAAGCCTCCTCCTTCATGAAGCATTTCTTGATTGTTATCTTAGTTGGAGTTAGTTTCTCCATGGTCTGGACTTGGAAAAATTCTGTACCTCTTTTATGCCAATATCACTGTCTACACAGCATTTATATCATGTCTTCATTTCCCTATTTCTATATGCTCCTTTAGAGAAAGACGTCTATCTAGATTACCTTTGTAGCCTTCATAGCATCTAGCATGGCTGTAATGTTTTTTGATAATTGATTCATTTAGCCATCAGGAAAGGAGAAATTACTTTCATTACCCTTCAATATAAACATGCCTGCTTGCAGACATAAAATGATATTTGGGAAAAAATGAAATATAACACTGGCCAGACAATTTGTATCAATTAAATTCTTAATTGCCTAAACAAAATGTATTACTAAACAGTGGCCATTAGGCAAGAAACCTAAAAAGATATTCAGATACTTTATTTTAGAGCTTATGACTATAGATGATCTCCTCATTCACCAATATTTATTGAGTCTCTGTGCCAGGCACCATACGGGATGCCGTAGATACAACACTGAGCACCATGAAGACCTCCTCCCTGAACTTGGGACCGTTCTAGTGGAAAAGACAAACATTAATAAAAGACCACACAGAAACAGGAAATATTGCAATTGCAGTAAGTCCCACAAATGAAATTTTGAATGGGGGGATCTGACAAGAGAGTAGAATGAGGGATACTTCTGTTGAGTTCTGAAGCATTCATCGCAGTTAACTGGAAGACAAGGGGAAGGAAGATCAGTCTATGCAGAGAATACACAAAGGGTCAGTGGAATGACTACTAAAAAGGATACAAAGTATATTATTTCAATGTATCCAATTAGACTCCTGGATGATGCAGTAGATACAATTTAAGAATCAGGGCTGGTTACTTGGGTATAGAAAGGTAAATGTGATAGGAGGAAATTGTGAGTCATAGCAAATTAAGCTATGAATAGTGATTAGATTACATAACCCCCCCGTTTAGTGTTAATGCTCACTATGATAAAACAATATTTTATATTTATTATTTTATCACTTGAAAGTTCTCAGATGTTCTTCTGGGCAAATTAATTTAAATCAAATCCATTCATTAAAACCTTCAAGGTGATAGCTGTCAAAAATCTTAAGTGTTTTCAATATTCAATTGATTTTAATTAGCAATGAGTTGCTTCCCTTAAAAATATTTTTCCTTTACCGGACAACCTCAAATTATTATTAATATAAGATTACTTTCCTCTTTTCTTAAGTTAAATCATTTTAATGAAAAACTATCTTAAATATTTTATTGTACTGTACTTTAGATTTTCATGGCATAACAGAAATATATTCCTAACAGAAAAAAAATCAAGTACTAAGAACTTTAATTTTATATCTATAAATGAGAAATAAAACACATTTTCATAGAAAAAATATACTCAGTAGGGATTATAAATCTATTAATACAAAAATTGTTCTAACTACTCTCATATTTACGGAAGTTTTTGATATCAGAAGGGAAGCTTCAAGATACTTCTTTTCTTAGCCTCTGCTTTCCACTAGAAATATGCCAGCCACAGATGCAAGCTACGTTTGAAATTTGAAATTTTCTAGTAGGCACATTAAAAAAGTAAAAATAGGTGAAACTAATTTTAAAATGTGTTTTATTTAGGACACTATAAACAATATAAACATCACAAATGAGAAATTGTACATTTTTCAGATTTTCAGGTGTATTTTACAGTTACTAATAGCACATTTCAATTCTGACTAGCTTGAGTTCACATGGTCAATAGTCACATGAGGACAATGATGACTGTACTGGATATTGTCAATCGTAGACCAAACCAGTCCCTGCAACAGTTTTCTCCAGTCATCTCCTGAATAATAACCTGAATTACCTAAATTGTTAGTCAGGATACCAACCTACTTCTGCCTATAGTATGATGTGTGCGTGTGTGCGCGTGACCTTCATTCATCAAACAAATATTTACTGAGGCTGCATATATTGGGCTCACATTAAATAAATGGTAAATAAAACGTGCATGGACACTGCCCTCCAGGACCTTACAGCCTATCTGTGGCTCTCTGAGTGTCCCTGACTGCATGTGAATTCACCTTCCATATCTCACTAACTGGGAACCTGGACATAAAGATCCTCCATTTACTTCCTACTTTTGCTATTGATCATGTATATCCAATCATGTCAATAGTATAGACCCTTTGCTGATTGTCCAAGTTCAAATTCTTGGATTCATGTTTAATCCCTTTCTCATTTTCTCTCCACATTCGTAAAGGTTTTGTATTTTATAATTTCAAATTTAAAAACTCACTCCGGTCTGTTTACTTCTATTCATTAAAGTACTTTTATCCATGGTTTTCTTTCTCTCTCCTAAATACCATTAGATAATATTTCTGCCTTCACGTTTTCCCCCAGGATATGGAAATATACTTTAATATAAATTATAAAACCATGCATGTGTATTGTAATATGACAATTGAAACATAAATGCAGAGCAGCAAAATATCTCTGTATTTCCTTGAAATTCAATTTTCCAGGAAAAGCTGCTAAAATTCTAAACATGAATTATGGTAATTTGTGTCTCTGATAAACCACCAAAATTATGACATTAAATTATAATAAAAAGATAACCTGCTTTCATAACTACTAGTATAATCTCAAGAATATCACCATTTAATAATTATTTTACTGATGTTACTTGAAGTATGACGTTTAAAAAAGTGAATAAATTATATTTGTAGTAAAAGCTAATATAGAAATTGCCCATAACGGCTAAGCCTGTGGATTGTTATAAGCTTCACTTATAAACAAATGTATAATAAATTTAATTAGACTAAGCATGGATACATCTACATTATCCTTACTAGTTTCATTAATGAAGCAAAAAATGCCTAATGTTCTGATCTTAGTTTAATATCTTTGGTAATATATCATTAATAGCAAGTCAGTGGTAGGAAAATGCCGCTATTAAGACAATATGCAATATCTCTGAATATAAAAATAAATATGGGCTGCATAAGTCCACTTTCTTTCACCAAATAACATGGGAAAGGATGAGGAACTGTTAAAATTCAATCTCTGTATCTCTGTAAATTTATAAAATGGAGAAAAGCCATTCAGTAAGCTTTGTCACAATGAGTATCATTCACAACTGAGCAATACAACCACTTTTATGTGACTGGCAAAGAAAAATAATAAGTATAATAAAAATATAATAAAACAAATCAATTTCTTGAACTAAAGGTAAGGGAAATTTTTCTTATTAAAAATGTGATTATCTATGCATGCCACCAAAACATATTGATGGAAAATAGAATAAAGTAAGTAAATGCTGTCTGCTGAATGATTATTTCTCATCCCTCAGACTAGCTTCTCCATCATAAGATGAAATTAGTTTAGTCCGGCATGACTTACACTTAAAAGTGCACTGATTTCATTTCTAAGTGCACATAAATCATCCCTTTAATAATATTTGTTAAGATCTTTTCCAAAACTAATATCAAGCATTGCAAACTCAAATGTCTAGAGACCAAGAGGATGACAGAAACAAAAGGGCAGGGGATTGCATGTCTTTTTAAAGGTAACAGAAGCGACTAAGCTCTGGCCAACGGTGGAGATGAAATTTGATTTCAGATGTCAGCAATACTTTTGATTGTTCACTGTTTTTGTTATGTTTTAGACATTGGGAAAGCCTAGTTGCTTTGATTAGCCAGTTTCTCTGACTCATGGCTTATACCAAGAGTCTTTTGTCACCAAAAAGCCTCTTCACAGCCACCCCTCGTGTGCCCCCCTCCCCTGCACACACACATACACATGCTGCCAACGGGCAAGACAGTCAATGAAAATAGTCATGAAAATTACATACAGATGGCGTCTGACATTGTGATCCCCTGAAGCAATCTGCATTTGGAATTCCCTATAAGGGTGTAAGCTATTGAGAGATAGTCATTCAATTAAGAAATGAAAAATTACTTACATTTACAAAAGAGGAAACCAAATAATTTTTTTTAAATCCTTATATTTGGGCTCTATTTTCACAAGCTCAAAGCCACCAGTTAGTGGATTTATTCAAAGAATTGATTCTTCTTCAACAAGCATACAATTATTTCATACTTTACATACTTCATTATGGTAGGTGTTTCTAAGTGAAAGATGAATCAGATAAGTTATCTGACTGAACTCACTGGCCAATTTATTCAGTTCTTTAGTGGAGAACAACTCTAATTTATTAAATAATCTAATCGCTGTACCACAAATGAACAATTTTGTTAATTTCACTGCCATAAGCATCCTTCCTCTGAGCAATTTTATGTTTTGGCCTACTCTTATTGTTTAGAAACTTTTGATTCTTTCACACTACAAGGCAGAAAAACTCTCACTTTCCTCTTGAGCTGTATTTTCTACATCATGTGCTTACCCTCCTGAACATGAGAGAGCTAATCTTATCAGTGATTTTTTGCTCATGACCATATGGGTTCTAAATGTGAAAGAGAAAGACAGAATGGAGTTTATATAAGATAGTTTTGATGTTTAACTGTAAAACACAAAGTAATTTAGACAGTCAGGGTAGAAACAGGAGGCATCTTTATCTTTCCATCCTGCCTTGATCACCCTTGATTTCAACTTGTCAGCAATGCCATCCTTTTCCTCATATGGGGTCAGATATCTGTGTTGCACCTAAGATGACTGTAGACCATGACCTGAAATAAAAATGTTCTGACTGCTAAAGCATTTCTTCTAGCACAATCTCAGTTCCATTCACTCTCTGCACCCACCTCCACCCCACCCTGCCAACCACCCTTCACAGTACAGATTTATTTTTTTTAAGGCTCGGTGTTAGGCTTCACTTCAGTTCTCTTCCCCAAGGCTGTATTGCAAAAATTGCTACTCCAGCTGCAACATCTTCTCCATCTCCTCATCTTTCTCCTCAATTACCAGCTTTAACCTTTCAAAAGTATTTGTAATAATTGTAAATCTCAGAATGATCTGCACTCTGACATAGCTTTCTGGAGAGATCATAGGATTTTTCTGAGGCATTCATAATGTGTTTCCATGATTTCTTTTCACCTGAAGTCTGTTCGTGAGGATGATAGCTAAGGTTAAAGAGCTGGAGGGACCAATGTTAGCTGATCCATAAAGACACTGGAATGATAACCTTCACACTGCAGTGCCAATTTTTCTAAACAATTTTTCTAAACTTCTCTAAACCAACCCACCTGTGGTAGCCAAAGCCATCTATCTAAGAATACTCATCCAAGGAATCAAAGATGTGCGTTGTAAAGGGGCTCAGTAAATGTTTCTTGAATAAATAAATAAATACTAATGTTTATTCATTTCCTGTCAATGAACATTTTCACTTGCGCTAAATAGTAATAGTGAAACCAAAATCAAATTCATGTTTTCTTCTTTACTTCATGATGTACCAAATATTGTGATTAAAGAGAATGGGGAAACCAAAGCATAACATATTTTAGATTATAAACTGGCTAATCTATTTTTCAAGGTACTTTTCTTTCTACAGCATATGTGTATTATGCAAAAATATACACATACTAAATCAACATTTGTAGCATAAAAGCACCCATGGTAGAAAGATGTTATTTGCAATAATGTTGGTGAGATTCAAAGGCGTGTGGGTGAATTGGGTGATGTTAATTTGGAGAATGCAAACATAACCCACTGCCAGACCATTAAGATTCATGTTGGAGTACAAAGTAAAGTGGTGTCAATACATGTAGCAGCAGAAAAATATAACCTTCATCATCTTTATATTAGTTGATTTCCAAAACATACATTGCAGTTTTATTACTGCAATGCTTTCTTCTACTTTAAACATCAGGCTGTTCATGACAGGAGAAAAATATCAACTCAGCTCTGCAAGTAAACAATTTGAATATTTTAAAGTTTTTATTTTTCTTAGAGAATGTTATCAAAACTTGATAGACTGGGAACTTTTAAAAATATATAGTAACATTTTCATAGTCCGGTTAGGAATCCCAAGGTATTACATTTCTATACTTTTGTCATTTAGAATTTGTCAGAAGTATGACAATCACAACATTAGAAACAGAGGAAAATGTTAAAATAGAATGCGACCCTTTTTAAGAAACAAATAGATATTTAGGTTCAATGTTGATCTCTCCATTTGTGATGGCTTACAGTAATCATGTCATATACTCTATATTTTGATGTCAATAATATTCAATTTAGTGCTTTAGTGTTTACTCCTATGATAATTATTTTTTTTGTAAACTTGCTTTTCTCTGTGCATGATGGCTCCACCAAGTATTTAAAATTTCCTAAGGGCAGAGAGTTTCACATAATTCAATTATATTCCCCCTGCAGAATCTAACACATCTCTGGTCAAACACTAGGAGTTTAATAAGTATTTGTTTAACTGATTTGTTGAAAATTTGAATAATGTATTCATTTATTTACTGAATTAATAGTGTAATTACTATATATGAAGCACTATACTAAAATTGTTTTTTCCTCTCCTTAAGAATACAAAATATATTTTTACAGTTAGCTTCACAGTATTCCTTTGAAATAAGAAATTTCTAGAAGAAGATTTTCAACTGATGATTATTCATAAGGTAAATTCTTCTGAACACTGGTTTCCTGCCTCAAAGATAATGTTTCTGTAGAAATAATGTTGTTAAAATATGCATGCTCTATTTTCAAGACATTCGTAGCCTAATGGAGATTTATTTTAAGCTACTGTTACCCAATTATTCACAATAATCAATCAATGTTTAACTTTAAGGCTAAAAATGCATTTCCCAAGTGAGCTTTAAAAACGTATGAATTTAATTGGCTGACTTTCTCAATGATACTGTTTTTTTGCATCCCAAAGCCCAGTTGTCTTCCTAGGTTCAAAAATCTATATTTTTTTCCTAGATAAATTATTCCATTTTTCAAATATTTTCCCAATCTCTAACTTTTACAAGGACACATATCGCCCACTTATCTGCCTTAGCCATTTATTATAACAGTCATCAAGGTACTAGTATGTTAACAACACATTTCTCACTAGCTGCAGCTTCCTCCAGTACTACACTGAACTCTTAGTGGATACCCAACTTTGGTTACAACTGGTTATTAACTGCTTTCTTATCAGATAGTTGTTTCACAGAATACAGTTATTTACAAGATGTGTACGTGTGTGTACATATGTTCATAGATACCCCCTCTTTAGCTTTTCAAGTTTTTCCCACTTCGTAAACTGCCACATATGGGGTGGAATCAGTGTCCCTGACAGGCTTATCGCAGGTTGAGTCAAGGGAGCATGTCACACCTGAGGAGGCCAATGTTATCGTCAAGATGAAATTGATTACAATAGTTATGACTCAAATGGCTGAGCGCGGAGTCTTAACCACGGTTTAGTGGTTAAGACTCCACGCTTCCACTGCAGGGGGTGCAGGTTCGATCCCTGGTCAGGGAATTAATGCAGCACGGCCAGGAAAAAAAAAAAAAAAAAAGAAAAAGAAAGAAATGGCTGTTGTCAAGGATGAGTTATGAAAATATGGGTGTATTTTCTAAAGCAATCATCTGAAACTCTCATGGTCTTTGAAGGAATGGTGGTAGAGGAGAGAGAGAGGCTGTGAGAATATATGCAAAGGTGGATTCAGGAGACAACAAATAAATGTCGATGGATCAGATGATTGTACAAAGAATTATATGAGGCACTGAGGCACAAGTAATATACGCTAGTCTCCACTTGGACAACTCTTTCCCTAAAAGATAAAATAGCACATTATAATATTTCTTCTAGTCTCCTTCTCTTTAGCTGTTCCAAAATTAATCCTAGCCATCTAGATTTATCAGAAATAGTTTAGCAAATTACTCATCATTGTCTCCAACTTTCTTCTAAAGTTGAATTCACATGCTAGCATATTTTAAAAATCGTCATATAGCGATACAAGATATCCATTTTCTTCTATTAACAAACTGAATTAGGCAAGTCAGGGCCTATCTATAATATCAATTTATTCATTCAAAAAGTTTCTGTGACATTTGAGGACTAGACAAGTTTCAGCCTTGGACCTTCAGTGAGGAACTAGGTGACCCAGTACCAAATACAGCATGAGCTAACACATCTTTTTCTTGGGCATTTGAACAGGAAAATGTGGAGAAAAGTCAGTAAGCAGCAGATACTGAATTTTAACCCAAATTATATATGAACATTAAATGCAGAGAAGAGCATATTATTTTGGTTCAGAATTACACATAACTTCCATTTTTGAATATTGTGGTCAAAGTCTATGCTCTCACTGTCTGAGCTCACAGTTTCTTCTGAGTCACTCTTGGTCACAGGCATCCACAGACAGTGACATGGTGACACTGATTGTTACAGTGCAAGCTTATGGTTTTTATCTCTTTACCATTCTTAAGATGACAGTCCAGATTTAAGAATTTTACTGTTTCATTAAATATAGTTTCATTTTTTCCCCCTGAAACTTAAAAAGCTTCTCTTAAGAACCATTTAGAACATCTAATAGATATATATCCAGTGGCCAAATGTCAGGACTTCATGACACACAGATTGGTTGTTTTATCTTGGTTTATTCGTGAGACTTGAAATCTCTCTCCATGTTGTTACTGTTTGGCTTAAATTGTATACCTTCTTCAAGCACAATAACCCTTTGACTTTTAGTATTATATTAAGGAATAATGCTTTTCAAGGCATCTTAAGAAACAATTAGGGATTCAAATTCTAGTTTAAATATATAAACACTGTCTTTATCAAAGCAACTAACATAACTTAGATGACAATAAATGAACAGCTTTCCTTTCTGTTTGGCTAAGATCACATATGCACAGGTGGCCAGAAGTTGTTTTCTCTTTTTTGTCATTTTGGATTTCTGGAAGATTTGAATTCCATGAGATTCTTTTACGATCTCGCTCTCTGTACATATCCCTCACCCTACTTACTTAACTTGAGTGATCTTGGCATCCAAAAGATTTTAACAAAACTTGGAAATAAATTCGAGCCCTTCATATAATTTCTAATACCATGTTAAAAAACAGCATCACATAATTGTAAAAATGATATCATCCTGTGCTTACCAGTATGTTACCCACTAGCTTTGTGTGACTAAATTGACTAAAAATTAAATTAAATTAAAAATTATTTTCCTTAGTTACATTAATCACTCTTCAAATATTCAATAACTACATGCCTAGTTGCTGTAATTTTGAACAGGGCATATTATAAAATATTTGCTTCATCACAGAAACTTCTCTTGCTCAGTTCTGACTTAGACAAGCACAACCATTTTACAATTAGGGAAACCAAGACACCTTAAGTGATTTGCCCAAGTAATTCAGTTAGACTGACTGAGAACCAGGCATAAATACCATGTCTTTGAAGCCTGAATCAAAGTTATTTCTCTTGTACACGGATCCAAACCATTTTCAAAAGCAGCTCATGCACACACATTCTCTCTCTCTCTCTCCACACACACACACACATACACACACACATCCCTAAAAGCATTAGGTCTTCCTTTTCTGTTGTGCAGTGTGAAGTTCACATCCAATATGCAAACTACAGATGGTAGATTCGAGAGGAATGTTAGACTGTGTTCATGATAGTCAATCAGGAATACCAACTGTTGCAGTGAAAGGGCAACATTTTTTCGAGAACACTCTGGTGGGATGGGGCACTGTTGATCAGCATTAGCCTTAAATAGCAGAAGAAAACATAGAATGTGCATGATTGATATTGTTAATAAGGGTCAGTTTTCGGTACTCTTTTTCCCCAGAAAATTGTTTTGTTATAAACTCACATACAAAGACCCTGCACTACTTAATATATTCTGTAAAGACTCTTTAAGTTTTGAATTAATTTCAAACATACAGAAAGGTTGCAGGAGCAGTACAAAGAACTCTTCATACCTTTCACCCATATCAGCTTTTTTCTTCCTTTTTCTTTCTCCCTCTACACCTCTCTCTCTCTCTCTTTCCCCCCCTTTTTCTCTCTTTCTCTCTCTCTCTCTCCCCCTTCCCTCCATTCCTCCTCCATATATTTTTCCTTTTGAAGGTAAGTTGCATAAATCATACCTCTTCAATACTAAATACTTCAGTTTGTGACATTATCTTACATAATCACGGCAAAACTATCAAAATTAATCTTGAAACATAATTTTTACTATTCTAGCTCTTATTTTTACACAATAGACTCTATAAACTCCCTATTGAGCAAAAGAAAGACATCTTTTGAAAGTCTTAACTCAATGCTCCTTTTCCACATAGGCCTTGTTTATATAAAGTATTTGCCAAAGTTTTCCAAGACCTCGTCATCATACTTGTTTTATTTCAGGAGTAATCCTCAGGCTAAGTAAATGTTTAGCCATGCTAGTCATTAGCATATTCAATAATCTTCTCCAAGGTCAATCACCATACATAGCAGCCTTCTAATTCCATCAAAAGAAGACTATGGACATTTAGAAATTAGATTAACTGATTCTACTCTCTAATGAAAGAATTGTAAGTTTCCAAATCCCCTTTTTTTTTTCCTGGTCTTTTCTTTTTTGTTACTGTGGTTTAAAATCTTGTTGCATTGATGTTGACAGTGGAAAACTAAAGATTGAGACAGGAAATGTAAAAATAAAATGTCCTATCATCCCTTGGGAATTATCATGCAGTGTGGCTTCATTTCATATTCATATACGTATATACATTTACTCATATACATATAATATTTAACCAGACATTAGTTTTATTTCTCTAACACACATATTAAATAGAATATTTAGATTGATTTAAGCTCTAATATTCTGCTTCCATACCGTGGCACATAAGTCAACCACCCTTACTCAAAACACAAAGCTTCCCATGTTGGAAGCTGTGCTTACCCTCTCCACCAGTAGGTTAGTGCAAACACTCTTCTGCTAGGAGTACGTTCAGGGTAAATGACAAGTTAGGCCTATGTGCTTAACTGTATTTAGGTTGACTATTGTGTCTGTGCCCATAGTTTAGAAATTACTGTTAATTACACCCTTATAAATTCATTGTGGGAAAATAGAATTAAATATATGTCCTAAAGGATGTTCCCAATACTAAATACATTAAAGTCAGCAGTTCTTTACTTAAAAAAAAAAAATGCCTAAGCTTTCACTGCCTATGCCTCTTGCCTTTTGGAATCACCGTCTGCATTTGAAGTTTTGTGATCTTGGCATTGCCAAAGCGTAAGCGTGCGTTTCAATGTTTGACCTTCTGTGATCCATGAAGTCCACTTTGTACCTGGGAAAGAGTTAGCGAGCTCGTATCCGGCAAAGGAGGGCTGCCCTTGGCAGAGAACAGCTACACATTCTCACAGTTCTTGTTTCTGGACCACTCCGTCTCAAAAAAGTTTTCTTTTTTAAATTGTAGCAACCCCAACACACACACATATTGTAAGTAGATATATAAATATAGCTTTTTGTCTCTTAACTTTTTTTGGGAAAAAAAAGCTTCCCAAGACTTGAGATCGTGCTTTGTCTTCCTGACAGTGGAGGTGTCTCATTCTGTGCAGTCCCCATGGGAGCGCTGTGAAACCTTCCGGTAGAAATTGGTTGGAGGGGCATAAAATAACTACTAGGTGCCCAGTTTTGAGATCTGTGGGAAAGTCTCATTCCCAACTCTAAACACTCTTACACTGAAAGAGAAGAACAGTGGCAGAGCAATTCGTAGTGAAACAAACAAAGGGATATTGGTCTGAGTCATCTGGCTGCTTCTGCCAATGTCCCTTTCTCTCCATTTACTACAATTCCTTCCCACAGCTCATTTTCAACACTTTTAGAGCTTTCTCTCTCGTATCAGCTGCTTTGCGAAAGTAGCTTTGAATTGCCCATGAGAAAGGATCCCAATGCAAGGTGGATATTTGTGTGTACGGCAACAGCGGCAATGCCTCTGGTCCAACTTCTGTCTGGATCACCAATGATGAACAGCATGCATTGTGTTATCTGGGACACTGTTAGAGTCTAGACATGTAAAGCTTGAAGGGACTTAAAAGTTTGCCTAATCTAATTTCTTCCATAAGATTTTAACCACTTAGGGGGCTTCGTGCCTTGTTTCTCATTTTAATCTTCGCACCCAGTATAGTGCCCAGCTCACAGCAAGTACTTAAAAAGCACTGACACTTGATGGTATAAACCAAGGCCTTTATTGCTTTTATAAAAATGTAAACTGAGATCCAAAGAAGAAGTGATTTTTTTTCATTGACGCACAGCCTGTTAATGAAAGAGCAAGGTGTTAGAAGGAAACGGGTCGGTATTAATTCCGCTGTGCATCCATTCCACTGCACAGCATTGTTTTAAACACAAGCAACTGCTGCAATCACCCTCTAGCAACTCAACAATTTTTACTAAGTATCACTGTTCAGAGAGTGTTAGTTTTTCACTTCAAAATGTGAATTGTATGGTGGAAATAGCACTGGATTTGGAGCCAAAATACCAGTTTACAGATTTGCCCATTAATAGCTATGTGACCCTTAGCTCCTTTGTCTACAAAATAAAGATAAGAATTCTGGCAATAATTAGGAAGAGTCTGAAAACATTCTTTCACATGTGATCTTAGATGTGAGCCTTAGCTATGTGAGCCTTAGCTTCTGTCTACAAAATAAAGATAAGAATTCTGGCAATAGTTAAGAAGAGTCTGAAAACATTCTTTCACATGTGATCTTAGATGTCCAACTATGTGAGTCCTAGAGTGCTCAAAAATACTCTACTAATAAGAGATTAATATTTATTTTATAATATTAAGAAATAATATTACATAAGTAGTTTCCCTAATAAGAGAATGATTATTATAATTTATATAATGTTACATATTTTATATAACATAATATAAACATATTATATATAATGTAAATTTATAAATTTTTAATTTATCTTTCAGCATCTGAGTCAAAAAAAGGGCCTGTTAGGCTTAGAAACATAAAGAAATCCCTGCTAGAAGTTTGAAATATGGGTTAGTATGTGGGTATACATTTGCTCACAGGCAATGTCAAGTAAGACTAATTAACACTTTCTGACTTGGGATAGGGAGGGTGGGAGGGAGGGAGATGCAAGAGGGAAGAGATATGGGAACATATGTATATGTATAACTGATTCACTTTGTTATAAAGCAGAAAGTAACACACCATTGTAAAGCAATTATACTCCAATAAAGATGTTAAAAAAAAAAAGACTAATTAACACTAAATAGAAATCTCCTCCTGATTTTCTTTTTGCTTCTCCTCTTCCCTATCGTGCCTTATGCAGCCTGACTTACCATGCTTCACTACCTTCCCCAGGCCCAGCCCTCATGAACCAGGAGAATATTACATGCTAAGTTGTGAAAGCAAAAACTCCTGGTGTGAGACAAATAAACACAGCACTGGGAGCCATTTAACAAATTATGTCTATACTGACACCGTGGTACCCCCTAAAGCTCAATGCTCACATCAGTTAGATGAGAAACTCAGTCCCAGAGGTTGTTTCCTTCATGCCCACTCAGGCCATGAACTTCCCTTTAGAATCAGAAAATGAGCAGACCCAAAATAGGCAGAAAAGTTTTTGAAACAATTTCTTTAGGGGAGAAGAGTCATATACTTAGAAACTCTTTAGCTGTTTCAGTGTGGCTGTTTTCAGCTGTTTGCGCCATTTACTTTTTAATTGTGTGTGTGTGTGTGTGTGTGTTTATATGTGTGTGTACATATATATATGTATTAAGTGTATATATATATATACACATATATATACACACATACACACTGAGGTCCCTAGTGTTTGCTTCTAGCCCCTTTAACATTTTTTTTGCAGTAAGAATAATAAATAACTGCACAATAAGCTTTTTTCCTTAATATTTATTTATTTATTTATTTATTTATTTATTTATTTATTTATTTATTTATTTAACATCTTTATTGGAGTATAATTGCTTTACAATGTTGTGTTAGTTTCTGCTGTATAACAAAGTGAATCAGCTATATGTATACATATATCTCCATATCCCCTCCCTCTTGCGTCTCCCTCCCACCCTCACTATCCCACCCCTCTAGGTAGTCACAAAGCACGGAGCTGATCTCCCTGTGCTATGCGGCTGCTTCCCACTAGCTATCTATTTTACATTTGGTAGTGTATATATGTCCATGCCTCTCTCTCACTTCATCCCAGCTTACCCTTCCCCCTCCCCGTGTCCTCAAGTCCATTCTCTACGTCTGTGTCTTTATTCCTGTCCTGCCCCTAGGTTCTTCATAACCATTTTTTTTTTTTTTAGATTCCATATATATGCACAATAAGTCTTGACTTCAAAGATTCATCTCCTGCTTTCCCTCTTTTCTCTGCTTTTGGTGACCTCTAAAGTCTTTTCTAATCCTGAGAGTGTCTGACTGACCTAGTTATTAAACTGTAAACTGGGAAGAAATTTCTTATAATGAGAATTCTAAAGGAGGAATATAAAATAGGCAAACTAGAAAGAAAAAGGAAAGTGAAAAGAGAAAAAGAGAAGGTTTGAGGCAGCTAAAAATACTCTTAGGGAAGTGTACAGAAATAATAAACACATTTACTAAAGTCCTGGGGTGTTTTATGGAGGCATGGATTGTTTTGTAAGAAAAAAAAAAACATGACATGGTACTTTCTATAAATACAGCACTTTTCTTTGGTATCTCAAAGAGTAGTTTTTCACTTATTATTCAGTTGATCCTTTCACAATTTGTGTAATGAGAATCTGAAATGATAAAAGATTTTCCTTAATTTTCCCCTCGTTCCTGTGTGGGAGGGCGGGGGGATGAATATGGGTGGGAGATAGAGAAGGCAACTGATCAACAGATTTGTGCCCAATAACTTCCTCTGGGGCAAGGGAGAGGGCATTATAGTTACAGGCATCTTGACCTCTTGAATAACTGAGACCAATGAGAGGTGCGATAAACAAGGGCTACATCAAGTGAGGTTCCAGTAAACTTCCTAACTCCCAGATTTCAGGAGAAAGCCTTGCCTCCCATATAACATTCAAGTGTCCAGTGCCCTTGTCATGACCACTTCCTCTGGTTTTCTTCTTTTCCCCCCTACTCTCAAGCAATTCTTATTTCTGGCACAAAAGAAAGGATGCATCTTAGAGGGCATACATAAAATAAATAGACACAGAAAAAAACAAAATAAAACCTCACAAATCCCCCATGGCAAAGGAGAAGAAGACTTTTCAAGGCAAGTATGTACTCCTAAGGGAGCAATTGGTCTGGCCTGATGATGGAAGGGAGGATGTATAATTCCTGGAATTACACAGTGTTTGTGTGGGGAAAACTGGAAGGGGGAAAAAAAAAAGACAGGCAGAGCAAAAAAGGGGAGGGAACTTACAAGGCATTCTTCCTCTTTTAGAATTCTGGCAGACTACCTGGCTTCACAGACCTTGTCACAGCCAACATCATGAAACATGTCAGCTCTGCTAATGTGCTTCCCTTCTACTGTCTTATTGTGGCTAAGATGATATGAGGCTCAATTATACGTCTGATACTCAGATCAAGTTTTATTTTCTAGTCCTAAGAAGATAGATTTATACCTTCAAGGAGTAGATTCTTTCTTGGCCATTCTATGCCCAACACTCTTCTAAGTTATTCTATGTCAAGGTCATACTCTTGAATATAGGAACCAAAAAAGGACAGGGAAAAATGGAAAATAACAAATCTTACGATACTTTATGCAAATGGCTCTGTACTATTTTCTGATCCTAAATCTGAGTCAATAATATCTCCCAGACAATTGGGTATGGGATTGAATACAAGAAGTTTACTGAACTCTAAGGGAGCATTTTAATTACTTTTGTGATTTATTACTTACTGGGATAATTCCTGAGAGTCAGTAGCGTTGTTCACGAGAACTATGAGAATGAGAAATTGCTGGTTGTGGGTTACAGGTGAGCCACATTAATCATTGCTGGGGTTTTGTCAGTGTGGGTTTTCACCCCACAAAGCTTCTACCCCAAACCGTAAGCCATACTATGCTAATCCTGCATCACATCACCTTTCCTTCAGACCAGAAATGAAGTTATCTTTATCCCTCCCACCCCAGTTACATTTTAGAAAGCAAAATTATTGTCATATGAGACTGATGTGGCTAAAAGGCAATGAAATGGGTCAGATAATGTCTGTCCTAAGTTTGAATACACTTTATTAATTCGTTTATTCAACAAATAAGTTTTGTTTTATTTTTAGTGCTTACTCATTTTTTGGTTGTTTTTTTCTTTTTTTTTTTAAGTGCACTATTCTAGGTGCTGGGGCCACAGTAGAAAATAAATCCAAGTGCCCACTTTCATGGAGCTTACATTCTAGTGGGGGGGGGAGACAAAGATAAATAAATTTATAAAATTCATTGATGATAATAATTGGATAGAAGGTAAGAGTGAAGTATGCTATTTTATATGGTGTGGTCAGGGAAGGTTTCTTGGTTAAGGGGATAATTGTGCAGAGATCTACAGAACCTGAGGAAAAGACAATGAGTGAGCATGGAGAAGAGTTTGCTAACCAGAGTACTGAGTACTCAAAGGGCTTGAGGTGAGTGTGTTTAAGGGCAAACAAGGAGGATGATGTGGCCAGAGGCTAGTGATCAAGGAAAGGAGTGCTAAGAAAGGGGGTCAGAAAGTAGGCTGGAAGAGGAAACATAGAGGGACAAGAACATAGTCAGTTGAAGGTTTGAGAGGGAAGTGGTAAGATCTCATGTGTATTGTGTTAGCATCATTTTAGCCAAGGCAGGCAGAAGATATAATAGGAGGATTTAGGGATGGATTAGGGAAACTATTTGAGGGGCTACTGCTAATAACCATGTGAAACATAAAGGTGAATGGAAGTGGTGAAGAGTGGTCACTTTTGTGTACAATTCAAAGGCATATTTAAGGACAAATCAGCCTCAAGTGTAGGAGAGAGTAGCCATGGATGATCACAAGGTTTTTAGCCTGATCAAATGGTAGAATAGAGATCCACCCAATGGGATAATCAATCGGGGAAAGAGTAGGTTGGGTACATTTTGAATTAAAGTTTATTTTTGAGCATGTTAAATGTGAGGTTCTTTATAGAAATCTAAGTTGAGATGTCAGGTTTATTATGTATACGTAAGTGTAGATTTCATTAAACAGTATAGATTAGAGAAAAAAAAAAACCTTTGGAAATTATCAGGTAGAATGATGTCAGTTAGGGAGAGAGAATAGAGAGAGAAAAGTTAGCAAGACCAAGGACTGTGGTACTCCAACATTTAGAGTCCAGGATAAAGAAGCAGTAAAACAAACAAACAAAAAATAAAACAGAACAAAAGAAGCTGGTATTTAGAGGAGGAAATAAACCAGGAGTTCTGTGTGAACAAACTGCTGTGATTACAAATGTGCTGTCGAAAGGTGGGGTAAGATGAGGGCTTAGAAATTTACTTTGGATTTGACAACGTGGATATCATTGCCGATATTGGCAAAATTCAGAGTATCCTCTTCATCATTTATCTCAAGAAGCAATCAGCCACATACATTTCACTTCCTATTAAAAGCCCAAAGCATTTTTTAGAAAATGTGGTATCTGGAAGCTAGCTAATACCAGCATAAAAATTACACACACGTAAAACTGACAGGAGAGGAAATAATAATAAATCAATGAATTTTTCTCTTTTGCAGATAAGGTCATTTTAATTTTGCAATCATGTAAAGAAGATAAGGCTTTTCTCCAGCTTTTCCTGTGAGAGGAAAATATATATTAGTAAGTAAAATTATTTCAACTTAGTTGAATTTTTGCCAAATCTAAGCAAGTGAGTCAGGCATCCAAGGAACTAATTTGAATGGTTGATCATTCAAAGGAGTTATTTTTCAGCATCTGAGTCCAGTGTCACCAGTTGAGGGATGTTCTTTTCTCTTTTGTAATGATGTTGGTGGCTTAATTTTGAATATGCTCTATTTCTTTTTGCATTTTTCTTCCAAATGAGTTGCAATTCAGTGATTAGATCAATACAAAATATAGTTAAAATCTTTTTTTTTGGTAGGGTTTGTTTTTTTTTTTTGAATTTTATTTTATTTACTTTTTATACAGCAGGTCCTTATTAGTCATCAATTTTATACACATCAGTGTACACATGTCAATCCCAATCTCCCAATTCATCACACCCCCACCCCCACCACCCCCGCGGTTTCCCCCCTTGGTGTCCATACGTTTGTTCTCTACATCTGTGTCTCAACTTCTGCCCTGCAAACTGGTTCATCTGTACCATTTTTCTAGGATCCACATATACGCATTAATATATGATATTTGTTTTTCTCTTTCTGACTTACCTCACTCTGTATGACAGTCTCTAGATCCATCCACGTCTCAACAAATGACCCAATTTCGTTCTGTTTTATGGCTGAGTAATATTCCATTGTATATATGTACCACATCTTCTTTATCCATTTGTCTGTCGATGGGCATTTAGGTTGCTTCCATGACCTGGCTATTGTAAACAGTGCTGCAATGAACATTGGGGTGTATGTGTCTTTTTGAATTATGGTTTTCTCTGGGTACATGCCCAGGAGTGGGATTGCTGGATCATATGGTAATTCTATTTTTAGGTATTTAAGGAACCTCCATACTGTTCTCCATAGTGGCTGTATCAATTTACATTCCCACCAACACTGCAAGAGGGTCCTCTTTTCTCCACACCCTCTCCAGCATTTGTTGTTTGTAGATTTTCTGATGATGCCCATTCTAACTGGTGTGAGGTGATACCTCATTGTAGTTTTGATTTGCATTTCTCTAATAATTAGTGATGTTGAGCAGCTTTTCATGTGCTTCTTGGCAATCTGTATGTCTTCATTGGAGAAATGTCTATTTAGGTCTTCTGCCCATTTTTGGATTAGGTTTTTTTTTTTTAATATTGAGCTGCATGAGCTGTTCATATATTTTGGAGATTAATCCTTTGTCCGTTGATTCGTTTGCAAATATTTTCTCCCATTCTGAGGGTTGTCTTTTTGTTTTGTTTATGGTTTCCTTTGCTGTGCAAAAGCTTTGAAGTTTCATTAGGTCCCATTTGTTTATTTTTGTTTTTATTTCCATTACTCTAGGAGGTGGATCAAAAAAGATCTTGCTATGATTTATGTCAAAGAGTGTTCTTCCTATGTTTTCCTCTAAGAGTTTTATAGTATCTGGTCTTACATTTAGGTGTTGAATCCATTTTGAGTTTATTTTTGTGTATGGTGTTAGGGAGTGTTCTAATTTCATTCTTTTGCATGTAGCTGTCAGTTTTCCCAGCACCACATATTGAAGAGACTGTATTTTCCCCGCTGTATATCCTTGCCTCCTTTGTCATAGATTAGTTGACCATAGGTGCGTGGGTTGATCTCTGGGATTTCTATCTTGTTCCATTGATCTATGTTTCTGTTTTTGTGCCAGTACCATATTGTCTTGATTACTGTAGCTTTGTAGTATAGTCTGAAGTCAGGGAGTCTGATTCCTCCAGCTCCGTTTTTTTCCCTCAAGACTGCTTTGGCTATTCGGGATCTTTTGTGTCTCCATACAAATTTTAAGATTTTTTGTTCTAGTTCTGTAAAAAATGCCAGTGGTAATTTGATAGGGATTGCACTGAATCTGTAGATTGCTTTGGGTAGTATACTCATTTTCACAATATTGATTCTTCCAATCCACGAACATGGTATATCTCTCCATCTCTTGGTATCATCTTTAATTTCTTTCATCAGTGTCTTATAGTTTTCTGCATACAGGTCTTTTGTCTCCCTAGGTAGGTTTATTCCTAGGTATTTTATTCTTTTTGTTGCAGTGGTAAATGGGAGTGTTTCCTTAATTTCTCTTGCTGATCTTTCGTTGTTAGTGTATAGGAATGCAAGAGATTTCTGTGCATTAATTTTGTATCCTGCAACTTTACCAAATTCATTGATTAGTTTTCTGGTGGCATCGTTAGGATTCTCTCTGTATAGTATCATGTCATCTGCAAACAGTGACAGTTTTACTTCTTCTTTTCAAATGTGTATTCCTTTTATTTCTTTTTATTCTCTGATTTCCGTGGCTAGGACTTCCAAAACTATGTTGAATAATAGTGGCAAGAGTGGACATCCTTGTCTTGTTCCTGATATTAAAAGAAATGCTTTCAGTTTTTCACCATTGAGAATGATGTTTGCTGTGGGTTTGTTGTATACGGCCTTTATTATGTTGAGGTAGGTTCCCTCTATGCCCACTTCCTGGAGAGTTTTTATCATAAATGGGTGTTGAATTTTGTCAACAGCTTTTTCTGCATCTATTGAGATGATCATATGGTTTTTATTCTTCAATTTGTTAATATGGTGTATCACATTGATTGATTTGTGTATATTGAAGAATCCTTGCATCCCTGGGATAAATCCCACTTGATTGTGGTGTATGGTCCTTTTAATGTGTTGTTGGATTCTGTTTGCTAGTATTTTGTTGAGGATTTTTGCATCTATATTCATCAGTGATATTGGTCTGTAATTTTCTTGTTTTGTAGTATCTTCGTCTGGTTTTGGTATCAGAGTGACGGTGGCCTCATAGAATGAGGTTGGGAGTGTTCCTTCCTCTGCAATTTTTTGGAAGAGTTTGAGAAGGATGGGTGTTAGCTCTTCTCTAAATGTTTGATAGAATTCACCTGTGAAGCCATCTGGTCCTGGACTTTTGTCTGTTGGAAGATTTCTAATCACAGTTTCAATATCATTACTTGTGACTGGTCTGTTCATATTTTCTATTTCTTTCTGGTTCAATCTGGGAAGGTTATACCTTTCTAAGAATTTGTCTATTTCTTCCAGGTTGTCTATTTTATTGGCATAGAGTTGCTTGTAGTAGTATCTCTGGATGCTTTGTATTTCTGTGGTGTCTGTTGTAACTTCTCCTTTTTCATTTCTAATTTTATTGATTTGAGTGCTCTCCCTCTTTTTCTTGATGAGTCTGGCTAATGGTTTATCAATTTTGTTTATCTTCTCAAAGAACCAGCTTTTAGTTTTATTGATCTTTGCTATTGCTTTCTTTGTTTCTATTTCATTTATTTCTGCTCTGATCTTTATGATTTCTTTCCTTCTGCTACCTTTGGGTTTTGTTTGTTCTTTTTCCCTAGTTCCTGTAGGTGTAAGGTTACACTCTTTATTTGAGATTTTTCTTGTTTCTTGAGGTAGGCTTTTATAGCTATAAACTTCCCTCTTAGAACTGCTTTTGCTGCATCCCACAGGTTTTGGATCATCGTGTTTTCATTGTCATTTGTCTCTACATATTTTTTTATTTCCTCAGTGATCTCTTGGTTATTTAGTAATGTACTGTTTAGCCTCCATGTGTTTGTGTTTTTTACGTTTTTTTCCCTGTAATTCATTTCTAATCTCATAGCGTTGTGGTCAGAAAAGATGCTTGATATGATTTCAATTTTCTTAAATTTGCTGAGGCTTGATTTGTGACCCAAGATGTGATCTGTCCTGGAGAATGTTCCGTGCGCACTTGAGAAGAAAGTGTAATCTTCTGTTTTTGGATGGAATGCCCTATAAATATCAATTAAATCTATCTGGTCTATTGAGTCATTTAAAGCTTCTGTTTCCTTATTTATTTTCATTTTGGATGATCTGTCCATTGGTGTAAGTGAGGTGTTAAAGTCCCTCACTATTACTGTGTTACTGTCGATTTCCTCTTTTATAGCTGTTAGCAGTTGCCTTATGTATTGAGGTGCTGCTATGTTGGGTGCATATATATTTATAATTGTTATATCTTCTTCTTGGATTGATCCCTTGATCATTATGTAGTGTCCTTCCTTGTCTCTTGTAACATTCTTTATTTTAAAGTCTATTTTATCTGATATGAGTATTGCTACTTCTGCTTTCTTTTGATTTCCATTTGCATGGAATATCTTTTTCCATTCCCTCACTTTCAGTCTGTATGTGTCCCTAGGTCTGAAGTGGGTCTCTTGTAGACAGCACATATATGGGTCTTGTTTTTGTGTCCATTCAGCAAGCCTGTGTCTTTTGGTTGGAGCATTTAATCCATTCATGTTTAAGGTAATTATCAATACGTATGTCCCTATGACCATTTTCTTAATTGTTTTGGGTTTGTTTTTGTAGGTCCTTTTCTTCTCTTGTGTTTCCCACTTAGAGAAGTTCCTTTAGCATTTGTTGTGGAGCTGGTTTGGTGGTGCTGAATTCTTTTAGCTTTTGCTTGTCTGTAAAGCTTTTGATTTCTCCATCGAATCTGAATGAGATCCTTGCTGGGTAGAGTAATCTTGGTTGTAGGTTCTTCCCTTTCATCACTTTAAGTATATCATGCCACTCCCTTCTGGCTTGCAGAGTTTCTGCTGAGAAATCAGCTGTTAACCTTATGGGAGTTCTCTTGTATGTTATTTGTCATTTTTCCTTTGCTGCTTTCAATAATTTTTCTTTGTCTTTAGCTTTTGCCAGTTTGATTACTATGTGTCCCGGCATGTTTCTCCTTGGGTTTATCCTGTATGGGACTCTCTGTGCTTCCTGGACTTGGGTGGCTATTTCCTTTCCCATGTTAGGGAAGTTTTTGACTATAATCTCTTCAAATATTTTCTCTGATCATTTCTCTCTCTCTTCTCCTTCTGGGACCCCTATAATGCGAATGTTGTTGCATTTAATGTTGTCCTAGCAGTCTCTTAGGCTGTCTTCATTTCTTTTCATTCTTTTTTCTTTAGTCTGTTCCACAGCAGTGAATGCCACCATTCTGTCTTCCAGGTCACTTATCCGTTCTTCTGCCTCAGTTATTCTGGTATTGATTCCTTCTAGTGTAGTTTTCATTTCAGTTATTGTATTGTTCATCTCTGTTTGTTTGTTCTTTAATTCTTCTAGGTCTTTGTTAAACATTTCTTGCATCCTCTTGATCTTTGCCTCCATTGTTTTTCCGAGGTCCTGGATCATCTTCAGTATCATTATTCTGAATTCTTTTTCTGGAAGGTTTCCTATCTCCACTTTATTTAGTTGTTTTTCTGGGATTTTATCTTGTTCCTTCATCTGGTACATAGCCCTCTGCCTTTTCATCTTGTCTATCTTTTTGTGAATGTGGTTTTTTTTCCACAGGCTGCAGGACTGTAGTTTCTTCTTGCTTCTGCTGTCTGCCCTCTGGTGGATCTAGTTTAAATTTTGCTGGTTACAATCTAGAATTTGTTTTCAATTATTGAGTTATTTTGGTGTATGGATGACATATTTTGTCTTATTTATGCTTTTAACTTATGCATTTGGTTTTATGTAGAGAATAGTCACAACACCTCGTGGTGCTCAGTAAATATCTGTGGAATAAATACTTAAATGGTTGAATGAATAAATTACCCAAGTCTATTCCCTAAATTTTAGGTAGACATGACAGAATTCTTGGCTTACTCAATTTTGATGCAAGAAAAAAGCATCTAGGTAAAACAAATATTTTGACTCTATGTTTTTTAAGCAGAAAATAAAATTTCCAACTCCCTAATGCAAAAATTGTGTTTAAAAATTAGTTATGTGGAATTATATTCACAGAATATTGCCAGAAAATATATGAAATCCCATATGGTCCACTAGATTTTATTCTTGCTATTATTAAATGTTTCCTATAATTCCTTAGGACTCAACCCATGCTCTTCAGAAATCCTTCCCTAATCTACCCATAAGTCTCAATCCACCATCCATTTAGTTTCCCATCCACCAGAACACATTACACACATTATATTTATATTTTCTTATATCATTGCACCTAAACCACATTATTGATATAATCTGTCATTTTGTTCATCACCCAGACTGAACTTTGTTCTTTAAAATTGGGACCTTGACTTAACCAACATTATATTTCCAATCCTGAGCACCGTGTCTGGCATATATTAGCTCGTCACTAAATGTTTTTGGAAAATAAGTGAGTTAAAAGAAAGAGCCCTAAAGATTGATCATCTTATATATTGTAATTGTTATAAGAAGCATTGTCTCACACATTATACAGTGTTTGTCTTACGAGAATCCATGGTAGAAATTAAGTTCAATTCATATAATCAGAAAAAGTAAACAAAAAGATCGACAATACATTCTCTTCCCAAAAAACTGGTTTGTTTGGTTCTTCTTTATAGACACTTTGCATCCTATTAGAAATTGTGTTTCAATCTTTGCTTTCAAAATGGAGAGTACAAAGCTGAATGCTTAGCTCACCTCTAGCATCTCTTAAGAAAAGTGTGGCATACATTGTCTTCATTTTCCTCTCCAGGTCAGTAAGATGCCAAAACCCACTGTCTGTGCACTGTATTATAGAGTTTGAATATGGAGACAGATAATATTAATCAGTGACCAAATTGAGAGAATAAAAGAAACAAGGTGTTTAGTTGACCATGGAACTGGGAAGAAAGGAAAGTGGGATGATTAGTCATTCATTTTTCTCAGTAACCCTTATAAGGTGAGCCAGCGGAATTTCAGGTCTGCCTTTAAACAATGATTTTCTTTATTTTCCAGCACTTGTAGATGCACACACAGGCACATGCCTGCACACACAAACACACCAAATGCCATAATTTGAAGTGAGTTAATACGCTGCATGGCTGGAGTACAGTTAACATTTCCCGTGAACTGCAGCAGAGTGATTGAGCATATTTACTGCATGCACTATCTTAGGTTTTTGACTGTGTTCTTCCTTTGAGACAGCACAGGGCTCTGCTTGTCCTAAAAGCTTAGGCAAACTGATTTGCGAATGTGAGCATGTGCATTTCAGGGGAAAGCAGAGTAATAGAGTGAGAGTCATTTCTGTCACAGCACTTGCCTTTCCTAGATTATGATTATGTATTGGAATTTGCTGGTTTCTTGTTTTGTATATGTGCACCCATTGTCAAGTAGTCTCCAGGTGCATGAACAATAACAGCAAAGATGCAGTGAATAGGAATATTAAAAAAGAAAACTACTTATTATAACATTACAATAAGCACAGTATGTGAACAGTGGCTTACAACTTTCACAATACTGCCCCTTGTAGAGAAACTAGTTTAAAATCATGATCTTAAACCACACCAGGAACTTCCATTGAAAGGAGCTATGTTGGATTCACAAAGAAGTTTCCCAGCTTTCCAAAGAAAATGTTCATTCCCTCATTTCACACTGGATAAATCTAGGTGCTATTACCAGAAGCGTAAGAATTCATATTAATTGTAAAGTGGTATCGCAGAGGGAGACATCATTACAAAGCTGGCTAGCAAGCAAACTTGGAAGGATTTGTGGGAGGACAGTCAATACTGAACCCTGGAATCAGACAAAAAACGCTCCAGTACATGTAGTTGGTGTTTTGAAAATTTTGGTTTATACAGTCAATACAAACATTTTGTCAGTAATATTTACTGAGATCCTAATGTATGTTGAATGTTATAAAACATATAACAAAATGAAGTAGGAGCTATTGTGATATCTGTTAATTGCTTAGGAAACACTGACAGCTGGAATTTGGAGTAGAAGACAAGTGAAGCTCATTTCAGACCAATGACACAGATGTCACCCAGAAGTAGAAGAGAAAGGGGTCATCTGATAATGTCCATGTAAAAAAGACAAAACTTATAAATTTAGTGCACGCAGGGTGCCTAGTACATATAATTGATCATACATCCCAGCTGGCTATGCAAACTGCAGTTTTCAAAATGCCAAGTATGGGGTACTGTGTGTTTAACTTCAGAATCCTTTTTAAATTTTTTTCTCATAAACCTCCAGAGTGTTCTTATTAGCTCATTTAAAAAAAGAATAGATAGACTACCATCTAAGAAGGCTTGGATATTCGTTTGTTCTTAAAAAAAAATCTTTTGAGTTTCCTCCCAGGTGTGTTATGCTAGAATGTTCTTATTTCTTATGCTGATGGAAAGAAGTTCTAAAGTTTTGGACCAGTGAAGAAGAATTAAGGCTGTGGGAAAGTCACTGTATTTAGAATTGTTTGTAAACAGCAGTAAGCCAAATAAGACTGCCTTCTCATCTAACCCCATTATATACATTTTCCCAACACTTTACAAATTTAATTGTAGAAATAAAAGGAAAACAATTTGCTATGCCTCTCGTTGTAGCCAAGGGTACTCTTAAAAATGCTAAAACAGACAGAACTAATGGGGACAACTGGAATATGAACTCTAGTTTACCTTCCAGTGAAATAAATTCACATAGAATTGAAAAGGATAAATATCAGAGAGTAAACACTCCAAGGGCACACAGAGGCTTGAGGGACATTTTGTACATGAAGTCAAAAAGTTGGAAATATCCACAGTTAATTAACAGATCTCTAAATATACCTCAACGGCCAAAGTAGTCTTGATATTTCACCTTATCTTTAAGCTTGTTTTTAACTATTTGGGTTAACTTTACATAAAATCAAAATATATCACACAATTTCTGTATCATAGAGAGTAGAGGAAGATACAAAATCTATTGGCAAGGAGCATGTGTGTTCAAAATTCCTCAGTATTCTACGTGTGATTATCTCACCTTGAGAGATAAAGGAACATGAGCATCCAGTAACTTCTAGAATTGCAAGTTCCATAATCAGAAAGCAGTTGTAACTATCTTGTAATCGTTACTGCCTACCAGAAAAAATGTGTTAGTTGCTCTAGCTGCTGAATTTAACTATACTAAGAAAGAAGAATCAGATCAATGTGAAATAAAACCTTGGTTCAATGAAACAGTTTTAGGAGATAAAGGAACAAGGAACAAGCCCTTGCCTCTGGTGAATGGATCTGAAGGGAAACTTCTCTGCAGGACTGAAACTTGGTCACAGGCTGGGGCTGATGCTATATATGTCTTTGTTGTTTCCAATGATGCCTTGAGACTCTGTTTGACTACTCAGCTTTCCCTTAAACAAGCAACCAAATTGGGAGGGATCTTAGCAATAGCCAGTGCAAGATTCAAAAGTTATATTTATCAGTATATCCTTTAGCAGCTAAATTCACAATTGTGAGAATATATTGTCTTACATCCATTGGTCACAAAAATGGGAATATCATAAATTGGTACCAGAAGTAGACATCTGTCATGTTTTTCTGCCCTATTTACTTTTATCCACTGGGGAACTACCTCCTCCTTTCCTATTATTGCTTGCAAAACTGAAAAATTTTAGGTTTAATAAATCCCCTGGCCAGATGGATAGGCACATGACCCAACCTCACTAATTATGATACTCCTTACCCCTCTGCAAAAGTGACTGGTCCAAGAGTTAAATATGAACCCCACGGGAGGTAATTAGGGTCCTTCTATGTGATTTGATAATTGTTTCTAGAAAAGAAAATACTTTCCTCTCTTGGGGTTATCTGTCGTCAAGGTTGTTGGTTTGGAAATATTCAAGGCCATCATTCTTATTCTGTGACCCAAGCCTGACTGTGACAGGGTTAAAATGAGATCAGTAAACAAAGAGAAATAGAAATGAACAAAGCTAAAGAAGAGAGAAAAAGAAAAATTGTAGAGACAGGATCCAAACATCGTTTTTTCAGTCCTTAATTCTAATAGAGAATATGATCAGCCCTTGGGTTTCCTGGATATGTTGGCAAGTAAACATCTCCCATCATTCTTAATCTGAAGTCAGTTTAAGTTAGGTTTCTGGAGTTTCCAACCAAAAAAACACATCAATTTTACAGTGCCACTACTTTCTATTTTTTGAATTTTATCCCTAAGAAGTAAACCCCTGCTTCTAAGCCTTGGTTTTAGGAGAATTTAATTTCATCCATCTAAGTAGATGGCTTGAGAAGGGCTGTGATAAATGACTCATTCCCTCCTCAGTCTACTATATAAGTCAGTTCCCTCCCAAAACAAGTATGCTAGTTCCAAGTCCTCATTTCTGTATGTAATGGAATGTCACTTAATAAGAACACCTGTACTTTTTCCTTGATTTCTCTTGAATGGTCAAGAGCTCAGACCACTCTTATGCAGATATCCCTGTAAGATCTCTTCTGATCCTCATTCTAGTACCTAGAATAGATTAGGCTGGTTGTAGCAACAGAGTTTCTTGATACTTTCAGACTAACCTTTGAAAATCCTTTTCAGAGAATCCCCAACTTGTTCTGTTATGGTCATTTCAGTCTACTGTGGACATTCAAAAGAAAGCCAAATTTGGATAAGAAATGGGAAGAAGTTAAAAGGATACCAATCCTACTTGGAATTGGTTTCCTTTCATAAGGAGTCTTCACAAAAAGAAAGGTATAAATACTGACTTCCTGTTTAGGACCCAAATACTGAAAGTCCTTTAACAAGGCTGAGCTCTAGAAAGAACACAGTAAAATTTACCTGATCCGATCGTATGCGCTAAATTGAAACCTAAAATTATCAGGTAGTTGTTCCATTAACTGGTGGTTCAAAAGTCAACAAGATGTATGCCATTCATCGATCATCTCAGAATTTCCTCAGGTAAGACCTGACTTTTCAGCAATTACCCTTTAGCAGATATATATCCAGTTCCAAAAACTGAAGAAAGTGTATCCTTAGAGACAGGACATACAGCCTTCAAAAAAAATTAATAAAAGTCCCTGTATAATATACTTCTGTTGCCATGAATGTGTGTGTGTGTGTGTTGAGCACACTGCAAATTCACTTTGCCTATCACTTTGCCTATCACTGCAAATTACTCACAGATTTTGCCAATAACTGATTCTTAAGGTGTGAATATTTAAGGTTGGATGAAGAATTCTGCTCTGTCACGTAGCATCTGACTCACACAATTCTTTCCTCCATTTCATGACTTAAGTTTTATTTTTATTTTATTTTATTTATTTTACTTATTTATTTTTTTTGGCCACGTTGTGCAGCTTGCTGGGATCTTAGTTCCCCTACCAGGGATTGAACCCAGGCCCTCGGCAGTGAAAGTGTGGAGTCCTAAACACTGGACTGCCAGGGAATTCCCATTAAGTTTTATTTCTGGAGTCACACTTTACATGACATCTGACTTAGTTCATTTATTTAGGGCTTTGGTTTTCAATTCTCAATCTATTTGACCTAAATTATGAATTCTTGAGAGAGCCATCTATTTGAATCATTTAAAAAATTTTTAATATGAGAGCTTTATAATCATCACATTATCTAGTATAACTCAAGCATGTATATGTTCAAGTACCCTTTTAGATCAACACACACACACACACACACACACACACAAGCACGCACATTTTTAAGTGGAATGCAAAGGTTCCCTGGGATTGATAGAATAAAATTGCTCAGAACTGTTATCTCCCATACATAGAGAGTAATGTCTGGCCTGGGTATGATTTGCTTTATTAAACCCAGAAGAAAGCACTAACATAGTCAACATGCATCTCTTGATCTGGATCTAAAACATTAATAGCATCAATCATGCTCCTGACATTAATTTCTGATTGGATACCATATAGTTATCATGCTCCATTACCACTCATAAACCATTTGATTGAACAAAATTTAAAATTTTTCTCTTTATTAGAAGATGCCAAAGTCATTGGCAATTAAAATATATTTATGCTATAGATACTGCAGTGACACTTAGGCATAAATTATTTTTCACCCACTATCATCAGTAACTCCTCAAAAATCACTGAAATGCCCTTTTGTCATTTCCCCCATGGCTATTAGCCTCTCTCTACCCAATTACAATCATCAGTACAGATTTCCATGCACTCATGTTCTGCACCCTTAACCCCTCACTTGGTTGTACCCTTTTCAAGGGCAGAGGCTACATTTGTGAGCAAAGCCTAGCACTTAGTAGGTGCTTGATACTTATTTCTTTAAACTGGGAATCGTTAACCAACAGCAGAGTCAGATGAGGGTGCTTCAGTTTGGTATTATAGAGAAAAAAAGTTTTTATTATCAGTTACACTGGTGAAATGTTAAATTTTTAAAAAATATAATAGATGCTTAAACTTCAGAACTTTCAGAGCCTTAATAGATGAATATCTCATGTGACTCACAAAGGTGGAGTGTAGGGGAGAGTACAGGTTAGAGCTTACAGTATTTCTCTAATTTATTAGAGATATTTGTTCAGACTGCTTTTAAGGACCTAGTTCTGCAGACCTCATTTTGGGAAATAGTAGTGCAGTTGTCAAGAGTATGGGCTTTTGAGTATGGGCTGCCTTAGACATTTATCTCTGCCATTTACTAGCTGTGGAATCATATATATATATATATATATATATATATATATATACACATATATATATTTCACTGAACTAAGTCCTAATATAGCTCTCATCAGATTCCTAATGTGTAAAATGGGAAGAATAGTAACTACACGACTATACTTTAGGGACCAAATACAATAACATATGCAAAATGTTTATCATAATGCCAAATATTTAAAGTATTACTAATTATAACAAAATTAAATTGAATTGATTTGCATTATAGATCATCTTAGTATTATTTATTGCTGGCTATTAACTTTCTTTTCTACTCAGCCATTCTTCAATTTACCCTCCTATGGTAATCTCTTTCTTTCCCCATAAGTCTAGACCTGTTTTAAAGGACCTTGTAAAATATCTAAGCTCCAAGAGCATATATGAATCAAGTCCAAGCCAAAAGGCTTTACCATGGTGAATTTTAAAATATCCTTGGGGAAAAGTAGCTCTGTCGAGCTTCTTATGAGATTTCAGTTCTTTACGTTGCTGACCAATCAAGCTCCTTTCCCTTATAGAAAGTGTTTTGTTTTCCTTATGGGACATTATTTCCATTGTTTGACCAAAGTTCACCTCATTAATTTATCCTTGGTCAAAGAACAAATCCATTGTCAACTATACATTCCAGTGACTCTGCAAGCTCTTTTAAGAGCCGCTCTCTCCGTTGCAGAAGGTTTTGAAGAAAATGTGCTTTTTCTCTAGCTATTTTCAGAGGCTCTCCTTTTGTTTCAGAGACAATTCTGTTTAATTTTGGCCTTTTGTGCATGTGCAATAGCAGGTTTAATCCAATCAAGGGACAGCTTTCCTTCAGGAGGTTATCAACTACAGCCAGAGTGAAGGCCTATTGTCTGGCCATGGACCCGACTTACACAATTTGCATGCTGCCTAATTACAATTCTATTCTATTGTACTGCTGTATTTTACCTTCTCAGCTGGAAGAAAAGTCAACCAAATGTGGCAGTGTCTCAATCAATGCAAAGAGAATCACAAAAACATGCCTAAACCAAAGGTTATAATGTGAGCTCAGAAGCTTTGAAAGTAATCAGCAGAGGAAAACGAAAACATACATAGTATTTTTCCCTCCTATTGCTGCATTCTCTTTTACCCTATCCTCCCCACACAGTAACCCTATTCATGAACAAAGTAGTACCTACTCATCAGCATGATGACTTTCCATTTGTGGCAAACTGAAAACTAGCAACTCCAATAAAGAGAATAGTCACAGAAGAATATACTTCAGCAGGAGAATAAAAGTCTTTCGCAAAATGAACAAGAGGTGCTCGAGAAAGAGATAGATGCTGTATAAAGAAGAGAAACATGTCACGAGGTCTGTTTCTCTTGCCCAGGATCATTTGACACTGAGGTTTTTCTATTATAATCAACATGTAAAGCATACAAAAATAGATAAACAGCAATACCCTGGGAAAGGAGCATTTGTTTGCAAAGGAATAGATTTTAACCCCAGCGGCAGCAGCTGAGGGATCATTTAATGGGGGGCAATAGAGACATGGTCCAGTTGACACTCAGCCTAGGAAATGACAACAATCAATTTTTCCCTCTGCAACTGCATCCATCATTTACAGGTGCTTGTAGGCAGAGTGCCTTTTACACATTATTATCACATGGAAGGAAAGTGAAATGGCCGACATGTTCTATGTTGCCCAGAATCTGATATAGCAAAAAGGAGTGAAAATACACAGTAGGGGCATTAGAAACAATTCAAGAATAAGATTTGGGGTCATAAAACTCCTGTATTTGAAAGCCTCAATTTTGAATGCATCCATGCAGTAGTGGCAAAAAAAAAAAAAAAAAAAAAATCTTTATAATTGATATTCTAATACAAAAGAATAAAATGTAAAATGATTTGTCTGATGTATAAAGGTAGACCAACGTAAAATATTGGCTCTGGAAATACATATTGAATGCCTACTACCATACTAAATGCTAGAAAGTCAATGTGTGTTCAGCAGGATTCGAATCAGTACTTGGAGAGTTGGGTAGATTTCCTAACCACTTGACTACAAATTCTGGTCAATATTAGTGGATGATGCCAATTACAAAGTACACAGAGGAACCTGAATGAAAACAAAGACAGAGTTTTACTAACACCATAGTGTGGCAGGTTTGGTCCTTAACATCAGACATGATATAGTTATATCCACATTTTATTTTTACAGACAGGGAAGGAGAGAGATAGAGACAGGGAGAGAATTATGCTTAAGCTAATTATTTACTCTATAAAAAGGCTCGATTTTTTTCTGGTATTAATTAACTGTCCTATGATTATTATTAATACGTCAAGTTAAAAATAATTCTCATTGTCTCAATGAGATGGACTGAGAGTTTGGGGTTAGTAGATGCAAACTATTACATATAGAATGGATAAACAACAAGGTCCTACTGTATAGCACAGGGAACTGTATTCAATATCCTGGGATAAACCATAATGGAAACGAATATTTTTAATATATATATATATGTGTAAAACCGAGTCACTTTGCTGTACAGCAGAAATTAACACAACCTTGTAAATCAACTATACTTCAATAAAAAAATAAATTAAAAAGATAATAATCCTCATTGTCAATATCCCTTGTGGTAGCTTTCATCCAGGATAGCTGCTCCCAATTCCCTCCATCTCTGTAAGAGCATCACAGCCTCAACACATCCCCTCAAATGAAAACTGAGCTATGGCACCATCATTGACATCAAAACCTGAAGGATTAGAGTTTGGCTGTGATTTCTGAAGAATGCTACCACATGTCCTGTTGATGCATACATCCTATCGCAAGATGGGCATCACTTGGATTTAACCTGGTTCTTCTAGTTCCAGCTTTTAGTCATTTGATCTTATTGACATAAAAATCTAGTGTGGAACCAAAGGAATGTTCTTTCTTCCCTTCCATTTTACTCAGCAGGTTTCTGCTACAGTCAATATTTTATTTTCAGGCCGCTTAACTGATTATATTCTAGTAATTTCTGGGTTATGGTTTTATTGTATCTCTAGTGTACAATAAATATGCATACAACTCTTCAAGAAGCCGATATAAACTCTGATCAAATTGTATATACTTGTCAAGTTTCAACCATGTCAATACTTCATAGACAGTAATTAATTGGGCTCAAAGTTTCATTTTACTTTGGCAGCCCTGTCTATATGCCGTCCTTCTGAAAATATGTTGATCTTGTGGACCCACTAGTTTCTAGTTTCCCCCTGTCAATGCTTGTAGAAGAAACGTGAGACTGGGTCATTCACCCTATAGAAATCCCTTCTATAGTAGGGCTACCTCAACATCTCCCTAGGAAACTAAAACGTCACAACCTAGCTCTTTAACCTTCCAGGCATGTAAAACCAGATAGATACAAGCCCATACATGGCCTTCTCTTTCTTTTTTTTTTTTTGGGGGGGGGGGTGGGCAGTGCCGCGTGGCACGCGGGATCCTAGTTGCCCATACAGGGATTGAACCCGTGCGCCCTGCAGTGGAAGCGCCGGAGCCTTAACCACTGGACTATCAGGGAAGTCCCTGGCCTTTTCTTTTTTGTACTCAGGTTTTAACCTGTGTGTTGGCATCCCTTTTTTTATTTGTTCTTTTTAAAGATACAAATTCAAAACTATCCTCTATAAATCCCATTTCCTTATACTTCATTGTAAATCCCTTTTACAAAGGGACTATCATTCAGTACAATAAACAGACGTCTTATCTATGCTCCTGTCCAGTGTAGCTGGTGTCTTTATTTAGAAGCTGTATGTTCATGTAATCTTGAACAAAGACCTGGTGTGGTGTGAGAGGGACTTGAGTGAGGGATTTGAGGTCCCTGAAGGGCTAGAAATCCATTAGACAACAAATAAATAAACGAATGAATAAACACATGAATGAACACACACGAATACTATTAACATGTTCTATATTAGATTAACTAGCTCACAACCACTCACAGAAATAATCCACCTTAACTTTTAATTTTGAATAAAAGATAAACACATCCAAATGACAAACCAACAGAACAGTAAAACCTATGCAACTCTCCCTGTTATCCTGGCTCTTTCTGTTTGCCATGAATCGGTTTGTGTGTCCCTGCCATTATATCTTGCATAGCGCTTTAGAGATCAAAATATGATTTTACTTATGGTATCTCATTTATGCTTCACAGCCAATTTCAGAAACAGGGAGGCATAATATTACCTTTCATGTTTTACAAATGAAGAAACTGAGAAAACTAATTTTTTCTTTTTTTTTTTCCTGAACTCATCCTATTAAGACGGAAAGCCTACACTAAAATCAAGTCTTCTGATTCTGGGGTTAGTGCCTTTCACCTAATTCATGTCATTGGCAGAGAGCTAAAGGGCAAGTTCAGTGGGCTTGGACAGCCCTGGATACCCCCAGATCACCATCTGTTTGCAAGAATGACATCTTTAAAAGTAAATGTACTCAAGACCAAAAATTGGACCTAGAGATGAGCCATGAAAATGGCCCAACATATCTAAGGAGTGAGATATAGCATTCCAAGAAATCATTCATATTAATTTGCCATGAGAAAACTAGGCTGGCAGTCGAGGAGTAAAGGTAGGATGGCATGAGTCCCAAGGTCTAAAGTAAAACTGACCATTACTGAACACAAAGACGACACAAATTAATAAATCAAACTGACTCAATTTATGAGTTTTATAAATTTTAAAAAAATTGAATGTACCTAAAAATAGAAGTGTCTCTGATTTCTGGTCCTGGCAGTGCAGTCAAGCTCGCATGACACTCCCTTTGACCCTGGAGCAGAGGTGCTATTGCTTGGGGCCACTTAACTGCTTTATCTACTGGGGACTATGTCAGTGGGCATATCTCCCCACACAGAGTAGTCAGGATGAGCAAGCCCCAGGCACGTCCCCTATTTTTATCTTTCAGTCAGCACTGCACTGTGAGGCATGCAGCTCCCTTGTCTCCAGCCAGCGGTGGAAGCACGTGGTGGTGACAGGTAATTGTAACAGTTAAATAGAGTTGGCATTGTCATTTTCAGGAACTGCTTGCAAAGCACACGAACTCCACTTGCTGAACTCCTCCCACTTCAACATCTAAGACACATTAAAGGGATTTTTATTTAGAATTTCATATTCCACAACCATTTTGTGATTTCTTTTTTCCTCCCTACAGAGAACTTGCATGTGCTCTGAGTAATCGTTTTTGTTTTGTGTTCTGTTTATTTGTTGGTTTGTTAACCAAACAATTTACTGTGGCTGACCAACAGTCCAGATTCTTATAACCAATTAAGAATAAAAGATGGAGAGGCTTCAACCCTAGTGATGGACGAGATAATGGAAAAGTTTCCATTCAACATGCTTTCAAAGTTTTCCCGGGCAGGAATTTGTTTCTTAGGCTGCCATGTTAGATTTGAACAGCTTTTCCTTTCCTGAGGTCTGTTCATTTAGATAGCAATCCAACACAGTTTTCTCTATTCTAGTATTGGGGGGAAGGGGAATATTATTTTTGTAAAACATTTAGGAACATATGGTTCAATTTAAAAGAGCAGAAATGCTCTGTACTGGCTTGTCAATTTATTTATATTAAGGGAAAACATGTTGGTTATTTACATGCCTTGGTCCTGTTAGGATTCTTCTTTTCTATTTCCTGGCTTTTACAATTTTAACTTGAATCATAATGAAAGAACTGTTTTCTTATGCCCTCCAAATCTTAATCAACCTTTGAAATGTACACATATCAGAGCTGTCAGTAAACACAGATTTTTGCTTGTTTGCAAAGAGAGAGTCACATCCTTCCATTCATAATCCTTGCCCTTTGTTCCATCTCACTTGTTTTCATCTATTTGCCTGCTCAATAATTTTATCATGTAACTCAGTACTCCAAGGTGGTAAATGCAAATACAGCAATGAAGGCATTGTCAATTCTAATTTGGGGACAGTTGTTGATCTTAAATCTTGAGGGTGTCTGCAGGGCACTTAAACGTGTAATTGAGTGTTGAATGCCGTTTTTCAGGTTCTCTGATAATCCAAGTCTGGGACATCCAATGATAATTATGTATACTGATTCTGTGTGAAAAGACATAAATTTGACTTGGTGTTCAGAGGTCAGTTCAATAGGAGAGTCAGAGAAATCAGAAGATTGTCAAAGTCAGACATATGCCTGAGAGGATTCTGGTAATTTAGTTTGCTGCCTGAGCATCTGATCATTTCTTTAGCTTCCCTGAGAGATTTGGTAACATATTTATTTGCTATTTTGAAACTGGAATTCTTCCACAGAGCTTGTGGAGGGGGACGGGAAAGATCAGAATTAGTTAGTATCAACAAATGTTGAAGCATCTCTTCAGGGTACTTAGAATAAATTGCATTCAAAAACAGGAAAGGGAGGAGGAAAAGAGACACAGGACACTGAGTGAGAAAATGGAGAGAGAATGCTGCATTCCTTTGCATTAAGGCGTTGGTTTTCCATTGTGTACATCGTAACAAGCAGGGCAGAGTGAGACAATTAATGTAGTAGAGTTTCAGGGACTAACAAAGGCCAAAGTCTAAACCTTTTGGAATTTAAATGGACTAGAGTATGTATTCTCCAGCAGACTAAAATAGTAATTTATAGATGCCAGATCTACTAGGATAATGCCAATGAGGTCAGGTAGAAGAACTTTCATTGAAAATGTGACCTACCCTCATGGAAGCCAGAGAAGAGAAGGGTGACTGACTGCCTTCAAGGCTACCAGACAGGAATCTCTGGGTTGTGTGTACTCTACACTGAAATGCTTGATTAAAAGAAAACCTCCAAATCAACAATGGATGGGCCATTTTTTCTGCCAAACGTTAGGTTTCTTGGGAAGTGTCAGACCACAGGGCTCCACTGGGATGCAGATGGAGTCTTGGTGAATCTGCTCTCAAAGGCCAATACTCTCTCCTTCATGAGCAGAGATGGCAGCTGCCTATGCAGGGGGTTTGAAGGACACGAAACATCCTCTTCTTTTGAAAAAGACCTCTTATGATAGTGTCAGAACCTCTCACACCATCATTTCATGCCCAGTGCATATTTCTTTTTTTCCATATGCCAGGGAACTGTTGGCAAACTGACTCACCCAGAAGTTGCTCTTATTACCTCTAAACTGATGGTCCACCCTTCCTATCCATGGCTCCAAAAGTTTGTACCAACTGTTTCCTGCCCATCTTTCTTGATAGCCAGCAGAACCTCCATCCCAATACACCTAAAACCCAAGGTATCACATGTCACACAAAATCATTCATCTTCTGACTTCCTATTTGCTGTTGACAGACTCAGGAAAATGTGCATTACCTTTTGATTCACCTTTCTCTTCTGTAAATCATATCTAATAAGTCCTCAATGTCTTCCAATTTTACTCTTTAAAGAGAATTATTCTTATCTCCACTATTCTCCCATTGCCTGTGTGGTAGAGGAAAAATAATTTCCCCCCTACCCTTCTAGGTTCTTGGCTGAGACACCCCTGTAATAAACAAACAGATCAACAGGAGAAGAATAGAAGTTTAATAATATGTATACCTCCTGTATACATGGGAGATACCCAGGAAACCCGAGTAACTCCCCCAAATGGCCCAAGCCACCACCTTACATACCATCTTCAGCTAAAGACAAAGAAAGATCTTAGGGGGTGAGGTGAGGTGGCGGGGGGCACTTATGGGAAGTTTCTAGGAAAGCACAGAAAACAAGGGTTTAGTTTGCAGATTTGTTGTTACCTTCTCCATTGATAAGAGTTTCTAGAGATTTGGTCATCCCCCTCTTCCTGGTACAGCTAGAGAGACACCCTTACAAATGGAGATTTCTCTTATACATGTAAATGTCTCTTACAAAAGGGTCACTTCTATTCAATTTTCAGAGCTTCTCCTGTGTCTGCTGTTTCTTAAAAATTACCAGCCTAAAATAATCCTTATGCAAAAGAGGCACATTTTGGGGTGATTAATGCTGCTCCCCTTCATCTGATTTAACTTTCTAAAGTACTGTGGAACTCAATGATAGAGATACTTTGCTCTAAATCCTTGAACGGGACCTACAGAGAAAGTCCAGTCTACTTAAATGTTATTAAACTCCTATCTCGCCAATTTCCAGGCTTATCTGTCACTACAGCCCTCACACACTACTGTGGGCTGGATCAAGGTGCCCCCCCAAAAGTTTATATGTTGTAACCCTAATTCCCAATACTTCAGAATGTGACTGTATTTGGAGATAAAACCTGTGAAAAGGTGATTACATTATAATGAGGTCAACAGAGTGGGTCCTAACCCAATCTGACTGGTGTCCTTATAAAAAGAGGCAATTTGGCCACAAACACATGCTCCCACAGAGGAATGACCACCTGAGGACACAGCAAGAAGGTGATCACCTGGCAAGCCAAGGAGGCCTGAGGAGAAATCAAACCTGCTGACACCTTGATCTTGGTCTTCTGGCTTCTAGAACTGGGAGAAAATAGATTTCTGTTGTTTAAACCACCCAATCTGCGGTATTTTGTTATGGCAGCCCTAGCAGACTTAAGACTCACATTTTAAAATACATAAAACAAAAAACAAAAAACTATACTGTTCTCCAGTTACAGAACCATCACTCCAACATTTCTTGCTCAACATTTTTTACATCCTTTTTGGTATTTAATGTCTTGCCGTATCCCTAGCCTTGTTGTCCTCAATACTTAGCTCAAGTGCTCCTTTTTTCTGGAAGATATCCTAGATTTCTGAACTTGGAGATCCTCCTTCTACTGGTCACCAATGGGGCTTGAATTGTAACTCTAGTGAAATAACTACCACAGCCTGACACATACTATAATCATGTGTTTATTTGTCATTTTCCCTAGTGCACTTCCAGTATGGAAAAGCAAGCACCTTGTCTAATAAACCGTGAGTCTCAACAGGACCTTCAACTGGGCTCTGTACACAGGAGGCGAGACCTGTGGGTTCCATCAGGAAGGGGCCATATTTACCTTTCTCATCATCTAGCCTTCAGCCTCAGCACAATTCCTGTAGGAAATAGTACTCGGCACATAGTTATGGCAGGAATATATGCTCAGACAAATTGATTCAAAGGAAGCTTAGAAACCACGCAGTTAAATTTCCTCATATGACAAGCAACAAAAATGATGTATGGAAAAGTCAGTGCCTAACTTTTACTTTTCTAGTTAATTCATTGTCTAGCTAAGACTACAGGTTGGAGCTCCTCAATTCATGGCTGTTTTCATAACTCAGTATTGCCCTCCTGGAATAATACGACCCTGTTAAAAAGTTAGTGTATCCTCAGAGCAGAAAAACAACATGAAGTCGTTAATATGCATGATATTTTGTCTATTTTATTATCAATTTATTAGAGTCCAAGGCCTTGAGAGAAGAAGACCTGGCTAATCAGATGTCTAAGGAGTGACATGCTGGATGATAGAAAATGTACACTGATGCCTGATCATTTTCTCAATTATGATTCCTCACGGAGATGCCACAGCTTGTCAGCAGTTGACATAAAGACATTAAGACACCAGCATTTCTGTGTGTGCTTGCACACATGCATGCATGATGCTATGAAAAGAAGGACTGAAAATGGAGTGCAGAAAAACAACAGGGGGATGGGAAGTGCTCTGATGACAAACTCAAATTATTTGGTTTGATTTAGCAATTGTTATGGTATAATAAGGACTCATACCATAAAGAATGTTCTAAATTTTCAAATTCTATTAGGTCCAGCATATTTGCAATAGAAGTCATGTTAAGATAAAGATAATGTGTTTTTCAACAGCTAATAGTTAATGATGAGACTGACAATTTCTCTAATGCTTACCCTCATAATGCAAAGCTTCTCAGCCTCGGCACCATTTGCATTTACATTTATTTGCATTTACATTTGGGGCCCAATCATTCTTTGCCAAGGATAGGGGACAGGGGGCATCCTGTGCATTGTAGAATGTTTAGCAGCGTCCCTGGTCTATACTCACCGCATGCCAATAGCATCTCTCCCCAAGTTGTGACAATCAAAAATGTCTCCAAACCTTGCCAAATGTTCCTTGGGGAATAAAACTGTCCCTGGTTGAGAGTCATTGTCATAACAGAAAAGTGTTTTTGAGGTCCTGTTATTTAAGGCAGGTTAACTGCTGTTCCAAAAACAAACAAAAAACAAAACCCACAATTCCAGTGGCTGAACATAGTAGTTTATTTCTTGCTTTAAGACAGGTTCATGTGGGTCTGGATTGGGAAGGAGTAAGATGTGGGCTTGTCTCATCCAGCAACCCAGGTTTCTGGTGACTCTGCAAACTTTAAGGTTACCCTGAGTTGACACACAGTCAGCAGATGGGGAAAGACTTGGGAGGATCATGTGTGGTAGATTTCCACCAGCATGGCCTGAAACTGGAGCATAAATTATCCACTCACATTGCATTAACATTTGAAGAAATCCAAAGCGAAAAACAAAAATGGATTCCAATGATGGATAGCCCTTTGTAAATACAGTAGACGTTTATGTTCTCAGGAGGGCAGGAGGTGGAATCTCTTTTCTAGTTTTTGCTTTGGTTTTCATTTGGGGGAAATGTATATCCACTCCTCCATTGAAAACAAATACATAAAAGAATCAGCTGGAAAGGAGAGAGTCTTGTCTGTAACTGTGGAGCAGAGCCAAGCTAACAGATCACACAAGGATCAAATCTGTGGCCCCAAGCCCATGACATCTGTATTTCTACATGTGTACAAATGAACTGACCCTAGATGAAATATCTTCCTTTCATATTTTTGGATAAATTCTTCCCTCAGGAGCTTTGTACCCCACCACAGGGCGTTTTTTTCAAACTGTTTCCTCTCAGTCCAACATACATTATCAAGAAAAATCTATTCCAAAGCACATGCCTATGCCATGGGGTGAGGCAAAAACACCAACTCTGCTCTCCAGAAGAGAGTCGTCCTGCAAACATCTAACCATGTTCAACATGACAGAACAGCCTAAGTATAGCAGCTTTCACATACTGTAGCGTGCAGGTGATGAAATAATTAGTTTAACTGGGGGACTACTAGCAAACGACTCATAGAGAAAAGTTTGAGTGGAACTTGAAGGGTATATAACTTTTAATAAGCTGGGGATGGAGAAAAGATAATCGTAGGCTGAAGGAATAGTTTGAACAAAGGTGCAGAGGTGTTTTTGTATATTTGGTGTGTTCAGGGAAGGCTAAGCAGTTGGCAACAGAATTATTAGTACAGCCGAAGTCCTGAGCTAAAGACGATCCACTGACTTCTTTCACTCTAGCTGCACCATTCCTACTTAGCCTCACATCCTCTACTTCCAGAAACATTCCCTAAATGTACTATTGCCATAGCTTTCTTTTTCATTTCCATAACCTTCTTCATGCATTTTCACACCAACCAAAAATGTGCTACTTCTAAAACGACATTTAATCTCTCTTCTCCTTGAAGTTATCCCCTTTGATACCAACTTGCTCCTACTGACGCCCACCCCTCACGCCAACCCTAATTCACATATATTTATTTCTTTCTTCCTGGACCAGCTTTTAACATCTAGAGACAAATAAATTCATGCTACATATGCTCTCATTTCTGCAGCTGTGGTATGTTTCCATCTTTGAGCTGTAAGATTCACGTGGGCAATAGCCATGGCACATTTACTGGCAGCATCCTTCACTTCCATGAGTGTAACTGCCATATAATTTGTTCACAGCAAATTTTCAGTTAAATGGGTCAGAATTTTGAGGTGATAATAGGATCAGTTTTGGTGTTTAATTGTAACTTTAAAACGGTAGCCCAAAAAGGCTAGACACGTGTGGCAAACATTTACCTTGCATTTGGTAGTCAGTATGATCTAAACTCATCACTAAATGTCCCTCTGCCTACTGTGTATCTTTTGTTGATCTAACAGAAGAGTTTGCATACTTCATCCATTTTCTTTGCCCCCAGGAAGAAATTCTGAGAGCAATGTTTCTGCGTCATCCAACGAGGACGAGGAGATGGCATCTCCTTCAATTCATGGAATGTATCTAAAAACTCTAAAATGACGGCAAGCAAAGAAGGTTTTTTTTGAAAAATAGAACCCAGACTGGGAAAGAATTAAAAGGACAAATATAATTTTTCTAGTTTTGTTTACATAATAAGCCAAGTTTTACATGCAGAGGAAGATTTATGGAGGGCAATTTAAGTAATCAGATTAAGTCAGATTAAATCCATAGACTTGAGAAGTGATCTACTGGAATTTGAATCTTGCTTTTGTGGTTAGCGATTTGCCTGCGGTCTCTGTGCTCAATTTGTTCACCTGCAAGATGGGCTATAATAGATGGTAGAAGTAAACTAATGAACTCTAACTCGCTGAACTCTGAACTGAGTTAATACATTCAAAATGCTTAGAGCAGAGTACAGCACAAAGGAAACGCTTTTTATGCATTAGAGGAATCCCTGGGCCTATAGGATTCCTTCAGGAGGAGTTTTCACAATTTTAAAACAGAATTTCTCTGCATCTTTCCTTTGTCTGCTTGGTTCCAGTGAGTTCCCTGTTAATAGCAAATAAACCATGCTAAGATTTGATGTGAATAAAGGATTGACATGAATAAACGTTTGATGTGGATAAAGAGTTCAGGGCAAAGATCACAGAATTTCACAGTTCTGGAGTGGCAAAAGATCTATTGAAACATGTAGAGAGCTCACTAAGGACAAAAATAAATTTCAAATTAAAATTGTTCAGAAACAGACATAACAGAGATTTGGTCTGCTTGATGTAATACTTCTATTTTTAAAAACAAAAACTAAAAATTTCACCACCTTGGGAATATTTGATTAGCAAAATAAAATATATAAACTTTTCTAAAATTTTATGGCCGACATCTATTCTCAGGTTCTTAGCATATGTCTCATGTACAGAGTTGTGTTTTTCCAATCACAGAATAAATTCCTTAATGGGCATTTGGCAATTAATGGTAATACTTGGGGTGGGTCCACTCTGAGCTGCCTCCAAATATTTCTTGTCTGCATCTGTGAGAGTAATTGTAAATAACGTCTCCTTTAGTTTTCTAGAGAGAATACTTTTACTGAAGTGTCCTTAAAAAGGTGACTGAAGGACTGAACTCAACATACTCTCAAAGGATTTAGAGACATCTTCATAATCCAGGGATTTAAGAATATAATCCAGTTACTTTTCTTCTCCTAATATAATGTAAGAAAATAATATATTAGAGTTTAATTTCCCTAGTGCTTACAGCAAATGCTTAATTCTTAAGTAAAGACTAACTCTCCATTTTCAAGCTGTTTCAGAAAACCTTTCCAAAGAAAATGGCAGAAGTCAATGTGCTATTTAAGGCCATTTTAAAACTACCTGTTGTTTATGTGAATATAATAGTTGATGAAATTTTCAACCAGCATATACATGGCTATGATGAGGGCTAAAAGCCATAGCTTTCTTGACACGGGAAAGAAAATGATTGTATTTAATTCATCTACTTATGACAATCAAAAGATGAGCTCAGTTTATTTGCCAAGACTATCTACAACATTGTTATTCCTTTCAAAAGTAGAAAACAGTAACAAAAACATAGTGCTGCCTCAGTAGCTTTAGGAGGAAAAAAGGCTTCATGTACAAAAAAAAAAAAAAAACAAACTCAGAATGATAGCATTTTATATTTTACCAAAAAAACTATCTGCTTTCCTGTCTTCAGCATCCATATCTCTATTATGCATATTTTATGGAAATTCATTTTTATAGTATTAAACTTAAAGCATTGATTTTACATTTTTAATAGCCACACATATTTTGTTATATTTTACATGAAAACATAATATATTTAAAAATATAGCCCTATTTAGGAGAGGCACTAAACCCTTCCAAAGAGATATACTTTCAAGGTTATCAGATGCATCTTGATGCATAATTTGGAGATGAATGTGTTCTCTGACTGCAGTTCAACTACATTTGGGCTGTGGTTTACATAAAAATACAATTTTTAGAGAAAAACCATCATCTTATCAAATGTTTCTGGGGATAGCTTGTTACCCAGTGATCCATTCCCACAGATGATGACAGATAAACTGAATATATTTAGAGGCAAAGAATGACACCCTCTGCTACAAGATGAATTAATTTATCAGGTTTTCACCTTAGGTGGTCCACTGGTGACTAGGTCTTAGGAGCTGGATATCTTCATTGCAGTTATGCTTCAGGAGAGCAATCTTCATCATTTCTCTGCTACTACTTTCAAATTACACAGAGCTCTGTTCAGGAAAAAAGTGTAATGTATGGCTATGGCCCTAAACATGTGTATATAGCTTTACCTCATGTCATAAAATGAGAATCCTGTGCAGACAATCATTATTTAAGCTGCTTTACTATTGATAGAGGACACTTGCTACATCTAGATTTTTAGCTCTTTTTTATAGAGATATGCAGAAACATTACTGAGAGTTAACGTGTTTCTATGCAGGGGATGGATTAGTTATTTAGGGGAAGATACTATAGTGGATATAAGTTAGCACACTTTAAATTCAAGCAACTAGACGAAAAGGCTTTCATTACAAATAATATCGGGGTGTCTGTTAATGAGGAAGAAGGGGAAAATTATCACTTGCAAAAAATCTACATCATCCACCAGAAATAACACCAAGACAGACCTGAGTACACAATTCAAACAAACCATGTACTAATAACTTGATTGACTAATGGCGAATTATCAACTCTTAGAACTCATTTTTCATCTGCAAAATGGGAATTACAATGCCTTCCTCCTAGCATGGTTGTGACGATGGAAAATGATATATGGGTACCATTTAGCACAGAGCCCGACACTTACGTAGGTACAAAAGTACCTGCTCAAGAAAGGTAGTGAGAAGGAGACATTAGTGGTTTTTTGTTACTAAAGTCATAGACTTTAATTCAGACACTGATTGCAGGCACACAGCTAGGAGAGCAAGTTTATTTCAAGGAAAAACCAATGTCACTCTCTAGAATGTGCCTAATTATCTTGTAAAGATGTTCATCCGAATCTACTGAGACTTAACCATTTAGAAAATAACTATATAGATCTAGTGCCAGCAGACCTCACTTCAGAAATGAGTCAGGGACTCCAGGGCCCTGGCTGTTACAATGCCAGCATCATCCTGGCTCTCCATCCTGCCTGGGATGGGAGGGATGCAGAGGTTCAATATCTCCTGTGGGTCCCAAAGTTAAATAAGGTAACATGACACGACAATTTCCTTAGGGAGCTCTTCTGAGTTACCAACACCACCACCACCACCAAACATAAATATATTATATATTATAATATATATAATAAATATATTTCATTATATGTTTATATATTATAATACATATTATATATTATAAATATATATTATGTTATAAATATATATATTATAAATATATTTCATTATGTTTATATATTATAATATATTTTATATATTATAATATATACATATATTATATGTATTATAAATATAATTTCGACTGATTAATTTGGCTTTCCTCTTATTTCAGGGAAAAAGCGATTATCGACTAGCTCTTAACTGATACATTTACTAGTGTTGTTTAATGCAGTTTTAAATCTGTGAAATGTATTCTAATGATATCCATCTGTTATTCTTTCCTTCTTCAAAAGTGTTCCCTACTTCCCATTATAAATATAAATATCTTCCAAAAACCTTTCTGTTCTTAGTGCAATAGGATGCATTATATAATTGATTCCTATGCCAACAAGGTACAAGTTGATACTTTAATATAAATTATTTCCCAGACAATGACTCACTCATGGTTTAATTCAATAGATCTAAAATATATTTAAAGCCTGTCTGGCTAGCTTCCTGCAAAATGCTGTAATGAAACTTCTAACCCCTTCCTTTTATTCTTTCTTATTTTTATCTCTTTATTCATATTTCAAAATGCAACAGTGATGTGCCTCCTCGTCACTCCCTATGTGATATACGATATACACATTAAAAGGTAGCCATCGACTGCAGGCGCATTGATTAAATTAGACCCTCATTAGGAAGAGCTGAATGAACTTTACATTTATTTAAGTTTCTTCATCCACCAATTCTGCCTGCCACTGTCTTTCATAAGATGTTTGTTTTGGTTTCAGGGCATAAAACATACATTTTGATTTATAAATTAAATATTTGAGAGAAAATAAAATAGTTTATAATTGTTTCTCAAAAAATTGAATTGCCACATACTTGGCCTATGGAGCAGAGCAGATATTTGAGTTTAAAGGAGTCGTTTTTGAGCATTAATAAATCAAAGAAGGAAATTAAAATATATTAAAAGTACACTTAGCTTACTTTTTAACAGACTTAAAATTTAAGGTACCAAAAAAACATAATTAATAAAAGTAAAAGACAGTTCCACAAAAGAACAGAAAGGTAAGTATGTCAAAAATCTAGATGAAATATATGTTTAACATATGTCTTATATGTCTTATATATAGCTCAGGCTGCTATAACAAAATACCATAGACTGGGTGCCTAAAAAACAGACACTCATTTCTCACAGTTCTGGAGTCTGGGAAGTTCTAGATCAAAGTGCTGGCAGATTCAGTTCTTGGTGAGGGTCTTCTTCCTAGCTTGCAAATGGCCGGCCTCTGGTTGTATCCTCACATGGAGGAGAGAAAAGGCTCTGATGTCTTTTTCCCTTCTTATAAGGGCAGTAATTTTATCATATATATTCCACTCTCATTCAAACCTAATCATCTCCCAAAGGCCCACCTCCCAACACCATCACATTGAGGATTAGGGCTTTGAACATGAATTTTAAGGGGACACAAACATTCATTTCATAATACCATGTGACACAGCAATCTCATGACTAGATGTTTATGCAAAAAAAATAAAAGAATAAAGAAAAAAGAAAACATGTCCACACAAAGATCTTTACATAAGTGTTTATAGCAGCTTTATTAATACTTATCAAAAACTGGAACAACCCAAAAGTTCTTCAGCTGGGAAAGAGATGAACTCTTTGTGATCCTACTATAATATAAAATACTAATCAGCAATGAAAACAGCAAACTATTGATCTATGTAATAACATGAGTGCATTTCGAAAGCATTGTGCTAAGTGAAAAAAGGCAGACAGAGAAGCAGCTACTGTATGATTCTGATTATGGGACATTTCAGAAAAGGCAAATTATAGGGACAGAAATCAGATCAATGGTTGCCAGTGGCAGGGGTTAGGGAAGGGGATGGGCTACATCCCATTTAGGAAATTTAGCGTTTATGAAAATATTCTATATCTTAGTCATGCTGGTGGTTACACAACTATAAACATTTGTCAAAATACATAGAACTGTACATCTATATGAAAATTGTACCTCGGAGAAAAGCCCACATTAAAAAAAAAACAAACCCTAGCCTAGCATAATCAAAGGATGCCCTTAGAAAACGCCTTTAAACAGACATCAACTATCACCCCAGTAAATGGAATATTAATTTTTGAGAGTTGGGATGACCTACATGATATACTAGTTTCTACTTGTGAGAAATGTCACTTATTACTTTGTTGTCTCAGAACTCCAGAACTACCTTAATGGATGCAAGGGGTTACCTAGGCAGAGGCAAAATAATTCTAACTGTATGACCATGTATTTAAGAACATCAGGCCCAGCCTGTTCAAAAGTCTTCCCCCACGGTTTGCCATTGGACATGAAATTTTCATCAGTATCTCTCTTTCAGATTAAGATACTAGAGCAAGAAACTGGGATGGGAATTTTGTTGGATGATACCAAGGCTAACATGACTCATTAAGAAGCCACAAGATTTAATGAGACATTCCATAAGATGCACATTAAAGGAACATTCTAACACACATCTGTCCCGCTTCTGATCTGCTCTTTTCACAGAAAAACAATATAAGATAGAAGTGATATAGAAGTGATTAAGAAGGAGGATTTTAAGTGCTGACTCTGCCCCTTAGAGCTCTGGCATGTTAGTCAGATTCCTTAACTACTTCAAGTCTCAATTTTCTCACCTGTAAAAAGGAGAATAATATTTACCATTCAGGATGCTTTTTAGAGGACACCCACACATACATGGTAACATTCAGTACATATATATATATATAGTAATTCGCACATAGTAAGTGCTCAATAAATGTGAGCTGTTGTTAATAATTATTACATCATCCCTTCCCACCTTAAGTCCTTTTAAACATTACTCAAGTGTATAAAATGTTAGTGTTTGCTAAATAACCTACCACTTCAATACTTAATGGCTTAAATCAAAAATGATTTATTATTATTTACAAGCCCATGGGTCAGCTGGGCAGTTCTATGGCTATGTGCCAGGCTTCACTGATCTAAGCTGGGTTTGCTCTTGTATCTTTGGTCAGCTGACAGAGTGTCTGGAGACAGGCTCTCATCGGGGGTGCAGTGGTTAGTGGGCCTCCTGTCTCACTATCCAGCAGGCTAGTTTGGGCTTGTTCACATGATGGAGGCAGGTTTCAAGAGGGTTGATGGAAATGGGCAAAGCCTCTTGAATTCTAAGCTCATAGCTGGCACAATATCATTTCCCCATAGATTAGCTCCTTCTTTCCTAATGTTTACTCTTATTCTTTAGTCTTGAGACATTCCTTGTTTTTTTTTCTGGTTCTCATCAGCTTCATAACAGATTTCTAAGCATATCTAATAATGTGCAGGCTATAGTCCTCACACATAGCTGCTCCAAACAAAAAATCATGCATAACAGATACTAGCATAACAAAGTCACAAATCTTACATATTAATTGATTAGTGGAGATTGCATTTCACCACTAAACTCTCATAATTCCTTTTCTATCATCTTCTTTTTCAGTATATTACAGTTGTTTATTGTATGGCATGACACATTATTTATGGAAGACAGTGATTCAGTTTAATTCTCTTTGCATCCCCATTGTCTGGCACATTTAATATGTAGAGCATATATTTGTTAAATAAACACTATTAGAGCCACCATGTAGCAAGAGAGAGAGATGACTTTGATCAGGGATTATCAAGGAATATTCTAAGAATGGAGGTGAACCACAAAGTCTGAGAAGTAATTATGTTTGGGGAAAAGTTTTAGTAAGCAATCAAGCCAGCAAGAAGAAAGCTTAGTGTGGTTAGTAGGCAATGTGGGTAAAATGGGCAGAGAAGACTCATTCATTTGGTTGGAACAAAGTATGTGCCTAGAGCACTAATGGGAGTTGGAGCCGAAAACAAAGTCAGGAAAAGAATCCAAAGAGCCTCAGGTTATAGAATTTAGTTTCAATCCATTTATTATTTAATTAAGTAGAGACAATTAACACATTAATTAAATAATGAGAGATAATTAAGCCATTAACTCTCATTGCCCATTAAGCTTTATCAGACTAGTTAGCCCTTACTTTGATAAACAAGGGCATGGACAAATTTAACCCAGCTAATTACATTCTGAAGAAGGAAGGTGGTGTTGATAGAAAGGGTCAGAGAATAATGTATTATAGGGAAAAATTAAGTTCCTTTGTATTATGGGAGTGACTAGGAATACCTAAGAACTTCAAAGACTTGAAAAGAAAGTGATGTTGAAAGAAAAAGAAGCAGACTCATAGATATAGAGAACAAAGCAATTGTTACCAGTGGGGAAAGGGAAGGGGGAGGGGCAATACAGGGGGAGTGGATTAGGAGATACAAACTATTAGGTATAAAATAAGCTACGAGGATATAATGTACAACATGGGGAATACAGCCAATATTTTATAATAACTATAAAAGAAGTAAAACCTTTAAAAATTGTGAATCACTATATGGTAGACCTGTAACTTATGTAATATTGTACATCAACTCCACTTCCATAAAAAATAATAAAATCAAATTAAAAAAAAAAAGTTTTTTAAAATAAATTTCATGAAACTCCAAAAAAAAAAAAAAAGGTAAGTGACAGATTGTGAAAATCCTCTGTATTGGCGCCCTCTACTGACAGTCTCTGAAGCACAGAGGCAGAGTTATGAACATATTTTATGAGCATATCTTACAGTGCACATAAACTCCCTCTCTGTTCCATTGGCCCAGAACCTAGTTGCAAGGCCTCAACCTCCTGGAAGGGAGGCTGGGAAATGTACTCTTTATTTGACTTATACAGTTATGACTGCTTAAAACATTACATAAAAAGTTGCACAACACAGCTCAGCCTTTTTAGCAGGGCACAGTGTAACAGTTAGCAAGGTATGTTCCATACACCTAATATGCACACAAACATATCATTTGACGTTTATAATTTTGAATGTCTCAGATGGAGCTTCCACTCCAGTAACTCGTTATTTATAGTTGGGGAAAAAACATCACTGTCAGTGAGTCCTAGGAGAAAAAGAGGGATGTATGCAAGGAAAAAATAAGCTAATAGTTTCTAAATTTAAGCACGGATTCAAATCATTTGGGGATCCTATTAAACATGCAGATGCCAGGGTCCAACCCCAGACGGTCTAATCCATTTTAAGAAACTCTCTAAGGTCATCAGTATATACACTTTGCAAAGCACTGTCCTGGAGCCTTCCATTATTGGATGATTCACGGAATGTAACTCCCTCATTCCTCCATGTCTGCTGCTGAAGCTTGTCATCATGGTAATGACATTGGCCAATCTAAAACTTGTCCTGATGCCTGAAGGCAAACAGATCACTGACTTTGTAAGCCCATACCTTATTTCTCCATATTTTGCTTTATTCTGGAGGCCATGAGCACAGTTTCCTCAAAGGAACTGTTGAGAGAGAACCTGACATTCTATAAAGCTTGAAATGAAGACCCACTCTTATCTAACACATAGTGTCTTCTTATTATAATGCATTTTTTTCTTTTCTGCCAAAAGTAATAAATACTTTTTCAAGGTGTTTGGGGTTATCAGGCTTACTTTTGACAAATACCAAAAGAAGGGAAAAAACTCATCTTACAGGGTTTAGAAGACAGGGAATAGGACAGTTACAAAAATTTTTCAAATTCTTTTCCCATTTACGTTATTACAGAATATTGAGCAGAGTTCCTTGTGCTATACAGTAGGTCCTTTTTGGTTATCTGTTGATAGTTGAAATATAGCAATGTGTACATGTCAATCCCAAACTCCCAATCTATCCCTCCCCCCCATCTTCCCCCTCCCACCAGGTAACCATAAGTTCGTTCTCTAAGTCTGTGAGTCTGTTTCTGTTTTGTAAATAAGTTCATTTGTATCATTTTTTAGATTCCACATATAAGTGATATCATATGACATTTGTCTTTCTCTGTCTGACTTACTTCACTTAGTATGATAATCTCCAGGTCCATCCATGTTATTTATTTTAACGTAAGAGTTATCTGAGGGCTTAAATAATCTCAGAAGAACAGGATTTATATACTTCTCAAGGACTTCTTTATTAATAAAAAACTAATAGAGGTATGTTTTCATATAACAAATCCTGAATATAAGCTAAAACCTAAGTGTATCTTCAAAACTTTTCATTGTCACATCAACAACCGAAGACAGACTTTTTTCTCAGATTGAAAGAATTATTTCTTAACTGATATCACTTGCACCTTTAATATATGTTATATACACAAGAACGGCATTCCTAAAGCCCTGCCTGCCTTATGCTACCTCTCTGCTCAAAATTTAATGGCTTCCTATTTCCTCAAAAAGAAATATTAATCCCTTAGCCTTGCCTTTAATGCTCTTCAAATTCAGACCCTAAATTTATCATTGCCTAAGTCTTTTAGCCAGGCAGGTTGATTCATCCCCAGACATACCTTACATCCCTTTCTCAGCCTTTCCCTTTGGGTTTTACAAGCCATGCAGTTCTTCCATCTCCTTCTATCTTCCCACCAAATCTAGAAGTTGATGTAGACAGTGGATTTCTCACTAAATCAGGGCAACCTCATGAATCACCTTTCAGTAAATGAGAATTCAGCCTCTCTCTGTTTCTGCCTCATTGCTAGTTCTAGAAAAAACAAGCTTCCTTGGTTCTACCACTGATTGTATCCCAGTTCCCATTAATCTTTCCAAACGAAGAGAGTGGTTTATTCCTGTGGATTTCTCCCCAGGCAAAACCTGGAGTCCTGATGCTGAGCCTTAATGTATTTCCTGAAGCCATCTTACCTACTGTTTTCAGACTTTCCTGCCATTGACTTCCAGCAGAGAATGACGAATGCACTTGGCCTGTCACAAGTGCATTCCCCCCTAACCGTCGGGCCATCCATTACTGCAGGTAGGAACCCCTGATGCCAGCAACTTCTTTGATTAATAATTCTTTAATGTAGCTTGCTCTCTGGGTGGAAACAGAGATGTGATAAGTTCTGCTCTGAGGCTAGTCTCCAGGGGAAAGAATTTCATGAAAATGTTGTATGCAATAGGTAAGATCTAGAAGCTCAGACCTAGATAGTATTCCATGGGAAGAGGCAGGAAATTTGGATAGGGCAAGTGTGATGTTCAAAAAGAGAATATAAGAGAGTTGGATTCTAGAAATAAAACTATAGAAAGAAACTGCAGAAATAGCAATAGCTAACATTTATTGAGGGTATACTCAATAAGTGCCTTAGAACAGGCACTTACAAGCTCTTTACTAGCATTAATTCACTTAATAATCACAACCATCCAATGAGGTAGGTTCTGTAATTATGCACATTTTATGGATAAGGGAGAGGACTCACAGACATTATATAAGTTGCCCAAGATCATACAGTTCATAAATGGCAGAGCTAGTGTTTCAAACAGGGGTAGTTTGATTCCAGAAACTTCATTCTTGAACATTATGAAATACTGCCAATACGTGGAGTGCAATTTCCCAATTTTCTTGAGTACAAAACTTGGCAATATTATGCCTATAATAAAGATTCCTATGATGTCTGTTACTGCTGTTGCTTATTAAACAGTAAATTACAGGATGGATCAGTTAACATTTTAAGGCAAAGTTTCACTTTAGCTCTATTAAGTTGTATTCGTTTTGAAGGAAACATAGTGATGCCTCTTCTTAAGAAATTCTTCTGATTATCCTAATCCCCAATTTATTACGAGAAGTAATGGAGCATTAGAGAAGGGAACAAGAATTTATGGAAAATTCATGTTTTAGATAATTTTAAAATTGTGAACAAGGCTGATGCTGCTAAAGCGTTTATTGAGGCTCCTGAGCTTGGAGGGGACCTCACAGCTGTGTCCACTCTGACAAGTTTTCAGCCAAACGTGGAGCAATGGAACCCAAGCTGGAGCAAATGTCCCGGCAGCACCTTCTCCCCCATGTTCATCCATGACTCTAACTTCCAGCCAAATGATGAAAAATTCCTGGAAGAGAGAATCATGGAGGACAGAGGAGAGGAAAGTGAAACGGTCACAGGACAGAGGTGGTCTTGGAGCGGTGGGGATCTCAGCCTTATTTTGACCCTGTTGGAGTCATATTCAAGTACACCTTGAGCCTAACTCTCCAGATGCACTGAGAATCCATGGGAGCCTATTAAGCAGCCCTAAGAAATCACCCACTTTCTGTGCTTCGCAGGGCTAAAGGAAGAAGGTATTTTTGTTGTATGAGCAGATACCTCCATCGTTAGACTCTGTAGAAGCTGATTTAGGTTGTTATGTCACTGATACTATGTCAGGAGCTTTACACAAGATTTCGCACTTAATCCAATAACTGCAAAGCAGAATTTATCATTTCCCCATTTTTAGTGGGGAGAAAAGCAAGGCTTAAAAAGTTTAACTTTTTTTTTCCAATCGTTCTAACATTTCATATCTGGTATAAGCGGCAAAGAGAAACTTTGAACTTAAGACTATCTGTCCAAATCTTGTGCTCTTTCTGCTAAACTGTGCTTCTTTTTGAGAAAAGAATTATCATTGTATTCTGTATGCAAATCCTGCTTCTTCTCTCTGCAAAGAAGTTAAATTGCTTGAGGGGAAAAAGAGCAAGCAGAAAGTACAGTCCTCTGATTAGGGGTGACAACGTAGGAAGAAGTTACCTTCTCTGTGAAAAACTCTTCTAGTATCCACTACTACTGCCTTGAGGAGAGAAACAGTCATAACCTATCTATGAAGGCATTCCTTGTCGCAAATGGTCATAAATAATCAGTGTGGGTTGTATGTGTGTCTGGGTGTGTGTCTGTGTCTCTGTGTTTCCCTGAGAGGAAAGGATAGAGAAAAATACCCACGTACAAAAGAAAAGAGTAAGAGTATGAAGGTTCAGAGTTATCTGGATACTGTACTAACTCTTCATAATTATTTTTACATGCAGAGTTAATTTCAGCACTTTCTGTGGACTGAATCTTTGGTAAGGTTACAAAAAAGAACTGGGATATAGGTCAGGTGAAGAGAAGATAATTGACATTTTTGGAGTATCTATTCTGCTCTGTACTATGTTAGCCACCTGGCAATGTATAAGTTTTATGTCCATTTACAGATGAAGAAGCGGAGGTTCAGAAAAATCACTTTCCCAAATTTATATAGCCAGAAAGATTTAAATCCATATCTGAAAAAAAAAAAAATTCATGTCTGCCTTCCTCCAAATTTCATCCTCTTGCCACTATAGATACTTTAAGTTAGATCCTTATACATGTTGCAGAGGGACAGGGCGTGAGAAAATATTCACATCCCAGGTCTCAGGACGGGCCGCCAAATGAGGGTCCTTGGCTTTGCGAAGGAAAGAATTCCAGAGCAAGCCAAAGTAGAGTGAAAGCAAATTTATTCAGGGAGATACACACTCCACAGACAGAGTGTAGGCAGTCTCAGAAGCCGAGAGGCCCCAGGGTACAGGGTTGTTAGTTTTTATGGGTTGGGTAATTTCATAGGCTAATGAGTGGGAGGATTATTCCAACTATTTTGGGGAGGGAGTGGGGCTTGCCAGGAGTTGGGCCACCACCCACTTTTTGACCTTTTATGGTCAGCCTCGGAACTGTCATGGTGCCTGTGGGTGTGTCATGTAGCTGATGTATTCCAATGAGCGTGTAACGAGGCTCAAGGTCTACTGGAAGTGGAATCTTCCACCATCTTGGGCCTAGTTGGTTCTAACCAGTATTTGTCCTATTCTCAATGGCTGTGTCATTCTTTTAGCAGTTGTGCCCTGCCCCTTTTCCCTTCTGTCTCATACAGGTATCACTTCAAGTAGACCTAACTATTAATTAATTGCAAAATTACTGAATATCCTGTTTGCCTCTAATATTCTTATGCTTCAAACTTTTCGTCCTCTGTTTCCAAATATAAATGTTCCCAGTTCTCCAAAGATAAAATCCACAGGTCCCAATCTAGTCCCATTGCAGCTATCTAGTTGTAACTGCCATCTCTTACCACCACAATCTCCTCATCAGCTGATCTCTTGAACTGTCTGTTAAACACAAACCACACACTCTTTCCTTTGAACATTTGTTCTCTCTCCCTCCACAGTCTGGGTTATCTTTTTCTTCTCTCTCACCTTCAAGTTCAGATGAGTATCCCCAACCTTGGCACTTACTGTCTTCACCTTTTATAAGTATTACTTTGTTTGCTACTTGTTAGATATATTTATGTTTTGTTCTGCCATCTGACTGCCTGCTCATAGAGACAGTAACTCTAGTTTACATTTTAAGTGAATTTATCAAACACCTTTTGAGAATGAATTATGAGCCAAACCATATGCTGGATGTTTTCTATAAAAAGATACAAAGAGGGCTTCCCTGGTGGCGCAGTGGTTGAGAATCTGCCTGCCAATGCAGGGGACGTGGGTTCGAGCCCTGGTCTGGGAAGATCTCACATGCCGTGGAGCAACTAGGCCCGTGAGCCACAACTACTGAGCCTGCACGTCCGGAGCCTGTGCTCTGCAACAACAGAGGCCGTGACAGTGAGAGGCCCGTGCACTGTGATGAAGAGTGGCCCCCGCTCGCCGCCAACTAGAGAAAGCCCTCGCACAGAAACGAAGACCCAACACAGCCAAAAATAAATAAATAAACATATTAAAAAAAAAAAAGAACACTCTTTAAAAAAAAAAAAGATACAAAGATACAGCATCTGCCTACAAGATTTACCCCTATACTTGTCCCACATAGTGTCTAGGGTCATGGTTGTTATACAGTAAGTGCTCAATAAAGATACTTACGAAGGGAAAGCTAAAATGACATCAAGAATGATCTTCTGTTCCGAAGTGTCTCCAAATTGATTTAAGTTTTCATATATTTAAGTACCCAGATCATATATGCCATCAATGTCACTCAGCTGATTGCATCCTTGGCTCATTAGTTCCTCTGTGTAGTACTCTATTTTGTGACACAGGTTTTCATCAAGTTTAATGGGTTAACATTATTAATTTCCTTTGTGGTATGCTTCTGCTCAGGTGGTCTGAATGACAGTTTGCTTTCTAAATGTGAATTTGACTCTAGCAGGCTCCTCCCCTCTCATTTCCTTTCTTCTCTTTCCTCCTTTTATCTTTGCCACTAAGGATGAACATTTGCCTAAAGAGAGCCATCAAAGCCGAAAAAGAACATAACTAACAACAACAACAGCAACAAAGGCAGATCGGGCCTGAGTACTCTTGGTTTTTAACAGTCATGAGGATAACTCATAGCTATCATAGCTGGGGGTCTGGATACCCAAGACCTATTTGTTCTCTTCCTTCTCAATTGTTAAAACTAAAATTAATAGCTTTGTGATTTCCAGATCAAGTTCCTTCACTTCAACTCCTGAACTTAGGCTTGATTCCAGGACTCCTCTGAAAGACTTTCGGATACCACCACCAAATGTTTTAGAAAAGGACATTTATACTCCTTTTACACTTCAGAAAAATAAAAGTTCTTTAGGAATAATTATTTGAGAGTCATTTCAAAGAATCTCAGCTAAATAAATACACTTGCCAGTAAATCAGTGCATAATAACAACACCTAACTTCTATAGTTTCAGAAGTTTAGGACCTCCCTTGGGGGGAAAATCATGCATGGGCACGCACGTGTGTGTGTGTTTATGCATATATACATGCATGTACATGCCCACACATGTATGGGAATATACACACTGCACATATGTGTGCATGTACAGATATATGTATGTATATACATCTGTGTGCACATACTCATACATATAGTTATATTAGGGTGTCGTATTTGTAGTATATTAATACATTGTGGTATATTCAAATTCTATACCTGTCTGCAATATCAACAGTAATTATCATTTATTGAATACTTGCAATTTCCAGACACTATGCTTGGGATTTTACAAACACTCTCTCACTATGTTCTATGAGAAACATTATGAGTTTATTATTCCCCATTTGCAAATGAGGAAACTGAACTGCCTCAATATTTTGCCTACAAAATCTTTCTCAATTCAGCTTTTTCTTTTATGCTTACCTCACTTTTTATTTCTCATCATCCCATTATTTTCTTCCATACCCTCCTCTTATATTAATGTCCTCTATATCTTCTTTCCATTTACAGAAACTCACTTCACCTTCTACCACTATCAAGTTTGCAAACAAGTCAGGGACAAAGATTAAAATTTGGTAGTCTTAAAACTAAAAATACAGTACTTGTACTTATGTGAAGCGCTCTTAAGAATCTGGCATCAGTAACTCTACATTCTATCTATTTATGCTGCTTGATCTAATTATTTTTATTGCTATTCCTCTTTAAAAGTCTACATCATCCAGAACTTGAAAATAAACTATTTCAGAATTTCCAGCCTAAATAGGTTGTTCTTACCACTCAAATATTGACACATGCATAATTAATAATGGGTAAAGAGTAGAAAAATAGGGTTTATAATTTTGTTAGGAAAAAAAAATTTTGAGAATAAAATAGTAAATTTGCAAATGTTGATAAAATTCCTTCTGTGTGTGGGACAGATTCAAAGATTCAATGAAAGAGAAAAAAATTAAAAATACAGCAAAGCCCCTCACCTTAAGGAGGCTTACAATATAGTTAGAAGAGGAGGAAAAGAACATTGTGATATGGATGGACAGCTAAGACCTTTAAGAGCTGATGGGATTTGCATTAAGTCCTTAGCTGATCTGATGAATTTAAATAAAGGAAAGAGGAATGTGTTTTTATCCCAGATGACTATTAAAATGTAAACTAAGGTTTGAAAATAGTGATGAGCTAGGAAGATTCAAAGAATAACTAATAGATTTGTTTAGTTGGAGCATATTTTATGTATATGTTAACCAGGAAAAAATGGAAATAGAAATTAAACCCATATAACATATTCCTGCGGATGTGAAGCTAAGGAGTTCGGGCTGTCCTATGAATTAAAGAAAAAAATCATTAAAAGAATTTGTATAATGCAGTAACCTAACAAATAAAATGTTTAAATGAGACTTGTCTGGAACCCTGCTCTAAGTCAGGGAAAGAATAGAAGGATCCCATTAAGAAATTCTCATATCATTTGCTTTCAAAAGGGACCAAAGCCCTTTAGAGAAATGGCTGATTCCATATTTAGGCAGGAAGTATACAGTATGAAATATGCAACATATCTTGACATAAGAGAAAGCAAGGAAGTTCAAAAAGACCACTGTCTTCATGTCAGAAGGATTCAGAAACCATCCTGAAGATGCTCCCTTTATCAAACATGTGACAATTTGAACATCGAGAGAGACAATAAGGGCAATGGATTGGAATACATCAAATATTTAAAAATCTATTTATATGTAATAATACTAAATATTTGGGGAATACTAGAGAAACAAATTATTCTTTTTTTAATTAATTAATTTTTTAATTTAATTATGGCTGCATTGGGTCTTCATAGCTGAGCGCGGGCTTTCTCTAGCTGTGGAGAGTGGGGGCTACTCTTCGTTGCGGTGTGCGGGCTTCTCATTGCGGTGGCTTCTCTTGTTGTGGAGCACGGGCTCTAAGCGCGTGGGCTTCAGTAGTTGTGGCACACGGGCTCAGTAGTTGTGGCTCACGGGCTCTAGAGCACAGGCTCTGTAGTTGTGGCGCATGGGCCTAGTTGCTCCGCAGCATGTGGGATCTTCCCAGACCAGGGCTTGAACCCATGTCCCCTGCATCGGCAGGAGGTTTCTTTCTTTTTTTTTTTTTTTAATTTATTTATTTATGGCTGTGTTGGGTCTTCGTTTCTGTGCTAGGGCTTTCTCTAGTTGCGGCGAGCGGGGGCCACTCTTCATCGTGGTGCGCGGGCCTCTCACTATCGCGGCCTCTCTTGTTTCCGAGCACAGGCTCCAGACGCGCAGGCTCAGTAATTGTGGCTCACGGGCCCAGTTGCTCCGTGGCATGTGGGGTCTTCCCAGACCAGGGCTCAAACCCGTGTCCCCTGCATTGGCAGGCAGATTCTCAACCACTGCGCCACCAGGGAAGCCCGGCAGGCGGTTTCTTAACCACTGTGCCACTAGGGAAGCCCCCAACTTATTCTTAAAATAATGAATAAAGGGAAATAATTATTATCTCTATTTCATGGTAACTATTTCATAGTGGATGAGGGAAGTATCTCTTTACAAAGTGCTTCAGCTAACAAATGGAGAAAAAATGATAGAATTATAATGCTGCCATTTCGCAAATCTAACAAATTAATGGAATCAACAGTTTCTAACGTGACTAAAAGAAAAGTTATCCGAAATGATATGCCTCCTGACTAAATTACACCATGTCTATGAGGTGGTCTTGCTAAATAAATTGAATTTGCTTACAAATTTAAGGTGCATACAAATCACTTGGGGATCTTGACAAAATGCAGATTCTGATTCAGTAGGGCTGGCGGCGTAGCAGAGATTTTGCAGGTAACACTGGGGCTATGAATCCCAGGACCCATTGACTGATCCTGTTTCATGGAACATGTCATGTTTTTTCCTAGTTCTGAACCTGTGCATCCTGTATTAGTATTTTCTGCCTAGAATGCCTTTATCTTCTCATCTCTTCTCCTGGCTCACTCCAACTCATCCTTTGAAATCTAGCACAGGAATCAGCTCCACTAAGAAATTTTTTTCTGTCTACCACCTCTACATTCCCCTTCTCTAGGCTCTCCTAACACCTTCATTTCTCTATCCTAAATTTTACCATACTATCTGTTTATTTTCTTCCACTGGCTGTGATCTCCTTGAGATTAGCTTCTCTTACGTACATATTTTTTAACTCCAAGATCTTAAACTATTCCAGAAAAACTAGGTAGCTTTGATTAATGTTTCTGAATAAATGATAGACTTTGTTGACACAAAATCAATTAGTTGTTCTTGCAGAAAGTCAATGAATAAAAACATTATTCTACCCGCCTACTCACACATAACCTTTTTCTTCTTATCAGTAGCTGCGGCTATCTTAAAGTCATGGGGTAACTTAAGGAAAGCCAGACATCACTGCAGATTTCAGAATCTTAAAGAATAATTTCCTCAGGATGCCAGCCAACAGTGTGACAGTAGGTGATGGAAACACTTAAGGAAAGGACACATTTGAGTAAAATTTGGCTAGGTTAGATTATTAAACAAAAATATTAACTCTCACCTCCATGGGTAGAGTGTTGTACATGCATTAATAACATATTCAGAGAAGTATCACCTCTGTGTTGCAACCTGAGTATAGTCCTTTCCCCTCGACCCTCTTCCTTCCCTGTCAGCAGCTCTGTTCCATCAGCATAATAAGCAGCAAACTACTTCAAAGAGAGGCAGGGCAACTACACCCATCTTTCACCCCCAAATTGGGAATGTCTGTCCTTAAGTGGTATCATAAGGCAATCTTGCCTTCCCTTTCATAGGCTTTGGGCTGAGATAAATCTGAGTTCTGTTCACATATTGGCGCCAGTTGAATCAATTAAATACTTACAAAACAAAAAGCATAATAAATTTCAAGAATTTCAGCTCAAACTTCTTATCTACATTCCAGTCATAAAGGAGACTGTAAAATGCTGAGTGATAAAAGAGAATCAAAATGATAGAATGATAAAGTGATATTTTTGAATTCATATGAAAGCAGAATTCTGGTCAAAGCAGGCCAATTTCCATCTTAAACTGTGTAGCAAGTAAAGCTTATCTGATTTGTTTATCTGTTTTTAAACTCCCACTATAACACACATTGCTTTTTGAATAACAAGGTTGCAAAAGAAATGGAAAATAGAAGTGAAAAAAATCACATGCTAATATGGAAGAACCTATAACATGTGAGAGAATATGGTTGTAAAATTGTCCAAATCTCTGTACCGCCTGAGATCAGTGAGGAAGATCCCTTTAGTCACAAGCAAACAACTAATTAGAAAGAATTCTCTCTGATGCTGTCTGAACATGTGAATGAAGAAAGCTGGTGCTGAAATATAAACTGCATTTTGACATACAATTAATATTCACATTATGAAAAAAATTAGCACATTTACTATGCATGTCCCCATTTTAAAAATCCTCTTAGACAATGCTAATATGTACAGATTAACCACTTCCAAATTCCATAATTTTTTCATTTCCTAATGAATCAAAATTCCATTTTTTTCTTAACTTGAATTCTTTAGGTAACCTAAGAGGAATTTATGCTTGCTCTTGTTTATAAAACTGTGTTCCTTTTAGATACTTATTTCATAATTAGACAATTGCTCTAATTTTTCTCATTTTGATAACAATATATATTTGTATCATTATGTATGTTTACAACTCCTATGCAAGTTCATGGTTATTTTCTACTTGCCTTAAACATTTGACCTGAGGGCAGATTCTACAGTTAGGCTGTGTCCAAGCCTAACAGCACTTTGAAAATATGTTTTAAAAATTGTTTCTTCTCCATCAAATCTGGTATAGAAGTCATCCGCCTGTCTCTTAATCACTTGTGGGAAGAGGTGAAATGTTTTGGCAATAAGCTAATCAGGAGGTTCAGCTCATGAGATCTAATTAAAATAATAACCTGACATGCATGTTCCTCTTGGATTAGCGTCTTATGAATTGGTTATTCACTGCTTTCCAGTGCCAAATCAATATTGTCAGAGGACAACTGCTAATTAGAATGAGAAACTGGCTAATTCACAATCAGAAAACTGTTGACTTAAAAACATAAATGTCAAGTGTCAAGTGTAATGATTCACTAAAAGATAGAGTAACGTTAACTCCTACAATATTGGAAAAAATATTTTGCAATCATAAGAGAAGTCTAAGAATAATATGAAGAAAAAAAAGAAGAAGGAGAAGAATGAGGTGGAGGAAGATGAGAAGAGAAAGGAAAAGAAGAAGAAGAGAAAGGAGGAGGAGAAAGAGGAGAAAGAAGAGGAGAAGAAAGCAGACATATTATAAGTGCATGTAAATGATATTCGCAATCAATATATTTCAATGCTCCTATGTGGAAACTCTCACCAAACTATATGAGAGGTGAGTCTTAGAAAGGCTGAAGAACTTGCTGGATAACACACAGAGAATGAGAGAGTGACAGAATCAGGAATAAACCGCACATTTACTGACATCATTATTTTATATTTCAACATTGGTTTCGTTATACATAAAAGGAGTCATACATCTAGATAACTAAAAGGTTGCTATCGGGGAGAATATTAAAATAGAATTTTACTTTATTTCCTGGACAATGAATGTCTATATAATAATTTCTACTATGGAATGCAGCACAGAGACTTTGGGGTAAAAAAATGTGTGTTTCAGAATTAGACCATGATCCTAGATCTAAATATTAGCACTTCTGCTTACTAATCAGAGAAGTCTCTAACTTCTTTAAATCTCAGTTTCTTCAGCTTTTAAAAAAAGAAAACACCAACTTCCAGAGATTTTTTTCAAGTGTTAAATGATATATGTTTCATGACTACTCAAAAACTATTTCTGAATTGTACTTATTGGAGATATTCTGCATTAGCTTTGCTACTTTCTTGTCTTCACTTTATTACTACAGTTGTCCAGGCTTCCACTTTTAGCATTTGGTTATATCACTGTGTAATAAATTTTCTGGGCTGAGTCCTTGCAGCTGGCTTTCATTTCAACAGTCAGTCCATTAACAATATTGATTTGAAGGCAAACTAAGAGAACTTGTAACCAACAGACTAATCTACAAGAATGATTAAGTTTTGAAACCAAAAGGAAATGATTAAAAAAAAAAAAAATCATGGAACATGAGGATGAAAGAAAGAACAAAAACATAGTTAAATAAACAAGCTTTCCTCTTTTTGGTTTCCTAAAACATGTCAGAGGGTTGAAGCAAAAATTATAGCATTGTCAGATGTGGTTCCTCAATGAACACAGAATATTTAAGAGAAGTATATTATACATGAGGGAAGGCAAAGGTATTTAAAGGGATTTCTATACTTTACTGGACCGGGCAAAGTATTAACAACAGTAGATTGTGAGAAACTATATCTAAATATACATAAACTTTGTAACACCTAGAGCAGCTACTAACAATTTATACTAAGTGGTGTACACAAAATCACTTTAGACAAACCAAAATGGGATTTTTTTTAAAAAGTTCAAGTAACCCACAGAAAAGGCAGAGGATTGAAAAACAGAGGGAACAGACAGAAAGCAAAAAAATGGCAGACTCAAGCTGCAATATATCAGTAATTACATTAAATGTAAATGGTCTAAATACATAAATTAAAAAGCAGAAATTGGCAGAGTGGATTAAAACAACAACAACTTTATGTAGTGGTGTTAGCTTTTAAAAAAGCCAATCTGAAAAGGTCACAAACTCTATGATTTCATTTATATATCATTCTTGAAATACTGAAGTTTGGAGAGGGAGAACAAGGTAGTGGTTGCCAGTGGTTAAGGATGTTTGGGAGAAGGGAAAGTGGGTGTGACTATAAAGGGAGAGCATAGAGACAGCTTTATGGTAATAGATTAGTAGTATATCTTGATTGAAGTGGTGGTTACATAAATACACACATGTAATAAAATGACATAGTGCTATACACAGTTATTGTACCAATGTCAAGTTCCTGGTTTTAATACTGCACATTATATAAAATGTAACCAATGGGGGAATCCGGACCAACAGTTCATGGGGACCTCTCTGTCATATCTTTGCAAATCCCTGTGGATCTATAATTTTCAAATTAAAAAAAATTTAAGGAAAAAATAGCAAAAATTTAAAAAGAAAAACATAAATATTTTGGCTTCAAGAAACTTGGGGAGAGGGGAATTCAAGATGGCGAAAGAGTAAGACGTGGAGATCACCTTCCTCCCCACAAATACATCAGAAATACATCTACATGTGGAATAACCCCTACAGAACACCTACTGAACACTGGCAGAAGACCTCAGACCTCCCAAAAGGCAAGAAACTCCCCACGTACCTGGGTAGGGCAAAAGTAAAAAGAAAAACAGAGACAAAAGAATAGGGACGGGACCTGCACCTCTGGGAGGGAGCTGTGAAGGAGGAAAGGTTTCCACACACAAGGAAGGCCCTTCACGGGCGGAGACTGCAGGTGGCGGAGGGGGGAAGCTTCGGAGCCACAGAGGAGAGCGCAGACACAGGGATGCGGAGGGCAAAGCGGAGAGATTCCCGCACAGAGGCTCAGCGCTGAGCAGCACTCACCAGCCCGAGAGGCTTGTCTGCTCGCCTGCTGGGGCGGGCGGGGGCTGGGAGCTGAGGCTCGGGCTTCGGAGGTCGGATCCCAGGGAGAGGACTGGGGTTGGCTGAGTGAACACAGCCTGAAGGGGGCTAGTGCGCCACAGCTAGCCAGGAGGGGGTCCGGGAAAAGGTCTGGAGCTGCCGAAGAGGCAAGAGACTTTTTCTTGCCTCTCTGTTTCCTGGTGCACAAAGAGAGGGGATTAAGAGTGCTGCTTAAAGGAGCTCCAGAGATGGGCGCCAGTCGCGGCTATCAGTGCAGACCCCAGAGACGGGCATGAGACGCTCAGGCTGCTGCTGCTGCCACCAAGAAGCCTGTGTGCAAGCACAGGTCACTCTCCACACCTCCCCTCCCGGGAGCCTGGGCAGCCCGCCACTGCCAGGGTCCCATGATCCACGGACAACTTCCCCGGGACAACACACGGCGCATCTCAGACTGGTGCAACGTCACGCTGGCCTCTGCTGCCCCGGGCTTGCCCCGCACTCTGTACCCCTCCCTCCCCTCGGCCTGAGTGAGCCAGAGCCCCCGAATCAGCTGCTCCTTTAACCCTGTCCTGTCTGAGCGAAGAACAGACGCCCTCAGGCCACCTACACGCAGAGGTGTGCCCAAATCCAAAGCTGAACCCCAGGAGCTGTGGGAACAAAGAAGAGAAAAGGAAATCTCTCCCAGCAGCCTCAGGAGCAGCAGATAAAATCTCCACAATCAACTTGATGTACCCTGCATCTGTGGAACACCTGAATGGACAATGAATCATCCCAAATTGAGGAGGTGGATTTTGGGAGCAACGATATATACATTTTTTTCCCTTTTTCTCTTTTTGTGAGTGTGTATGTGTATGCTTCTGTGTGTGATTTTGTCTGTATAGCTTTGTCTTTACCATTAGTCCTAGGGTTCTGTCTGTCCGTTTTTGTTTTTTCTTTCTTTTTTTAGTATAGTTCTTAGCACTTGTTATCATTGGTGGATTAGTTTTTTGGTTTCATTGCTCTCTTCTTTCTTTCTTTTTCTTTTTATTACTTTTTAATTTTTTTAATAATTATTTTTTAATTTTTATTTAATAACTTTATTTTATTTTATAATATTTTATTTTATCTTTTTCTTTCTTTCTTTTTTTCTCCCTTTTATTCTGAGCCATGTGGATAACAGGCTCTTGTTGCTCCAGCCAGGTGTCAGGGCTGTGCCTCTGAGGTGGGAGAGCCAAGTTCAGGACATTAGTCCACCAGAGACCTCCCAGCGCCACGTAATATCAAACGGTGAAAATCTCCCAGAGATCTCCATCTCAACGCCAAGACCCAGCTCCACTCAATGACCAGCAAGCTACAGTAATGGACACTCTATGCCAAACAAGTAGCAAGACAGGAACACAACACCACCCATTAGCAGAGAGGCTACCTAAAATCATAATAAGGTCACAGACACCCCAAAACACATCACCAGACGTGGACCTGCCCATCAGAAAGACAAGATTCAGCCTCATCCACCAGAACACAGGCACTAGTTCCCTCCACCAGGAAGCCTACACAACCCACTGAACCAACCTTAGCGACTTGGGGCAGACATGAAAAACAATGGGAACTATGCACCTGCAGCCTGAGAAAAGGAGACCCTAAACACAGTAAGTTAAGCAAAATGAGAAGACAGAGAAACACACAGCAGATGAATGAGCAAGGTAAAAACCCACCAGACCTAAGAAATGAAGAGGAAATAGGCAGTATACCTGAAAAAGAATGCAGAATAATGACAGTAAAAATGATCCAAAATCTTGGATATAGATGGAGAAAATACAAGAAACGTTTAACAAGGACTTAGAAGAACTAAAGAGCAAACAAACAGTGATGAACAACACAATAAATGAAATTTAAAATTCTCTAGAAGGGATCAATACAGAATATCTGAGGCAGAAAAACAGATAAGTGACCTGGAAGATAAAATAGTGGAAATAACTACTGCAGAGCAGAATAAAGAAAAAAGAATGAAAAGAATTGAGGACAGTGTCAGAGACCTCTGGGACAATATTAAATGCACCAACATTCGAATTATAGGGGTCCCAGAAGAAGAAGAGAAAAAGAAAGGGACTGAGAAAATACTTGAAGAGACTATAGTTACAAACTTCCTTAATATGGGAAAGGAAATAGTTAATCAAGTCCAGGAAGCACAGAGAGTCCCATATACGATAAATCCAAGGAGAAACACACCAAGACATATATTAATCAAACTATCAAAAATTAAATACAAAGAAAAAATATTAAAAGCAGCAAGGGAAAAACAAGAAATAACATACAAGGGAGTCCCCATAAGGTTAACAGATGATCTTTCAGCAAAAACTCTACAAGCCAGAAGGCAGTGGCAGGACATATTTAAAGTGATGAAGGGGAAATACCTACAACCAAGATTACTCTACCTGGCAAGGATCTCATTCAGATTTGACCGAGAAATTAAAATATTTACAGACAAACAAAAGCTAAGAGAATTCAGCACCACCAAACCAGCTTTAAAACAAATGTTAAAGGAACTTCTCTAAGCAGGAAACACAAGACAAGGAAAAGACCTACAATAACAAACCAAAACAATTAAGAACATGGTAATAGGAACATACATATCAATTATTACCTTAAATGTAAATTGATTAAATGCTCCAACCAAAAGACATAGACTGGCTGAATGGATACAGAAACAAGACCCGTATATATGCTGTCTACAAGAGACCCACTTCAGACCTAGGGACACATACCGACTGAAAGTGAGGGGATGGAAAAAGATATTCCAAGCAAATGGAAATCAAAAGGAAGCTGGAGTAGCAATTCTCATATCAGACAAAATAGACTTTAAAATAAAGACTATTACAAGAAACAAAGAAGGACACCACATAATGATTAAGGGATCAATCCAAGAAGAAGATATAACAATTGTAAATATTTATGCAACCAACATAGGAGCACCTCAATACAGAAGGCAAATGCTAACAGCCATAAAAGGGGAAATCGACAGTAACACAATCATAGTAGGGGATTTTAACACCCCACTTTCACCAATGGACAGTTCATCCAAACCGAAAATAAATAAGGAAACACAAGCTTTAAATGATACATTAAACAAGATGGACTTAATTGATATTTATAGGACATTCCATCCAAAAACAACAGAATACACATTTTTCTCAACTGTTCATGGAACATTCTCCAGGATAGATCATATCTTGGGTCACAAATCAAGCCTTGGTAAATTTAAGAATATTGAAATCGTATAAAGTATCTTTTCTGACCACAATGCTATGAGACTAGATACCAATTACAGGAAAAAATCTGTAAAAAATACAAACACATGGAGGCTAAACAATACACTACTTAATAACCAAGACATCACTGAAGAAATCAAAGAGGAAATCAAAAAATACCTAGAAACAAATGACAATGGAAACACGACCACCCAAAACCTATGGGATGCAGCAAAAGCAGTTCTAAGAGGGAAGTTTATAGCAATACAATCCTAGCTCAAGAAACAAGAAAAATCTCAAATAAACAACCTAACCTTACACCTAAAACAATTAGAGAAAGAAGAACAAAACAACCCCAAAGTTAGCAGAAGGAAAGAAATCATAAAGATCAGATCAGAAATAAGTGAAAAAGAAATGAAGGAAACAATAGCAAAGGTCAATAAAACTAAAAGCTGGTTCTTTGAGAAGATAAACAAAATTGAAAAACCATTAGGCAGACTCATCAAGAAAAAAGGGAGAAGACTCAAATCAATAGAATTAGAAATGAAAAAGGAGAAGTAACAACTGACACTGAAGAAATACAAACAATCATGAGAGATCACTACAAGCAACTATATGCCAATAAAATGGACCACCTGGAAGAAATGGACAAATTCTTAGAAACGCACAACCTGCCGAGACTGAACCAGAAAGAAATAGAAAATATGAACAGACCAATCACAAGCACTGAAATTGAAACTGTGATTAAAAATCTTCCAACAAACAAAAGTCCAGGACCAGGGCTTCCCTGGTGGTGCAGTGGTTGAGAGTCTGCCTGCCAATGCAGGGGACATGGGTTCGGGCCCTGGTCTGGGAAGATCCCACATGCCGCGGAGCAACTGGGCCCGTGAGCCACAACTACTGAGCCTGCGCATCTGGAGCCTGTGCTCCGCAACAAGAGAGGCTGCGACAGCGAGAGGCCCGTGCACCGCGATGAAGAGTGGCCCCCGCTCGCCGCAACTAGAGAAAGCCCTCACACAGAAACGAAGACCCAACACACCCAAAAATAAATTAAAAAAAAAAAAAAAGTCCAGGACCAGATGGCTTCACAGGCGAATTCTATCAAACATTTAGAGAAGAGTTAACACCTTTCCTTCTCAAACTCTTCCAAAATATACCAGAGGGAGAAACACTCCCAAACTCATTCTATGAGGCCACCATCACCCTGATACCAAAACCAGACAAAGATGTCACAAAGAAAGAAAACTATAGGCCAATATCACTGATGAACATTGATGCAAAAATCCTCAAGAAAATACTAGCAAACAGAATCCAACAGCACATTAAAAGGATCATACACCATGATCAAGTGGGGTTTATCCCAGGAATGCAAGGATTCTTCAATATACACAAATCAATCAATGTGATACACCATATTAACAAACTGAAGGAGAAAAACCGTATGATCATTTCAATAGATGCAGAGAAAGCTTTCGACAAAATTCAACACCCATTTATGATAAAAACCCTCCAGAAAGTAGGCATAGAGGGAACTTAACTCAAAATAATAAAGGCCATATATGACAAACCCACAGCCAACATCGTGCTCAATGGTGAAAAACTGAAACCATTTCCACTAAGATCAGGAACAAGACAAGGTTGCCCACTCTCACCACTATTATTCAACATAGTTTTGGAAGTTTTAGCCACAGAAATCAGAGAAGAAAAAGAAATAAAATGAATCCAAATGGGAAAAGAAGAAGTAAAACTGTCACTGTTTGCAGATGACATGGTACTGTACATAGAGAATCCTAAAGATGCCACCAGAAAACTACTAGAGTTAATCAATGAATTTGGTAAAGTAGCAGGATACAAAAGTAATGCACAGATATCTCTTGCATTCGTATACACTAATGATGAAAAATCTGAAAGTGAAATTAAGGAAACACTCCCATTTACCATTGCAACAAAAAGAATAAAATATCTAGGAATAAACCTACCTAAGGAGACAAAAGACCTGCATGCAGAAAATTATAAGACACTGATGAAAGAAATTAAAGATGATACAAATAGATGGAGAGATATACCATGTTCTTGGATTGGAAGAATCAACATTGTGAAAATGACTCTACTACCCAAAGCAATCTACAGATTCAGTGCAATCCCTATCAAACTACCAGTGGCATTTTTCACAGAACTAAAACAAAAATTTCACAATTTGTATGGAAACACAAAAGACCCTGAATAGCCAATGCAGTCTTGAGAAAGAAAAACGGAGCTGGAGGAATCAGGCTCCCTGACTTCAGACTATACTACAAAGCTACAGTAATCAAGACAGTATCGTACTGGCACAAAGACAGAAACATAGATCAATGGAACAGGATAGAAACCCCAGAGATAAACCCACACACATATGGTCACCTTATCTTTAATAAAGGAGGCAAGAATATACAGTGGAGAAAAGACAGCCTCTTCAATAAGTGGTGCTGGGAAAACTGGACAGCTACATGTAAAAGTATGAAATTAGAACACTCCCTCACACCATACACAAAAATAAACTCAAAATGGATTAAAGACCTAAATGTAAGGCCAGACACTATAAAACTGTTAGAGGAAAACATAGGCAGAACACTCTATGACATAAATCACAGCAAGATCCGTTTTGGCCCACCTCCTAGAGAAATGGAAATAAAAACAAAAATAAACAAATGGGCCCTAATGAAACTTAAAAGCTTTTGCACAGCAAAGGAAACCATAAACAAGGCAAAAAGACAACCCTCAGAATGGGAGAAAATATTTGCAAACGAAGCAACTGACAGAGGATTAATCTCTAAAATTTACAAGCAGCTCATGCAACTCAATATCAAAAAAACAAACAACCCAATCTAAAAATGGGCAGAAGACCTAAATAGACATTTCTCCAAAGAAGATGTACAGATTTCCAACAAACACATGAAAGAATGTTCAACATCATTAATCATTAGAGAAATGCAAATCAAAACACTGGTCAGAATGGCCATTATCAAAAAATCTAGAAACAATAAATGCTGGAGAGGGTGTGGAGAAAAGGGAACCCTCTTGCACTGTTGGTGGGAATGTAAATTGATACAGCCACTATGGGGAACAATATGGAGGTTCCTTAGAAAACTAAAAATAGAACTACCATACGACCCAGCAATCCCACTACTGGGCATGTACCCTGAGAAAACCATAATTCAAAAAGAGTCATGTACCACAATGTTCATTGTGGCTCTATTTACAATAGCCAGGACATGGAAGCCACCTAAGTGTCCATCATCGGATGAAAGGATAAAGAAGATGTTGCACATATATACAATGGAATATTACTCAGCCATAAAAAGAAACGAAATTGAGTTATTTGTAGTGAGGTGGATGGACTTAGTGTCTGTCATACACAGTGAAGTAAGTCAGAAGGAGAAAAACAAATACCGTATGCTCACACATATATATGGAATCTAAAAAAATAGAAAAAAAAGTGGTCATGAAGAACCTAGGGGCAAGATGGGAATAAAGACACAGACCTACTAGAGAATGGACGTGAGAACACGGGGAGGGGGAAGGTTAATCTGGGACAAAGTGAGAGAGTGGCATGGACATATATACACTACCAAATGTAAAATAGATAGCTAGTGGGAAGCAGCCCCATAGCACCCGGAGATCAGCTCGGTGCTTTGTGACCACCTAGAAGGGTGGGATAGGGAGGGTGGGAGGGAGGGAGACGCAAGAGGGAAGAGATACGGGGATATATGTATATGTATAGCTGATTCACTTTGTTATAAAGTAGAAACTAACACACCATTGTAAAGCAATTTTACTCCAATAAAGATGTTAAAAAAAAAAAAAAAGATAGCCAAATTGATCTACAGGTCAACATCATCTCTATCAAAATCCTAGCTGGCATTTTGGCAGAAATTAACAAACTGGTCTAAAATTACTATGAAACTTCAAAAGACTCAGGATAGACAAAACAATCTTGAAAAAGACCGAAGTTGGAGGATTCACACTTCTTGATTTCAAAACATACTATAAACCTACACTACAGTAACCAGGACAAAGTGATACTGGCATAGGATTGACATATAGATGAATGGAATAGAATATAGAATTCAGAAATCCACCTTCACATTTATAGTCAATTTATTTTCAACAAGGGTGCCATGACAATTCAATGCGGAAAGTATACTTTTCAACAAATGGTACAAATCAACAAATGGTGCTGGGACAACTCAATATCCACATGCAAAAGAATAAAGTTGGACCCTTTCCTCATACCATACACAAAAAATTAACTCAAAATGTATCAAAGACCAAAATGTAAGAGCTTAAACTGTAAAAATATTAGAAGAAAATCTATGTGGACTTGAGTTTTTTGTTTGTTTGTTTTTTGGGGTTTTTTGGCCACGTCACATGGCTTGGGGGATCTTGGTTGCCTGACCAGGGATGGAACCCACACCCTGGGCAGTGAAAGCATGGAGGTGGGCTTGAGTTTGGTAAAGCCTTCTTAGCTATGACACCAAAAGTACAAGCAACAAAACAAAAACAGGTAAATTGGACTACATCAGGATTAAACCTCTTTGTGCTTCAAAGGACACCATCAAGAAGGTGAAAAGATAACCCACAGAATGGAAGGAAATATTTGCAAATCACTTATCTGATAAGAGAATTGTATAGAATATATAAAGAACTCTAACAATTCAACAACAACAGGAAAGAAAAGAAAAGAGAAAAATAACCCAATTAAAACTGGGCAAGGATTTGAATAGACATTTCCCCAAAGAAGATATACAAATGGACAACAAGCCCATTAAAGGATGTTCAACATCATCAGCTATCAGGAAATGCAAATCAAAACCAGAATGAGATAATTTCATACCCGCTGGAATGGCTGTTTATAAAATACAGATACTAACAGTGTTGGTGAGGATGTGGAGAAATTGGAACTCTTGTACACTGCTGGTGGTAATGCAGCTGCTTTGGAAAACAGTCTGCTAGTTCCTCAAAAGGTTATACATAGAGGTATTATATGACCAAACAATTCCACTTCTAGCTTTATACCCAAAAGAAAATAAAACATATGTCCATACAAAAACTTGTACATAAATGTTCACGGGAGCATTATTCATAATAGCCAGAAAATGAAAGCTCAATTGTCCATCAACTGATGACTGGGTAAACAAAATGTGGCATGTCCATACACTGGAACATTATTTGGCCATAAAAGGACTGAAGTACTGATACATGATACAACACAGATGAATCATGAAAATATCATGCTAAGTGAAAGAAGCCATTCACAATAGATGATATATCAGTTCATTTAAGTGAGAGGTCCAGAATAAGCAAATCTATAGAGACAAAAAGTAGATTAGTGGTTGCCTAGGGCTGGAGGCTTGAGGGGAAATGGAGAATGCCTGCTAATGGGTCTAGGGTTTCTTTTGGGGTAATGAAAATATTTTAAAATGGACTGTGGGGACTTCCCTGGCGGTCCAGTGATTAAGACTCTACGCTTCCACTGCAAGGGACACGGGTTCATCCCTGGTTGGGGAACTAAGATCCCACATGCCGCACAGCACGGCCACAAAAAATAATAATAAAATAAAATGGACTGTGGTGATGTTTGCACAACTCTGGGAATATACTAAAAACCACTGGATTTTATATTTTAAATGGGTAAATTTTATGGCATGTAATTTATATCTCAATAAAGTTGTTATATTAAAAAAAAAAAAAAGAAAGAAAATTGGGGAAAGGATCACATAGCACAGTACATGCTAGGAAAAGCAATGTAAGTTTGAGATGACCAGTAAGAAAAATTATTCGTTTGAAAGGGCATGGTTGTGAGTTGTGTCACATTTATGGTGCCTATAAAAATTATATTTAAAATATCTGTAAAGAGAAATGTATTGTGTGTGTGTGTGTGTGTGTGTAGGTATCAGGCCATGGAAAAAAGTGAAATGGAAATAATATAGTGTCTAATTCTTTAGAAAAGATAAAAATTAATTTGTGTTTTTAAAGTTTCATTTTTATATAAGAGAATATATTGAAATTTATCAACTGAATGACCTGTTCATTTCCTGAGAATAAACATTTTCTTCCTGAAGGGCTTTGAAAATATTTTATGATCCATATCAAAGAGTTTAGTACAATTAAGAGGATTATTGTAGTATCTCTTAGTTTATCCCTTGTGATCACTAAATCTGCAATACAGCCTACTTCTAAGAGATACTCAGCCTTTGAATTTCAATTTCCATCTATCTTCACTTTGTCTTTGCAATTAAGTATCCTTCTACCACTTTGTTGGTGGTAAAAAAAATAGTGGAGATATAGAAGCAGCCTAAGGGTCATGGTAATTTTCTGCTTGCATAAAGATCTATTTTAACAAGTGAACTGAATAAAGAAAATAACTATAGCATTTTTTAAAGTATATCAGAGCTTAGTTTGACTTCATGACAGGAAAGAATTGTTGCAATTCTATTGAGATAATTTTCAGAGAACCACTCGGAGAAAATAGAATATCCCTTCAAAGGAAAAAGTTCACCATTTAGTTTTTTTTCTTCAATCATCATCAAAAATATAATCAGTACACATATGAGAGCAGCTTTGGCTATATAAGGTAAAGGAAATTTTAAGAACATAGTTTCTAGCGTAGAGAGGTTGAACATATCAAATATACCCAGACCAAAAAATATATATATATATACACCCAGATCCAACTCAGCTCAAAAACGACAGACAAGCAACCAAATGAAGTTGATTAGTTATGGATGTCACTTAATTTAGTGATGGGAAATAAAGGTTTAAAAAATTGGTAATAGAGGAGAGAATAGCAATATCCATTAGAATTCTACAAAATGGAAAACCAAGGCTATTTTGAGGAACGATATGACTGCTTGAAATCTCAATTAACAGTTGCAGGACTGAATGTCTAGACTTCTGGTTTTATCCTGAATCACATCTCCATAGCAACACATGGGTTTATTTTGAGCATATCTCATCCTCAAGTTTACTACTTTTTTAATTTCCCTAATCATTTTTCTCTTATTGAGAAATTTTTTACAGTACTTGCTAAAATATTTTTATTAATCATTTTATTTCTCTCTTTTCCTGGAAGTATGGTGAACTCTCCCAACACAAAAAGTATATTCCAACCTTCCATTCTCTGGCAATGAGTTAAATAATTTTTCTAAGTCTCCCCCCTTACTAAAGACTCAACAATGTTCACACAAGCATATACATTAGCTACGCGACTGGGTCCTCCCTACCAAATAACTAAATTTCAGAATTACAGTATGCTGAGGTAGATCATTATGTTTGGATCAGAGATACTCTTAATTCAAAGCAGACAATGGAAAAGATTATATCATATCCTTCTGATGATTTCTGACTAACAAGATAAACCTCATAGTATAGACAGGATATAGTGTAGTGAGTTACATAACAAAAGTCTTCTTCATTCATTTACAGGTAAAGTAACTAAATTCAATTTCATTTAAGTATGCCATAACTTAGTCAAATAAGTAACAATTCATTATAAAAAATAAGTTTTACGAAATTCTTTGGTTATCGCAAATTTCCAGGATTTGTATGATATTCCTGGGAAACTTGTCTTTCATGTAAGTATAAACTATCACATAGTTTGGGAGAGAAACAAAGATTTCATAACATTTCCTTCACCACGGACAAATTAAGAGCAAGTTTGAAACACTGATTTCCACATGCTATAATAATATATGCTATCAGCCTTTTCCTCACTTAATAGAATTTCATGGTTTTGCCTTTTTTCTCTGTTCTGAACTTAGAATTCTAAGTCTGGGTCACTTCCTTCCCAGAATAACAGGTTAAATGACTGTTTTTATTTAAAACTAATTGCCAATCTCATTGCCCTTCTCTCTCCATTAGAAATATTCCCTAAGAGGCAGGAGAGAAGATGGCGGAAGAGTAAGACGCGGAGATCACCTTCGTTCCCACAGATACAGTAGAAATACATCTACACGTGGAACTGCTCCTACAGAACACCCACTGAACGCTGGCAGAAAACGTCCGACCTCCAAAAAGGCAAGAAACTCCCCCCGTACTTGGGTAGGGCAAAAGAAAAAAGAAATAACAGAGACAAAAGAATAGGGACGGCACCTGCACCAGTGGGAGGGAGCTGTGAAGGAGGAAAGATTTCCACGCACTAGGAAGCCCCTTTGCGGGCAGAAACTGTGGGTGGCAGAGGGGGGAAGCTTCGGAGCCACGGAGGAGAGCGCAGCCACAGGGGTGCGGAGGGCAAAGCGGAGAGGCTCCTGCACGGAGGAGCGGTGCCAACCAGCACTCACCAGCCCGAGAGGCTTGTCTGCTCCCCCGCCGGGGCAGGCGGGGGCTGGGAGCTGAGGCTCGGGCTTCGGTCGGATCGCAGGGAGAGGACTGGGATTGGCGGCGTGAACACAGCCTGAAGGGGTTAGCGCACCACAGCTAGCCGGGAGGGAGTCCGAGAAAAAGTCTGCAGCTGCCGAAGAGGCAAGAGACTTTTTCTTCCCTCTTTGTTTCCTGGTGGGCGAGGAGAGGGGATTCAGAGCGCCACCTAAACGAACTAAAGAGACGGGCGCGAGCCGCAGCTAACAGCGCGGATCCCACAGCAACAGGGGCGCAGAGGAAAAAGCGGAGAGACTCCCGCACAGAGGCTCGGCGCCGAGCAGCGCTCACCAGCCCGAGAGGCTTGTCTGCTCACCCGCCGGGGCAGGCGGGGGCTGGGAGCTGAGGCTCGGGCTTCGGTGGGATCGCAGGGAGAGGACTGGGGCTGGCGGCGTGAACACAGCCTGAAGGGGTTAGCGCACCACAGCTGGCTGGGAGGGAGACCGGGAAAAAGTCTGCAGCTGCCGAAGAGGAAAGAGACTTTTTCTTGCCTCTTTGTTTCGCTGTGCGCAAGGAGAGGGGATTCAGAGCGCCGCCTAAACGAACTCCAGAGAAGGGCGCGAGCCGCGGCGATCAGCGCGGACCCCAGAGACGGGCGTGAGACGCTGGGGCTGCTGCTGCCGCCTCCAAAAAGCCTGTGTGTGAGCACAGGTCACTCTCCACACCGCCCCTCCCGGGAGCCGGTGCAGCCCGCCACTGCCAGGGTCCCGTGATCCCCGGACAAATTCCCCGGGAGAACGCACTGCGCGCCTCAGGCTGGTGCAACGAACGTCACGCCGGCCTCTGCTGCCGCAGGCTCGCCCCGCCTCCTCCGTACCCCTCCCTCCCCGCGGCCTGAGTGAGCCAGCGCCCCCGAAGCAGCTGCTCCTTTAACCCCGTTCTGTCTGGGCGGGGAATAGACGCCCTCAGGTGACCTACACGCAGAGGCGGGTCCAAATCCAAAGCTGAACCCCAGGAGCTGTGTGAACAGGGAAGAGAAGGGGAAATCTCTCCCAGCAGCCTCAGAAGTAGCGGATTAAAACTCCACAAACAACTTGATGTGCCTGCATCTGTTGAATACCTGAATAGACAACGAATCATCCCAACTTCAGGAGGTGGACTTTCGGAGCAGGATATATTAATTTTTCCCCTGTTCCTTTTTTTTTCTGTGAGTGTATATGTATATGCTTCTGGGTGAGATTTTGTCTGTATAGCTTTGCTTTACAATAGCTTTATTTTGCTTCACTATATTATAGCCTCTTTCTTTCTTTCTTTCTTTCTTTCTTTCTTTCTTTCTTTCTTTCTTTCTTTCTTTCTTTCTTTCTTTCTTTCTTTCTTTCTTTCTTTCTTTCTTTCTTTCTTTCTTTCTTTCTTTCTTTCTTTCTTTCTTTCTTTCTTTCTTTCTTTCTTTCTTTCTATTTTTTCTCCCTTTTACTCTGAGCCGTGTGGACGAAAGGCTCTTGGTGCTCCAGCCAGGCATCAGGGCCGTGCCTCTGAGGTGGGAGAGCCAACTTCAGGACACTGGTCCACAAGAGACCTCCCAGCTCCACGTAATACCAAATGGTAAAAATCTCTCAGAGATCTCCATCTCAACATCAAGACCCAGCATCACTCAATGACCAGCAAGCTACAGTGCTGAACACCCTATGCCAAACAACTAGCAAGACAGGAACGCAGCCCCATCCATTAGCAGAGAGGCTGCCTAAAATCATAATAAGGCCACAGACACCCCAAAATACACCACCAGACGTGGATGTGCCCACCAGAAAGACAAGATCCAGCCTCATCCACCAGAGCTCAGGCACTAGTTCCCTACACCAGGAAGCCTACACAACCCACTGAACCAACCTTAGCCACTGGGGACAGATACCAAAAACAACGGGAACTACAAACCTGCAGTCTGTGAAAAGGAGACCCCAAACACAGTAAGATAAGCAAAATGAGACGACAGAAAAACACACAGCAGATGAAGGAGCAGGGTCAACGCACACTAGACTTAACAAATGAAGAGGAAATAGGTAGTCTACCTGAAAAAGAATTCAGAATAATGATAGTAAGGATGATCCAAAATCTTGGAAATAGAATAGACAAAATGCAAGAAACATTTAACAAGGACGTAGAAGAACTAAAGAGGAACCAAGCAATGATGAAAAACACAATAAATGAAATAAAAAATACTCTAGATGGGATCAATAGCAGAATAACTGAGGCAGAAGAAAGGATAAGTGACCTGGAAGATAAAATGGTGGAAATAACTACTACAGAGCAGGATAAAGAAAAAAGAATGAAAAGAACTGAGGACAGTCTCAGAGACCTCTGGGACAACATTAAACGCACCAACATTCGAATTATAGGGGTCCCAGAAGAAGAAGAGAAAAAGAAAGGGACTGAGAAAATATTTGAAGAGATTATAGTTGAAAACTTCCCTAATATGGGAAAGGAAATAGTTAATCAAGTCCTGGAAGCACAGAGAGTCCCATACAGGATAAACCCAAGGAGAAACACGCCAAGACACATATTAATCAAACTGTCAAAAATTAAATATAAGGAAAACATATTAAAGGCAGCAAGGGAAATAAAACAAATAACACACAAGGGAATCCCCATAAGGTTAACATCTGATCTTTCCGCAGAAACTCTGCAAGCCAGAAGGGAGTGGCAGGATATACTTAAAGTGATGAAGGAGAAAAACCTACAACCAAGATTACTCTACCCAGCAAGGATCTCATTCAGATTCGATGGAGAAATTAAAACCTTTACAGACAAGCAAAAGCTGAGAGAGTTCAGCACCACCAAACCAGCTTTCCAACAAATGCTAAAGGAACTTCTCTAGGCAAGAAACACAAGAGAAGGAAAACACCTACAATAACAAACCCAAAACATTTAAGAAAATGGGAATAGGAACATACATATCGATAATTACCTTGAATGTAAATGGATTAAATGTTCCCACCAAAAGACACAGGCTGGCTGAATGGATACAAAAACAAGACCCATATATATGCTGTCTACAAGAGACCCACTTCAGACCTAGAGACACATACAGACTGAAAGTGAGGGGATGGAAAAAGATATTCCATGCAAATGGAAATCAAAAGAAAGCTGGAGTAGCAATTCTCATATCAGACAAAATAGACTTTAAAATAAAGACTATTACAAGAGACAAAGAAGGACACTATATAATGATCAAGGGATCGATCCAAGAGGAAGCGATAACAATTGTAAATATTTATGCACCCAACATAGGAGCACCTCAATACATAAGGCAAATACTAACAGCCATAAAAGGGGAAATCGACAGCAACACAATCATAGTAGGGGACTTTAACACCCCACTTTCACCAATGGACAGATCATCCAAAATGAAAATAAATAAGGAAACACAAGCTTTAAATGATACATTAAACAAGATGGACTTAATTGATATTTATAGGACATTCTACCCAAAAACAACAGAATACACATTTTTCTCAAGTGCTCATGGAACATTCTCCAGGATAGATCATATCTTGGGTCATAAATCAAGCCTTGGTAAATTTAAGAAAATTGAAATCGTATCAAGTATCTTTTCCGACCACAACGCTATGAGACTAGATATCAATTACAGGAAAAGATCTGTAAAAAATACAAACACATGGAGGCTACACAATACACTACTTAATAACGAAGTGATTACTGAAGAAATCAAAGGGGAAATCAAAAAATACCTAGAAACAAATGACAATGGAGATACGACGACCCAAAACCTATGGGACGCAGCAAAAGCAGTGCTAAGAGGGAAGTTTATAGCAATACAAGCCTACCTCAAGAAACAGGAAACATCTCGAATAAACAACCTAACCTTGCACCTGAAGCAATTAGAGAAAGAAGAACAAAAAAACCCCAAAGCCAGCAGAAGGAAAGAAATTATAAAGATCAGGTCAGAAATAAATGAAAAAGAAATGAAGGAAACAATAGCAAAAATCAATGAAACTAAAAGCTGGTTCTTTGAGAAGATAAACAAAATTGATAAACCATTAGCCAGACTCATCAAGAGAAAAAGGGAGAAGACTCAGATCAATAGAATTAGAAATGAAAAAGGAGAAGTAACCACTGACACTGCAGAAATACAAAAGATCATGAGAGATTACTACAAGCAACTCTATGCCAATAAAATGGACAACCTGGAAGAAATGGACAGATTCTTAGAAATGCACAAACTGCCGAGACTGAACCAGGAAGAAATAGAAAATATGAACAGACCAATCACAAGCACTGAAATTGAAACTGTGATTAAAAACCTTCCAACAAACAAAAGCCCAGGACCAGATGGCTTCACAGGTGAATTCTATCAAACATTTAGAGACGAGCTAACACCTATCCTTCTCAAACTCTTCCAAAATATTGCAGAGGGAGGAACACTCCCAAACTCATTCTCCGAGGCCACCATCACCCTGATACCAAAACCAGACAAAGATGTCACAAAGAAAGAAAACTACAGGCCAATATCACTGATGAACATAGATGCAAAAATCCTCAACAAAATACTAGCAAACAGAATCCAACAGCACATTAAAAGGATCATACACCACGATCAAGTGGGGTTTATCCCAGGAATGCAAGGATTCTTCAATATACGCAAATCAATCAATGTGATACACCGTATTAACAAATTGAAGGAGAAAAACCATATGATCATCTCAATAGATGCAGAGAAAGCTTTCGACAAAATTCAACACCCATTTATGATAAAAGCCCTGCAGAAAGTAGGCATAGAGGGAACTTTCCTCAACATAATAAAGGCCATATATGACAAACCCACAGCCAACATTGTCCTCAATGGTGAAAAACTGAAACCATTTCCACTAAGATCAGGAACAAGACAAGGTTGCCCACTCTCACCACTATTATTCAACATAGTTTTGGAAGTGTTAGCCACAGCAATCAGAGAAGACAAAGAAATAAAAGGAATCCAAATCGGAAAAGAAGAAGTAAAGCTGTCACTATTTGCAGATGACATGATACTATACATAGAGAATCCTAAAGATGCTACCAGAAAACTCCTAGAGCTAATCAATGAATTTGGTAAAGTAGCAGGATACAAAATAAATGCACAGAAATCTCTTGCATTTCTATACACTAATGACGAAAAATCTGAAAGTGAAATTAAGAAAACACTCCCATTTACCATTGCAACAAAAAGAATAAAATATCTAGGAATAAACCTACCTAAGGAGACAAAAGACCTGTATGCAGAAAATTATAAGACACTGATGAAAGAAATTAAAGATGATACAAATAGATGGAGAGATATACCATGTTCCTGGATTGGAAGAATCAACATTGTGAAAATGACTCTACTACCCAAAGCAATCTACAGATTCAATGCAATCCCTATCAAACTACCACTGGCATTTTTCACAGAACTAGAACAAAAAATTTCACAATTTGTATGGAAACACAAAAGACCCCGAATAGCCAAAGCAATCTTGAGAACGAAAAATGGAGCTGGGGGAATCAGGCTCCCTGACTTCAGACTATATTACAAAGCTTCAGTAATCAAGACAGTTTGGTACTGGCACAAAAACAGAAATATAGATCAATGGAACAGGATAGAAAGCCCGGAGATAAACCCACACACATATGGTCACCTTATCTTTGATAAAGGAGGCAAGAATATACAGTGGAGAAAAGACAGCCTCTTCAATAAGTGGTGCTGGGAAAATTGGACAGGTACATGTAAAAGTATGAAATTAGAACACTCCCTCACACCATGCACAAAAATAAACTCAAAATGGATTAAAGACCTAAGTGTAAGGGCAGACACTATCAAACTTAGAGGAAAACATAGGCAGAACACTCTATGACATGCATCACAGCAAGATTCTTTTTGACCCAGCTCCCAGAGAAATGGAAATAAGAACACAAATAAACAAATGGGACCTAATGAAACTTAAAAGCTTTTGCACAGCAAAGGAAACCATAAACAAGACCAAAAGACAACCCTCAGAATGGGAGAAAATATTTGCAAATGAAGCAACTGACAAAGGATTAATCTCCAAGATTTACAAGCAGCTCATGCAGCTCAATAACAAAAAACCCAACAACCCAATCCAAAAATGGGCAGAAGACCTAAATAGACATTTCTCCAAAGAAGATATACAGATGGCCTACAGACACATGAAAGAATGCTCAACATCATTAATCATTAGAGAAATGCAAATCAAAACTACAATGAGATATCATCTCACACCGGTCAGAATGGCCATCATCAAAAAATCTAGAAACAATAAATGCTGGAGAGGGTGTGGAGGAAAGGGAACACTCTTGCACTGTTGGTGGGAATGTAAATTGATACAGCCACTATGGAGAACAGTATGGAGGTTCCTGAAAAAACTACAAATAGAACTACCATACGACCCAGCAATCCCAATACTGGGCATATACCCTGAGAAAACCATAGGTCAAAAAGAGTCATGTACCAAAATGTTCATTGCAGCTCTATTTACAATAGCCAGGACATGGAAGCAACCTAAATGTCCATCGACAGATGAATGGATAAAGAAGATGTGGCACATATATACAATGGAATATTACTCAGCCATAAAAAGAAATGAAATGGAGGTATTTGTAATGAGGTGGATGGAGTTAGAGTCTGTCATACAGAGGGAAGTAAGTCAGAAAGAGAAAAACAAATACAGTATGCTAAGACATATATACGGAATCTAAGGAAAAAAAAAAAAAAAAAGGCCATGAAGAACCTAGTGGCAAGACGGGAATAAAGACACAGACCTACTAGAGAATGGACTTGAGGATATGGGGAGGGGGTGGGGTGAGATGTGACAGGGTAAGAGAGTGTCATGGACATATATACACTACCAAATGTAAAATAGATAACTAGTGGGAAGCAGCCGCATAGCACAGGGAGATCAGCTCGGTGCTTTGTGACCACCTAGAGGGGTGGGATGGGGAGGGTGGGAGGGAGGGAGATGCAAGAGGGAAGAGAAATGGGAACATATTGTATATGTATAACTGATTCACTTTGTTATAAAGCAGAAGCTAACACACCATTGTAAGGCAATTATACTTCAATAAAGAGGTTTAAAAAAAAAAAAAAAAAAAAAGAAATATTCCCTAAAAATCACATCCAATGGTGCATTCTAAGTAGCTCTTCTCGCCAGAACTTCAGAAATAAACCAGCTTGAACAAAGAGGAAAGTGAAGCATGCTATAAATTAATAACTAGTATTCTTTATGGTTGTGGGAAAATGTGCAGAATCCATGTAATTTTAGGCAAAGAAAATATATCCACAGTTGAACTTGATGATGGTCTCTTTGAAAGAATATCATATAATTATTTGCAGCTGAATATTGTCCTGATTCCATTAAGGATAAATTCTTATTATACATTTATTATGCATTTGAAGGGTCCAAAAATGTCACCTCGAAGTAATAAACCAATTGGTGTAATTGCAGAAATAGATGTCTATATAGTTCAGTAGTGTTCAGCAATTTTCCAGAGGGACAGATTTCCAAGTCTAGATGGGCTATGTCTGCATTCAGGTTAGATTTATGTTTTTTAAAAACTCCCTGCAGCTGTTCATCCCTCCTGCCTCTGACCACATTAGAAAAAGATACAGATTAGGTCCATACCAGGGAGAGTAAGCTTGGAAGTTCAGGAGTAGGGTCCCAAGAGATAGATAAGACCTAATCAGTTACAAGTCACTTGTAACAAATGCTCAACATTATTTCCCACTGGCACTCATCACATATTTTATAACTTAAACTAACACAATAACTGAAAAGATTCTGTACTGGAATTAAGATGTGGAGGTGGGGAGGAGACAGATCTATGCAGGTGATTCCATAGATGTGTGTTTCCTTTCTGCTCTTGTCAGATTCATCTGTTCTTGCCTGCACTTGAAAATCTAGGGTGGCCAGCCACTGGTGCTAAGTTCAAAGAAGCGCTCTCTCTCTCATCACACACACACACACACACACATATATATATATATATATATATGTACACACACACACACACACACACACACACCTGTGCCCCTGAACATGGGATCCTAAGCACAGACATTTGCCTTTTTTGCCTTTGCAAGTTTTGAATAATTTATTCTACCTCTCGTTATGCTTCAGGACAAATTTAGAAAGGTAACTGTGCTCCCTTGCTTACAGTTTTCTTTTTTTAAATTAATTTATTTAATTAATTTATTTTTGGCTGTGTTGGGTCTTCGTTGCTGCGCACGGGCTTTCTCTAGTTGCGGCAAGTGGGGGCTACTCTTCATGGCAGTGCGCGGGCTTCTCATTGCGGTGGCTTCTCTTGTTGAGGAGCACAGGCTCTAGGCACGTGGGCTTCAGTAGTTGTGGCTCGCAGACTCAGTAGTTGTGGCGCTCAGGCTTAGTTGCTCCACGGCATGTGGGATCTTCCCGGACCAGGGATTGAACCCATGTCCCCTGCCTTGGCAGGCGGATTCTTAACCACTGCACCAGTGGGGAAGCCCTTGCTTACAGTTTTTACATCCTTTTTCCCATCTACCCAGGGTGGCACCACCCCCACGTACCTCGTTGTGTTTATTGCAACTGAACTGAACAGAATACATTTCCCAGGACCCCCTCTGCTGCCCTGCTCCTAATCATTTAGATAAAGTAATATGCTAGTTTGAATGAAGGTATAAATTGCTGAGTTGCCAAGGGGACAAATCAATAAATATTTGTTATTATTATTAGGTGGTGAGAGATCACCTTTTACCTGGCCCAGATTTCAAATGTGTAGCCAGGAGACTCTAATTCTAAAACGATGAATAGAAAATAATATACTTTTAGATTGAAATGGTAAAAACATCTCTCACAATGGGATTTCTCATATCTGTCTAATACTTAGAATCACCTGGAGAGTTTTACAAACGTAAATAAGTCCCCCAAGACTTAGTGAATCAAATCTGTAATTTTTAAAAAGCCACACATACAATTCTGATGTATATCCAGGATTGAAAACCAGTGTTCTAGACTCTTGCCACTGAAAGTGTGGTCCTGCACCAATAGCAGCAGCATTACCTGAAAGTTTGTTAGAATTTCAGAATCTCAGACTCTAGCCCAGACCTACTGAATCAGAATGTGCCTTTTCACAAGATCTCCAGTGATTTGTATGTATATTAAAGTCTGAAAAAACACTCAGGTAGAAGCAGCTACACCTCCTAGACCTGATGAAGTAAGTAGCTTTGACTTAAAACAAGCAGACAGTTCTGAAAACGAATCTACACTAAGAACTCTTACTACGGCAGCTGAATCACCTTATATTCCTGCTAAGTGAGTTCTAAATGAAGGTCTTCCCTTAATGGTCTTTTCTCTAAAAACAGGCAGTTTCAATGTGAATGTCATCACATGAGTAAACTTATTCCATTGAGCTATAATCAGCTCATTCAAACAACGTATCTATTCCAAGAAAGAGAGGGCCACGTGGTTAGCAGTCTCAACTTAGTTTTTGAACTCTTCTATGTTCACCCAAATTTAAGCTCCAAAATTTTTCTTTAATATGCAATGTGACTAAGTCACACAGGAATGCAGAAAATTAAAATATTCAACACATTAGTATGCATAGCACATCGTATTGTTAAATATTTATTGAGCACTAACAAGGGCTAACTCTACAAAACACATTTAGATTCTGCTGGGAAGGACAGTACTGAAGACGATGCAAAACAGTAACACCTAGGATAGCAAACTCAGCTCCAGCTCACAAGACCCACAAATTGAAAATGTGTCCTTTGGACCAGGGCATCCTTAAGCAATTGATTTCGTCTCTCAGGCAGTTTATGTTCATACAATGAAGAGTCTTTCTTTCTATAATCAGCACCCTTGATTGCACACTGTATACTTCTGAAAATAATTAAATCGTCGAATATTGTGCTCCTAATTCTGGGATAATGTTTAATTATTCTCTCTCTCTGGAACTTCAATATCTGTTGTTGTCTAACCCTAAGAAATCTGTTCAGAAAAACACTCTCTTATGGTATAACAAAATTGTTTAGTGATTATTATGTTAGGAATATTTATTTAATTCTAAATTAAGGCATAATAACACTAATAGGATACAGATAACTTTTCAAGGCGCTACTTTGTTTTAAAAAATCCTCTTTTCTAAGTCTGATCAAGAACAAGTGATACAAGGTAAGGAGGTATTTGTAATAAGTCTCAAACTTTTAAAGATATTTCCATGGTTTGAAAATAGCAACTGCAACAATAACAACAACGAAAGTTGTGTTGGAATGAAACATTTGCTTTTCCAAACACTTAAAGACTTCTTTTCTGAGCTGATTAGTCCATCTGTACCTTCTCTGTGGAATTTCATCTGTCTGCCAATCTTGATGTTTGCCAACACTCAATCAGAGTATGATGCATCAGTTGATTTCATTTGCTGTGACTCTATGTGGTGGAATTTCTTTTGGAACATGGCTGGAACCTGGATATATTTATTTATATTTGTACTGTATTTCAAAAGAAAATAAAATTAGGGTGAGAAAATTAGGGTGAGGCTTGCAGGATTTGAAAGAATGATGAATGTGGGGAATGCCCGCATAAGTTCTATCATCTGTCTAAATGCACACATGATTAAAGTAACCAGATTACCATTCATTCATTCATCATTCATTTAGTAATCATTTAGCAAAATGCCAGTCCCTGTCCTGGTGCTGAAAATACTAACTTAAAACATAGCTACTCTTCAAGGAACTTGAGCTCTAGTACAGAGCCAAATTAAACTTGAATACTACTTTAAAAACTAAAAGTCTCTGTATTTTATAATCTGGAACGCAGTCATTCATTCATTCACTAGCATGAATCCATTGTACTTATATTTAGGACGATGTCTTTCTGGTAGAACTTAGTGCTTGTGAATTAAATAAGATGCTTGCTGTTTGCTTTTCAGGATGGAAGATTGGTGAGGGAATCAAGAGAGGAGGATTAGAGAACAGTGCATTCTCATTTCACATCATGTCTGCCGCGAAAGGAAACTAAGAGAGTTAGTAACATCTTCTGATGGTCATACTTTCATCTCTAAATCTGCTGCTGCTTTCAACTCTAAATCTGAAGCTGCAATCGGAATACTGGGTTTCCTTAGTAACAGTGTTACCATTTCCCATAATGCTTTCAAATCCCCTTTGCTTAGTTTAATTCTGCCATACCCATCACAGCCCAGCTCCAACTTAACTTTATCCACAAAGGTTTCCTTGGTTCTTTCAGTCTGTGTTGTTTTCCACTTTTGTTGTTCCTCAACTTGTGGTCATATGACATAAGAGGTTAGGTATTATTTGTATATGGACTTGTAAATAACTACTTCACATATTTTCTTTATCCAATTGAGTTTAAGCTTTTAGGAAGAGCCAATGTCATTACATCTATGGTGTCTCTTGGTTGTGCAAGTGAACGCTTACTGCACATACAGTAAAAACTCTAATTACTTATAGGTTAGTGAATGGATTGATTGATTAATTGCTAAGTAGTTGCTCTTGGGGTCCTGCTTCCTTTAAATATTCATCACATAAAGAAACAAACAACATCTACTGCTACTGCCACCTCCTCCACCTTCATCCCTCCTGGCATCTATTGCTGCATATCTCTAGGTCCTTGATTTTGAATCTTCCAGGAGACACTTCTCCTAAGATTTCTGTAACTTAAAATACCGTCTCTGAGAATAATGATTACTTTGGGTTTCTGAGCAGGGAATAATTTGCTTTATCTGCTCAAATACTCCCTCATTTTTCTTATCATGAAAGAGTTTTTTTTATTGTTTCTCGATTTCTATAAATGAAACCAATAATTTTGATACGTCACTAGACTCAAATGATCATAACCCTAAAACGGTGCCTTGTTCACTCCTCTCCACCTTTTGCCTCCCATCTCACCTTTGTGAAGCAGCCCCCCTGATCCAAACCCCTATATTAGTGTTCTCTTGTTGTATAACAAATTACCACAAACTTAGCAGCTCAAAGCAACACACATGTATTATCTCACAGTTTCCATGGGCTGAAGGCCAGGCCCCACCTAACTGGGTCCTCTGCTCAGGTTCTCACAAGGCTGCAATCAAGGTGCTGGCTGGGGCCAAGGTTCTTTTTTTCTTTTTTTTTTAAATGGGAGACTTTTTTTGGGGGGGGTTATTTATTTATTTATCTATTCATATCTATTTATGGCTGTGTTGGGTCCTCGTTTCTGTGCGAGGGCTCTCCCTAGCTGTGGCAAGTGGGGGCCACTCTTCATCGCGGTGCGCGGGCCTCTCATTATCGTGGCCTCGCTTGTTGCCGAGCACAGGCTCCAGACGCGCAGGCTCAGCAATTGTGGCTCACGGGCCTAGCCGCTCCGCGGCACGCGGGATCCTCCCAGTCCAGGGCTCGAACCCGTGTCCCCTGCACCGGCAGGCAGACTCTCAACCACTGCGCCACCAGGGAAGCCCGGGGCCAAGGTTCTTACCTGGGGCTCAGGGTCCTCATCCAAGCTCACGGTTATTAGTAGAAGTAATTTCTTTGTGATTGGAGGGCTAACTCCCCTGCCCCCATTTTCTTATTGGCTGTAAACAACTGGCTATTAACTTCTAGAGACCTCCCTCAATTCCTTGCCCCACAGATTCCTTCTCTCACAACATGGTAGATGGCATCATCTCCTAGGCCAGAAGGAAAATGTCTCTCTGATGCTTCACCATCTTTTAAAGGCCTCATGGGATTAGGCCAGGCTCACCCAGGACAATCTCCCCCTTGATTAACTCCCAGTCAACTGATACGGACCTTAATACCCTGTAAAATCCCTTCTGCCCTGTAATGGGAGTGAGATAGCATTATATTCAAAGGCCTTCTCCAAACTCAAGGAGAGAAGATTATACAGGTACAAGGTCATTAGGGGGTCATTTTAGAATTCTGTCTACCACACTCTCTTATCTTGTTTAATTTTCCCCCTTTTCCTCCAAAATATTCCTCACATGGTATAACATACATATATTTATTATATTTATTGTTATTGTCTATCCCCACTGGTATATAAGACTCTTGACAATAGGAATTATAATATCTTATTTTTACACACGTACCACAAGACCTAGGATAGAGCTTGTTCCATTTTAGGTGCTCAATAAAAAAGTAATAGATGAATAAATAGAGGATCATGAAAGTGCTCTACAATCAATACAAAATTATCTAGAGGAGATATCTTATTCAGATAAAGACAGAAAGCTCTTCCTTTGTTTCCCAGGAAGCAGTTGTGTTTATACACAACATTAAAGAAACAATTAAATAAGCAATACACAGCCCATAAAATTCTACAGACATACATAAATAAAAATTTAACTGTAGTTTGTCTGGGGGTGAGGTAATTTGTTTTCAAACATTTGTCCTCGTTTTCATTTTTTATCTAATTTTCTACAAGTCAACGTCACTCTTAGAATTGTGAAAATAAAACTTCCTGTAATAAATCTTTAAGTACTTGTTTTGAAATACAAACTTCTTCACAAATGTCCCTTTTGTTATTTTGCAACTGGCTGTATTAACAGAGTAAAACTTGTTCTTCAATGTCATTTTATTATATGAAGGTGAAGTTGATTAGTAGTTGCTCTTCAAAGGGAACTTATCTCAGTAACAGGTTCTATACAATAAAAATGGAAAAAGTTCCCCAAAATGATGAAAACTGATGATCCAAAACATTTCGTACCTTATAGAAGTTGCCAAGTGATTTTGAACATGCACCTGCTATCCAATGTGGTGTACGGTGACCTAGCACTACATAACATTAAGGCAAGCTCATTAATTAAAAATGGACAGTGTCTTTATCATCACTACCTAAAGGAATCTTAGGAAAATGATGTGATCAAAACAAAGAAATCATTCAGCCAATAAAAAAACAATGGAAGTTACCAGACTTGGATATTGACTCTTATATTGACTAGCTATGTGACTTAACAGCAATTTTCTTAACTTTAAATAACTGCTTTAATACTTACTAGATGTGGACTCTTGTGAGATATTGAACCATGCCTTGTTCTTACCATGTGCAAAGCAAGCATAGGAATGGTACATCTCTTGTGTCCTGAGGATAGAACTGAATGTGATCATTTATGTGAAGTGCTAGGACAGTGCTGGACATAGTATAAACGTTCATATCTTATTTTACTGTGATAAATATAATAATAAATACTATCAGCATTATAATTCAGTGCACTTATAAAATTTTGAAGAAACACTGACATTTTTATATCGGAAATAGTTTGAAAATTAAAACAATACTGGGTTTTGTTATTATTATAAGAAATAACTACAATGAATTTGCATAAAGAATATTTTGAAAGCATTCATTTTATATTTTCAAAAGGAATTAAACATTAATTTTTTTCTATAACTACTGCCTATGGAATGACACAGGGTTAGTTTTCTAAGAGAAGAATATGTCTCTTTCTATTCAGGTTTAAGCAGGATGTGGCTAGGAGAGTTGACTAATTTTGCTTTCCTCCAATCATGTAAAAGATGATTCCTGAGCTCACAAATATTTTGGTTGTAATTCTTCACAAGAACTCACTTGATTTTCTTATGATATCAGTAAATCACAACCTTAATGATTTTCATGAGTTTCTGTGATTAAAATATGCTTTAAGAGAAAAACACTCTTACAAAAACATTTATTTCCTCTGCTTTTAGTGAGAATTCAGGAAACTTGATACAACGCTGTTCACTCTCTCTCTCATCTCTATTTCTATCTCTAGCTCTATCTTTCCTAGCATACTATCCAGGGTATAGGAATATCTTTCAACTTTCAACTTCAGTTGGTAGCTCAAGGAAGAAATCGTGACATTTTCTGCTTAAATAACTATTAGTCAATTAGTATATACTGGTAAATATATACTTTAAAGCTATAAATGTAGATATAAATGTAGATATAGATACAACTATAACTCACCATGACTGAGATAGTTGAACACATACTTCCTGAAATTTCAAATATATTTCTAAGTGGAAAAGCCCCAAATGGCTGTCTGTGTCTCTGAGACGAGTCCAAGCATATCCAGACAAATGAAAACATTAAGATGGACAATACTATAACAATTATACTATAACTAATAACAATACTATTATTTTGATAATGCTACCATATAGTTTTGATGGCCTTTTTGGAAACTCAAAGAATTATCTTAAATGTCATCTAAATTTTTGCTGCAATTATTAGCTAACTTTTAGAGATTTATATTACTGTTACATATTTTAAATATGTAAATATCAAAGAATTTCCCAAGCTCACAGAGTAAGCAAAGAATCCTTCCTAGTCTTTTTATTTCTAAAGTCTTCTAGGAGACTTCATTAGTGTAACATTTACTTTCAAAAGTTAAACATCACCTGAGTCACAGAAGAGACTATACAATGCCTATGCAGAAAGAATTGAGCTAACGTGTTAGTGATCCATTAGAGCCATCGTCATTGGCTTTCACATATTTGACATATTTCTCAAAAAAAATAATAAAATTCCAGACAAATAAACAATAAGTTTGAAAACAAAAAAGAGAGGTTAAGGTATAGAGGACAGAAACAGTGTAATAGACTGCATGTTTGTGTCCCTCCAAAATTCATGTTGAAACCCTAACCCCCTTGTGATGGTATTTGGAGGTGGGACCTTTGGGAGGTGATTAGGTTTGGATGAAGTCATGAGCCTGGCGTCCTCATGATGGGATTAGTGCCCTTAGAAAAGGAGACCAGAGAGCTAGCTCTCTCGCTCTCCTTTCTCCATCATGTAAGGAAAAGAAGGCAGCTGTCTACAAGCCACAAAGAGGGCTCTCACCAAACACAAAATTGTCTGGCACTCTGATCTTGGATTTCCCAGATTTCAGAACTGTGAGAAATATTTGTTGTTTAAGCCACCAGGTCTATGGTATTCTATTACGGCAGCCCAAACTGACTAATACAGACAGCTAGGCTTAATGTATACCTAACCTGATTTCCCAAAAAAGAGGCCCCAAAATACGAAAAGAGACAATATTCAAAGAGATCCTGGTTGTGAAATAAGAAGCATATAAAAAGGAGAAAAAAAGAAAAAAACCTATGTAGTACTAATAAATCAGTGCCAGAGACTAAGGGTAAATAGTGGTCAACCCAGAATTGTATGCCGCATAAACTTATATTCACGACTAAGTATGAAATAAAGACAGTTTAGACAAAATTCCTGATAGAATGATCCCAGAAGGGAATTCTGAGATGTCAGAAGAAATAATGAGCAAAGAAAATCATAAATATGTTCCTGGATCTAAAAATAAATGAATGAATAAATGAGTGAATAAACAAAACTTATTGTATAAAAATAACAATGACTAATTTGAGTCATTAAAAGGACAACAGTGCAATTTTTAGGTTACATAGCAAAGTAATAGAAATAGAATGTATAACCTCCAAACTACTAAAAGGATCAAATGGGATGAAGAAAAATAGAGAAAAAAAATCATCCAAAAGAAATACAGATAAAACAAGACAAATAGAAAGCACAAAATTAGTAGCAGAATTGAATCCAAATACATGAATAATAATAATAATTGTGCTAAATTCCTCAGTTTTTAGAATAGTTAAAGAAATAAAAGATAACGCTATACTGTTGACAAGAGATGTCTCTAAAATGAAAAGCCACAGAAATGAGACTGGAAAAGACTGGGGAAAAATTATACCAGGAAAATCTACCCAAAAGACTGCTATTGTTGCAGACACACAGGCGTGAAGGTAAAATAGCATGATTGAATTAGAAAGGATCACCACACACTGACAAAGGGTTCAATGTACCATGAAGATACATAAATTCTAAAGTTGCATTACCTAATAGCTTTCAAACAACTATATAAAGAAAAATCAACATGGAAGTAGCAGGAAAATCCTCAATCAATATCAGACATTAAAATACCTCTCTCAGTAACTGAGAGATCAAATATACTAAAAATAAAGCAGAATTAATAAACTTGCTTTTATGGATATATAAGACACTGAACCCAATAAATTAAAACCTCATTTTTTAACCGCACATGAAACATTTCAAAAAGTATCTAAGTATGTGGTATTAATGCATGTCTAACAAATTTCTAATGATTGATATGTACATATATATAATACATATATATTATTATGCATAAATATATTTTCTAACCACAAGCAATTAATTTATAAACCAATATCCATAAATAACTAACACAACCATATTATTAAAATAATGAGTATTTATCAATAACAATAATGAGTATTTATCAAGGGTGTCAGATGCAAAATCAGTACATCAAGTTGGATTGCATTTCAATATGCCAGTTTGAAAGAAATCAGAACATAAAATTTTAAAAAGAATATAACTTATAACAGCAAAAAGTAAGATATATAGGAATAAACCTTTCTGGAGAAAATTATAAAAGTTATTTAAAAGACACTTAAAAAGATCTAAATAAACTAGAAAGAAGTAACATTTCAATAGATAAGAAGACTGAATATAATTAAAAATGTCCATTTCCTTTAATGTATAGAAACACAGCAAGCTTATTTTTTATACCACCAGGGTATTTTGTGGAACTTGATAAGCTGGTTCTAAAATGTATAGGAAAAAAATTAAAATAAATGAAATGAATAGGAGAGAGCAAAGATTCAAAAATATTTCTGAAGAAGAACTAAGAGCCTTGCTCAGTCAGGAAACATGATTTATTACAAAGCTGTAGTGATTAACACACTGTTGTATTGGTATAATGTTGGACAAACAAAACAACAGAAGAGAATAAAGAGCCCAGCAACTGATCTATATATATTAGGGAACACGAAAATATTGTCATCGCCAAACATTAGAGAAAGGGTGGATTATTGAAAAAGAAAAATGGTGCTAAGCCAATTTATTATTCATATGAGAAAAAAATAATACCAGATCACAACTTTCCATCACATAAAAGCATATTATGGAGAAGAGTACGGAGGTTCCTTAAAACTAAAAATAGAACTACCATATGACCCAGCAATCCCACTACTGGGCATATATACTGAGAAAACCATAATTCAAAAAGAGTCATGTACCACAATGTTCATTGCAGCTCTATTTACAATAGCCAGGACATGGAAGCAACCTAAGTGTCCATCGACAGATGAATGGATAAAGAAGATGTGGCAAATATATACAATGGAATATTACTCAGCCATAAAAAGAAATGAAATTGAGTTATTTGTAGTGAGGTGGATGGACCTAGAGTCTATCATACAGAGTGAAGTAAGTCAGAAAGAGGAAAACAAATACCATATGCCAACACATATATATGGAATCTAAAAAAAAAGGTGAAGAACCTAGGGGCAGGACAGGAATAAAGACACAGATGTAGAGAATGGACTTGGACATGGCGAGTGGGAAGAGTAAGCTGGACGAAGTGAGAGAGTAGTGTTGACATATCTACACTACCAAATGTTAAGTAGATAGCTAGTGGGAAGCAGCTGCATTGCACAGGGAGATGAGCTCGGTGCTGTGTGACCACCTAGAGGGGTGGGATAGGGAGGGTGGGAGGGAGGCGAAGAGGGAGGGGATATGGGGATATATGTATACATATAGCTGATTCACTTTGTTATACAGCAGAAACTAGCACAACATGGTAAAGCAATTATACTCCAATAAAGATGTTAAAAAAATTAAAATAATTTACTTAAAAAAAAGCATATTACAGAGCTTCAGAACCAACAAGATTTAGTTATTTTAAAGGCAAGATCTTAAACTTTACAAGGAAATATAAGAGAATATATTCATACCTCTGGGCAACAGAGAATTTTTAAAACAAGACTCAAAAAAGATCTAAGGAAAGATTAGTAAATCCAATTAACTGAAATGAAAATCTGCTCATCAAAAAGTACCGTCAGTAAGTTAAAAGGCAAACTGCAAGCTGGGAGACTATATTTGTATTCATATAAGCAACAAACAATTAGCATTTCAAATATCTAAAAACTCCTTTAATCAATAAGACGTAAGTCCAACAATCCAACTGAAACATACCCAAAATACATGAACAGATAATTTGCAGAAAAGAAAACATAAATTTACAATAAATAGAATGATTATCTGCTCTTCAGTAATCAGAAAATTCAGTATTATTTCAGCACCACCAGATTCACAAAAATTCTGACAATTCCAAGTATTGTCAAGGGTGTAGAGAATTGCGAACTCCTACATACTGATGACAGAAGTGTAAACTGCTACCACTTTTGAAAGCAATTTGGTGGTATGTAGTAAATGTGCACTTGGATGTGCCCTATATTCTAGCAACATCATAGTAAAGCAGTGCTTCTAGCATTTTTCAAGCCCATAGAAGAAGAAAATATTTCCATAGCATACTAGGGTAGTGAACAAGGCTGTCTGCAGCCCCAGGACTGAAGGGACCAATAACCCTGCACATCTGTAACCCAATTACTAGTTGGGAATACTGCCCTAAAGAGGACCTTGCAATTTGCATCTAGAGACTTGTATGTTTAGAATGGTCATGGCAGCATTTGTTTTAGTAGAAATATAAAAATTAAACTAATGTACATATCAATTGGTAGTAGAATGAACAAATAAGTTATAGTATATTTATACAACAGAATAAATATGATACAAGTGTCAACAAAGATGAATCTCAAGAGCATAATATTGAGTAAAGAATCAAGTCACCGGGGCTTCCCTGGTGGCGCAGTGGTTAAGAATCTGCCTGCTAATGCAGGGGACACGGGTTCGAGCCCTGGTCTGGGAAGACCCCACATGCCGCGGAGCAACTAGGCCCGTGAGCCACAACTACTGAGCCTGCGCGTCTGGAGCCTGTGCTCCGCAACAAGGGAGGCCACGATGGTGAGAGGCCTGCGCACCGTGATTAAGAGTGGCCCCCGCTTGCCGCAACTAGAGAAAGCCCTAGCACAGAAACGAAGACCCAACATAGCAATCAATCAATCAATCAATCAATAAATCAATCTTAAAAAAAAAAAGAATCAAGTCACCAAAAATGTGTGCCATATGATTACGAAAACCAAAATCAAAACTAAAGTATGATTTTAGCACAACATACATTTGTATTGTTATGGGTTGAAATGTGTCCCCCCAAAGTTTCTATGTTAAAGTCATAACCCCCAGTACTTCAGATTGTGACCTAACTGGAAATAGAGTCACTGCAGATGTAATTAGTTAAGACAAGGTCATACTAGAGTAGAGTGGGTCCCTAATCCCACATGGCTGGTATCTTTATAAAAAGAGAAAATTTGGAAGCAGTCACACCTAGAAAGAGAAAGTTGTGTGAACATGAAAGGAGAGATAGGGTGATGCATCTACAAGCCCGAGAATGCCAAAGATTCCAGCAAACCCCCCAGAAGCTGGGGAGAACCATGGAACATATTCTTCCTCACAGCCCTTGGAAGGAATCAACTCTGCTGGCACCTTGATCTTAGACTCCTAGGCTACAGAACTGTGAGACAATAAATTTCTGTTGTTTCAGCCAACCAGTTTGTAGTACTTTGTTACAGCATAATATATATAATTACTATATATAATACATAATTACATATCTTGTATTATATAAATAGGTATATGTTTAATATATGTATACATAATAAACATATATCACATATAATATATATTATATATCTCATATCTAATATAAACATAGTAACATTATCTACCTTATAATAAATAATACATGCAATTTTAAATATATCATATGTAAATATGTAATTAAATACATAATTTTAATATATAATTTTAAATCTCTGATATATTTGATGACTTTTTTTTATCCAATGTACTTTAGAACCTTATTATGAGTAACAAGTTATTCATAACTGATTTTAAAAAACTAGTGATGTCAGCCATAAATAAATAAATTAAAATTAAAAAAAACTAATGATGTTATAGGAAATTTTATTCTACACCACAAGAGAAAAAGTTGAAAAGTAATATAGATGTTTGTGTAATTGGGATAATTGTATCTATCTCAAAGGATTGTTTGAAGATTAAATCAGTTAATGTAAGTAAAATACTCAGAAAATTGCCTGAAGGTCATGATGATTGTAATGATTATTAGAACAAAAACACAAAATATATTTTTATCTAACCCAAAAAATTCAATACCGATTTCATATCATATAGTGTACAATTCACATTAAAATGTACCCAATTGTGAAAGGATGTCCTTTGAGCCTTTTTTTTTTCCAGAGGGGAAGAGTTTGAAGACTTTTGAATGCCACAATAGCCTTTCAGTACTTCTTTGTCTCTGACACAAAAAGGTGTTTCAAGCTCACCTTCTACCTTCCATATGCTATATCTGGAATCAGTTATTGCTCCATGAAGTTCTGGCTTCTTTTCCTAGGAAAAGTAGTTAGAAACGAAGATGGGGCACTAAATTGGCCTATTGCTGCTGGAATGCCATTACTTTGGGGTCCTTTCTGTGGACAGAGCTATAAAAATATTTTTTTCAGTCCTGATTGAGTTCCATTCCCAGCCATCCTGAAGTAGCTAGTATCGGACTTAACCCTTTACCTTAAACAACTGTAAAACTGGACAAAATATATGATATAACTGCTTTTAAGCTTTGGACAGCAAACAGTGTCCATTTGTGATTCCATGAGACAAGGGAAAAGCCTGAAGTGAGCTTTCTGCCCAAGGGCACTTTCCTAATCCAGACAGCAGAATTTTTCTGGCCAGAGGAAGCAAAGTGTAGTGCCTGCCAAAGAGAATGCATAAATCTTCATACAATATAATGAAACTCTACTGAGTAAAAATGAATGAACTTTGATAAGAAGCCAAACATAAAAGAACATATATCCAGGATTCCATTCATATGAAGATCTAGAACAGGCAACACTAATCTACGGCTAAATTAATGAGAAACAAACTATATCATATGCTACATTTCCATATGTACTAAGGTTCATTTCTAAATTCTCCAATCTATTCCATTGGTTCCTGTGCCCATAACAGACTATACTTGCAATCACCTTACAGACGGCTTTAAGCTCGGGCAGAGCTATTTGTCTCCCAAACCACCATTGCTCTTCTTTTTCAATATTTTCCTAGCTCTTCTTGATGTTTATATCCCCATATAAACTGTAGAATCAACTTCTCCAGTTCAATAAAAAGTTATTGGCATTTTATTGATACCTTATATTTACACATTAACCTGGAAAGACTGACATCTTTATGATAAGAAAAAGATGTATCTTTATATTCAAATTCATTTATGTGCTTTTTAGAAGTATTTTAACACGTTCCTCATATAGATTTTTGCATATTTATTCTTAAGCATTTTATTTTTTGCTATTATAAATTGTTTTTCCTATTATATCTTCTAAGGAGTTATTGTCTGTATATAAGAAAACTATAGAATTTGTGTATTCATTATAGCATCTTGCTAACTTACTGATTTCTTTTTTTTAATTATAAATTCTCTTAGAATCTTGACATATACAGTCATATCATCTCAAATAAAGATGGTTTATCTTCTTTTCTTCCAGTTCTTATATTTTTAACAATTTTATCTTACCTGATTTCTTTGTTGGATACTACTAATACGGTGGTTCTCAACTGAGTGTAATTTTGTATCCCAAGGAATATCTGGAATTATCTGGAGACATTTTCGGTTGAGAAACCCTATTCTAACACAGTATTAAACAGTAGTGAAAATACTGAATGTCCTTATCTTGTTCCTGACTCCATGGGAATGCCTCTTGTGCTTCTCCATTAAGTAGAAATTCTGATCTCATTGCTGTTCCTGCTATTTTTGAAAGTTTTTTTTTTTTTCCTTTTCTCTGGAACAAGATAAGTGCCATTGGGATTATCTGAAAATAGAAAGTTTAGTAGAATTGCCCAGTGAAATTCTCTGGGTCCATGTGAACTAAATGCTGTTTTCCCTTAGACATGCTATCTCTGGGAAGGAGAACTGTAGGGGAACAACCGGGAGCAACTTAACGATTTTCAACATTTAAAAACATAATTTTAGTTTAAAAAAATGTGACCTGGAGTTTTTCTAGGCCCATTAATTCAAGAATACGTGTGTGTATGTGTTTATACATGTATATATGCAAATATACGTATGTCATTTAACTCTTTACAGAACTAGTGTAACCAGTGTATGCACTGGTAGATAGATATGTGCCTTCTGTGATTCGTTTAGGATAATGCACAACTAACCTGTTCATTTATGCCTAAAATGTAATCCAGGAAACTCAAGTGTCTCTAGTATTTTCCCATCAGTGGACTACCCCTTTACAATCACCAAACGTAGCCAGATTCATTATCCAGTTTGACTACAGGAAGTCTGATCTTTTCACCAAGCGTTTCTGAGAATCCTCTAGATGTCTATCTATATCAAACTGTTTTTCTAAAGATGACACATATTTTTAAAGGTAAAAAATTTTAGGGCTTCCCTGGTGGCGCAGTGGTTGAGAATCTGCCTGCCTATGCAGGGGACACGGGTTCGAGCCCTGGTCTGGGAAGATCCCACATGCCGCGGAGCAACTAGGCCCGTGAGCCACAATTACTGAGCCTGCGCGTCTGGAGCCTGCGCTCCGCAACAAGAGAGGCCGAGATAATGAGAGGCCCGCGCACCGCGATGAAGACTGGCCCCCACTTGCCACAACTAGAGAAAGCCCTCGCACAGAAACGAAGACCCAACACAGCCAGAAATAAATAAATAAATACATAAATTTATTAAGAAAAAAAAAAAGCAAAAAAAACTTTTAAACTCCATGAGTCTAGTCCAGCTATTGTTAATGTAACTCAACCATTGTAAGTCACTGCTATTAAAACATTTAAAAACCTTGAATTAATTTCATCTGAATTTTGTATATTACAATGAATATTGATAGGATGAAGGCAATGGGCTATCCAAAATGTCTGCTAAGTTATCAAAGAAAGATTTGATTGTGCTTAAAAGAGCTTATGTTTGAAAACATTTTTATATTAACTGTTTTAATTGTTGGACATGGCAAGTTATATGTGAGAACTCCACACAGAACGAATGAGTATCCTATTTTTAAACTGGGCTGTATAGCTAAGTGTTTTCATCAGTTTTTTAAAGCATGATATGTACTTTGCAATAAATATTTTCAATGATTTTTCAGTAGTCATGTACTGCAAAAATTAGTAGAGAATATTGATGTGCAACAATAATATGAATGCATAATAGATGTTATTCTGTTTTATTTTTGAACTTCTTTCTTTGGCAGTTATTTGCCATATCTTCATAACGATGCAATAGCATGAGCCCAGAAAAATCTCCATCTACATTTCATGTATTATTCATATTAATTTAAAAAGCAACTAGCTTTCAAAGGGTTAGCTCCAGAAAACAAACTTTTATGGTCACCTTTATAGTAACATGGCCAGGAGCTAAGGACTTTAGTTGTATTAAACACAACCTAAAGCAAATTCAAATCGATGTTTGATAAATGTCTCATTTTCTCAGTAAAAGCCTTTTCTAAATCTCTTACGATATCCTAGAATGCAGACGGGTTACTATGACTGCCTGACTTCAAAATGGATAAAGGGTTGCCAATGTCCTTTTATAATTTTCCTCTGAACACCCAAAAAAGGGATAAAATCCTAACCCAGTAATAGTTTTAAGTGACCAAAATATATAACAAATCACTAAACTGCAACTATTTAACTTACTTTGGGAGAGACTATTTTGAAAAGTGTACCATATAAAATCATGTTTTAAGGAATTTTCCTCACCTTAAATGGCATGTGAACATTGAATGGGTAATATTTCATTTGCTTGCATCCTGTTTTGCTAAAGCAAATAGCTAGCTGGAGGTTTGAACATATGCTGTGCACGTACATTAGAGTCACTGAATGAATACTTGCTTATTAATGGATGAAGACATTTTGGGGTGTGATGTTTGGTTATGAGTTTAAAAACTGGCACTAATATATCATTTATCACTCTTGATTTTAGATGATAGAAAACTTTGGCAAAGGAGAAGCCTTAAGCCAAAGAACAGGGCTAGCTTTAAGAGGCTTGATTTGGTTTCAAACAAGTTTTTTTTCAAACAATATTTTTGATAATGTTTCTCCTTCTGTGTGTTCTGGGCTTCTTTTTTCTTTTTCTATTTTTCTTTCTTTCTCTCTTTTTTTTTTTCTTTTCCTTTCTTTTGTTGCTTTTTTTGGTGCTGGCCCCATTCTGACAAAGGCTTTGCCTCATGCTGCCAAGATGTCAGAAGGGACAGCCCTTCACTTTTGTTGGATTTTATTAATCAGAAGTGAGTCAGTGGGTCCAAATGCACACAAGCTGAGGGTATTACACGGAGACATAATAGAAGGCAGAAGACTTTGGGAGCGCTTAAAGAAGCTAGGCAGCCACGAAATCACAATAACCCAGAACAAACAGGGCAGGCAGCAAGCTCTCTGAACTGGCAGGTGTATCTAAAGAAGGTGAGGGGTGCGTGTTTTGAATTTGCTTTAGGTTGTGCTTAATACAACTAAAGTCCTTAGCTCCTGGCTATGTTAATATAATTTAAAGGTGACCATAAAATTTTGTTCTCCTTTTTACTTAAGTGTTGAAAGAAAGAAAAAGGAAAGAAATCTTAAAAAAAGGAGGAAAATATCTTTAAATTCCTTAATTGTATCTGTTCTGGCAATCCAGTGATCACTTCTGCATGGAATACTGGTGATTTTCTTCTTTTCATGTACTTGTACTTTCCAAATGCTACATAATGTGTATGTCTTATGTCTACTTATACTTTCAGAAAAAATACATAAAACCTTGAAAATAATATTTAGAGTTCAAAAAATTTTTACTTTGTGTCTCAGACTCTGGGAGGCGCTAATTTATCTTTAGTAGTTCTGCTGTTTTATTTTATAGACTGTTCCATCTTTCATTGTTTTCAGATGGTTTAAGAGCACCATACCACCTGTGGGTGAGAGGGCTTATTATTCCATAACCTCCTCGACATTGGGAATATCAATATGTTAACAAAATACTTTTTACAAAATACTAAGAGATTTTAAAAAATCATACTACAGTGATGTTGAGAAGTGTTCAGCAGTAGCAGCTGAAACATCTTTGCTAGGGGTGGAACTGGGGGAATAGGTTTGGTAGATATCACCGGAAGTGCCCTGGCATAGAACAAATGGGAGAACTGATTTCACCTCTACATCTAAGAAAAACTTTTAGGGTTCTTTGGTCTTGATTTTTTCCCAATAGTGCTTAATAGCATTTCTTGTGACTACAGCACTCAACAGCACTCCAAAAAAATAACACATACCTGGAAGCCTCAGTTTAGACATACAGCATCATTGAGCATCACACATTACATTTTGAGAACATATATCTGGACAAAAGTTTAGTATAAGAAGCTGCTGGATCAGTGTAGACAGCTGGGACCAGCACATTGTAAGAATCAAAAAAAACAATTCTGCCCAGATGACATCTATTTTCTTAGTTATGCTAGTTAAGGAATTAGCTTTCAGCATGGAAAAATTAATAATCATCAAGTAATTAATAATTAATTGTTACATAATTAGCCTTCTCTATATGCATATATGAGCAATGTGCTATACTTTTCCATATGTTCTTACATTCAATGCCTACAAGACACTTTTTCATCCCTGTGTAAGGAAACTGAGACCCAGAGTGTTTAAAGTTCCCTATGGTCACAGGTAGTAAATTGGAATTTGGGGTAATAGAATTCTCTCCTTCTTTCTCCCTCTCCCTCATCATTGTAGGCAGTAAAGCAAAATATTAAGAGCATGAACTCTGGACTCACAATGCAGGGGTCTCAATTTTTTTTCCAGTATTTGTTATCTTTATAAATCTGGGCAACATACTTAACTCTCTATGGTTTGGTGTCCTCACCTACGAAATGCAGATAATAACAGGACCTTTTGTACTGATTATACTAAAGGTAAAACAAGACAGTACTAATGAATACAGAACACTAGTATTTACTAAATAAGTAATAAAATACAAGCTTATTCTAGGATATTATACTAAGGGCATTTATTTTTCTCATTTAAAAATTACAAAAACACTTCAAGGCAGGTACAATCATTATTAACATTTTAGAGATGAAAAAAAAGAGTTAGAGAGATCATGTAAACAGCCCAAGATTGTACCACTGGCAAGTGGTTAGCCAGGATTTAAACCCCTACAGTCTAAGTCAGAATCCTCTACACTAACCACTGAGTTCCATCTGCCTGAGGTCAAAAGCCCTATTCTTTTCACCCTATTCCATTGCCTTGTATTGGTATACTGCTTTCACTTGCCCAAGTATTCCATTATGTGTCTCACTTAATTTTTAAGACGTTTTATTAATTATTATATTTTCCCACATCTTATAGATAAATTGAGACTCAGTTAAATTAAATACTTTCCCTGCTAACCTAGTTCAAAAGTGGCAGAATCGAAGTCTTCTGACCCTACAAAATGACATCCCTGGCCTCACAGCCTCATGTTCAAACGTCTGCTGAGGCTTCACCTGCTTCCTAACAGGAAAAACTCTTGGCTTCTTCAAAGGGAATCAGCCTGAGTGGGAAATAGATCAGAAGAGACAGACTGACATGCAAGACAAGGCAGATGTGTGACTAAACACAGAACCTATCATTTGTTCTGTCTTTCAAATGTCCCCTGGAATTTATTGCATTATAGTAGTCTAATTGATTTTTACACTGAATGGTTGAGTTTTATGACTGGCCAATCACACAAAATAAAGGATGAACTTTGGAGAGACTAAGAGAAAATGGTCTGAGATAATTTTTTAAAGAGAGAAAAACCCTCCATCTTTCGGAAGGTGGAAGAAGCGTTATTTAACCTTACATTTTTATTAGAATAACCAGTGGAGATGGCTCCTGTTTAGAAAAACATTAATACAGGTGAATGTTACCCAGGCCCTCCTCTACAGCCCACAAGATATGAGGACAAGACTTTTGTCCACCTCATTCATCTCTGTAATGCCGATACCTTGAATGGTTCTTATCACATAGTACACACCCAAACAATTATTAAATAATTGTTAATTAATTAGTCTGAAAACTGTGCACGCCTTCACTGATTGTCCTGTGGTTAGTGAAGATTTCCAAATACCAGTGCATTCCTGTTGTTGAATTGGGAGACTAGGGTTTGCTCTAACTAATGGATTATGTATTCACTGATAAACCAAAACCACGTGGAACAACTCCCTAAATGTCTGTTTTCATTACTTTACTGTTATGAAATTTTGGTTAAGGCATTTAAGTTCTCTGTGTCTCAGTTTCCCACTTTATAAGATACTAAATATTTTTATTTAGATTAAATATGAATAAACATATTATAAAAAGAAGATAATGATAGCACCACTTCGTACAGTGATTCTGTGATTCTGACTATTAAATAAGCTAAAACAGGTAGAAGCGTTTAGATCACTGACTGGCAGATAGTAAGCACTCAAACCATGTTAATTATAATATTATGATCATCAGTACGCACGGAAAACAAAGGAATATATCAGTTAAACTGAACTTTTAACATGAAAAAGTTAAAAAGCAAAGATTCATTTATCTGAAAACATTGGGATCCAGGTATGGATTTGACACCACGGATATTATTTTGCCTTATTCTTTGTCCCACATATGTCCTAGAGTATTTTCTCCTCAAGGAGATATATATTTTTGCTATATTTTCTGCACATGTAGCATGGTGCCTTATAAGTAGATATTCAGTACTTACTTCCTATTTAGCCCCTTAACCAGAACATGCATCTAAAGTTAAGTGATCAGAGAGACAACATTTTGACTATCCTAAACAGCAGCTAGCACCATATTAGGCACATGGTAGGTTTTCCATATATTCTGGTTCACTTACCTTCTGAAACAACTACCCCTATTTGGACTTAATAAGAATTAACTTAGCTATATTAGAAAATGAAAGAGATCTAAAAACATGTTTATATTAAGTAATCAAAAGAATCTGGTTCTAATGAAGCTCTACTAAACGTCAGTGGCCATAATGATGGAAGTATGAAGGGAAAGAAAGTGAGCAGCCATCAGCTGGTTACTGCTAACTAGAAATTAGCATCCGTGGTCACTTTGGTAGTCAGAGGGAGAAGAAAAAACATCAGAACTGAGGAGAGCAATGGGCACAAGACAAGCTCTGAAAGATGAAATGTACAGTGGCAACTGTGTCTTCCTTCAACTTAGAGTCAGTAACACAGGATTCCCATTACTCTATGCCATGATGTTAATGAGAGTCAATACTAATGAACCAAAAGCGCTTGAACATCCAGACTTTGCAACCTAAAAACAACAGGTAACTCACAGTTCATGCAGTTCATTTGGAAGGAGAGGTGGTGAGGAATACTTAGTCTATGTTATAAGAGTCTTGAGCAAAAAAAAAAAAAAAAAAAAGCTGTTTTTCTAAAGCCATAGATACCTACACATGTTTAATTTCAGCAGGTGCTGAACCTAACAGCATGTGAGATCCTACATATTTCGGGATCCATTAATGTAGTATATCCCAAACTATCTATTGTGAAGGATCTTTTTTTTTCTGTGTGTATGTATATGTGTGTGTATTTCATCCTTAATCCAACATGGACCTATATGTTATTCAACTGTCCGTGACTTGTTCATAGCTTGCATCGATGCAACTCACTATGCAATACCCAAAGTAATCTGCACCCAGATCCATGAGACAAGTGTGAGGATCATACATTTGGATATCCAGGCAATGCCAAATTGTTAGAAAAATTTCTAAATTCTTTATCTCAGTTTCTGTCATCTCATCTCAGTAAGTAACAAAGAATTTGTGTATAAGCATTCGTTGGGGAGCATACTTTCAGTGACACTGTACTCAAGAACCTCCAAGCCATAACCCTGACAGGAGAACTGTACGATAGAAGATGAAACAGAGAAAGTCAGAAATGTTTACAGCTAAATTACCATGAATGAAACAGTGAAAAACAAACTAAGATAGAAAATCCTGTGGGTAAAAGATAAAAACTCCAGTCTTTGGGTAATAGGGAACCTCAAGTTTATGAAAACAACAAAAAAAAGGCTGATGTTCAAGATTTAAGCTAAGGAAATTGTGCCATAAGTAAGCACACTGATAGACACAGGTCACCCATTTATTTATATACAAACATATTTTGGGGGTCCATTCTGTGCATAGCATTGTCTAACTGCTAGGAGAGCTATAAAGAAGCACAATACTTAGTGGTGGTCCTCAAGGAACTTCAAATAGAAATGAACCATAGAATATATATATATGAACATCTGAATAATAATATGAGCTAAACATTCATATTACATTAATCAAAAATATAAATTCAACTGACATGCAATATGTCTTTCAAGACATATTCAAGATTCAATCTTTCAAGATTACTGTTAGACATTTCAGGGTGAGATTGAGAGAGGAAGCATAATCAAAGGAGCAGAAATGTGTGTAAAATGATTGGCAGGTCATAGTGATAATTATAATAATCATTATTTATTGAAAGAATATTATATGTTAATAATATTTATATATAGGTATTGTTCTAAATACTTTAGAAGCATGACCTTATTTAATATTACAGTATTACAGGAGAAAGATAAGTGTTATCAGCCTCATTTGATGCTGAAAGAAGCTAAGTAACTTGTTCAGGGCCACACAGTTAATAAATAACATAGACAGGAATTGAACCCAGGTCTGTTTGACTCCAACTGAAACACCTTTGCTAAATAATGACTGGTATAATGTTCCATTTAGAAAGGTTAGCTCTAGGCTATTATCATTAGCTATTAGTTATCATGTCCTTATGTGCCTTATAAACTGTGGGGTGCAATACAAATGTTAGCTATTATTGTCATTATGTCTGTGAAAAAAATTTTCACAGGAATCAAAATACATATTCTTACTGAAGATAAAAATAATTGAAATGATAATTCTAAGAGCATTCGTATTTTTATATTTATATGCAAATATGAGTAGTTGTATATGTAAAATGAAAACCTAACAACAACAATTATATAATAAAATCATGGTATAAATCTTAACTCAAATAAAAATGGAAAGTCAAAGAACCTAATCACACTTTCCTTTTCTTTTGACTTTTTATCAGTTAGAATCCATCTTAAACATTATTCAAATATTTATCCCTCACATAAAGGAAGTCTGGGAGTAGAAATCTACTCCCAGAATGGTATTGTGGTTCCATATCTATTGCAGATCTATCAATCCTCAAGGTCCTCATGGTCCAAGACAGCTGCTAGAACTCCAGCCATCATGTATGAATTCCAGGAAGCACAAGGACCTCAGTCAGCTTCTTTTTAAATGCTTCCCAAAGCCCTACCCATTATATTCACTTTCATTTCATTTGATAAGCTAGGAACACAGACTCACATTGCTAAAAGGAGATGAGAAATGTGTTTTAGGTGAGCATACTGCTGTCCTGAATAAAATCAGGATAAGTAAGGAGAGGAAAATTGATACTGGTAAGCAACTAGCATTTTCTGGTTCACTATTTCATGGAGAGAGGAACAGCATTATAATAAAGTATCCAGGCTCAGGTGGACACAAGTGTATTTACAATCTACATATTTGTCAGAATTTGGACAGCAATGTTGTTCCCATTTAAATTTTGGGTGTGATACAAAGTGAAGAAGTCAAATTAACCAAATTAACAAAGGATGGTATTCATAGGAATATGATTTGCCCTTCTAATTATGTCTACATAAAAATAAAAAGATTAGCACAGGCTTATTATTCCCTGAGTGACTGAAGGCTTTTTGTGCTGCCCTTCATCCCATGAGAAAAATTAATAAGATAATCTGATGCATTGAACTGCATGCCTCTTTAACAGGAATATTTTGAGTATTAAGACAGCAACATTTTAGTTATATAGGAAGATTTTTGTCAGGAAAGGAGAGGAATTTATTTGTAATTTACAAAGATGAAAGAAGAGGTGGCAAATTTACCAGTCAAAGGCCTAGAGGAAGAAGCTGTTGTCCATGTCAGGGAAAATGATTTGAGGCTTTGAAATAGTGCCTATGAGTTGTTAAAAAGCATTTTGTATTAGAAATGGCTTGAGAGGTAGAGAGTCCAAGATCTATGGCAAAGACTTTCTCTGAACTGTCACAAATACTAGAGAAGAAACAGCCATTGTGTGCAACGACAAACATACTAAAAGATCAAAACAGTTTTAGAGGGAACACTATCCACAAACAACAGGTGATTTACACTGTTGCATATCAAAGGGAAAAATAAAACTGTTGAAATGCTGAGAAAAAAAAGATCTAGAAAGAACTTGCCCTTTGACTCCTCTTTTATTCATTATTATTCTTATTAAATATTTAGGAAAATAGGACTGTATTCCCTATTGCCATAAAAATCTAGAAAATGTATTTGCATTTTTTTTAAAAAAATGGGAAAGGAGTAAAATAATACATGAAAAGGTTAAAAATTATTAAGGTATAAAATTGGCAGATTCATCACAGAAAGTGCTAGGTTAGAGTGGCAATAAGGAGGCAATTTAAAAATAGTAAGAGCATATAATCATTTATTTCTAGGAAAATGAGTGGGCCAATCAAAAATTCATTTTAAATTTTGTCTCTTTAATGGTTAAAGTACTATTTTTGAAGGACTGTCTTCTACTTAAAGATAAACTAGACATAAAAGATAAAATTGCAACATCATTCAATGTATTTAAATGTGCAATGCATTGCAGAAATTATTTAAAATTTCCTCCTACCAAGTAAAACACAAAAGCGAAAGAAGCTGAGACTTTATACATGGCATTCTTAATGAGCAAATTATTTAAAAGGGTGTCTAAATTTGTTAGAGAAGGTAATCTAGAGGATGTGACCACTGGTTGACCTTTGGTCTGGACCAGGGCAATTGGAGTTCCTCACCCCCTCCCCTGTTCTTGGAATGTAAGTTCTGTCTACCGTTCCCATGACGGGAGCTGTTCCAAGGACATAGCCTTGAGAAAGCAATGTGTCATTGAGACCATCTGGACGGTATAAGTGACTGAACCCAAGTAAGGCCTCTATATCAACTTTTAAGATTCTGGCAGGTAGATCCAGAAACCTACTTGTCTTGCAGATGTCTCTGTGTAAGTTTCCTTCCTTATTAAACTTGCCACCTATCAATGTGAAAAGGTCTCCCTCTTTCTTCAGTCTCTCCTTGCCCTGTATGTACAGGGACCAATTTGCAAGCCAACAAAGGTTAGTTGTCACAATTCTATATAGATAAGAACATATTAAAAATATTCACTTGTTAAAATTTAACACAAATTAGAATTTTTTTAAAATATGGTGTTAACTTTAAGAAGAAAAACTTCTTATGGAATGGGGATAAAATGCAAAGTCCAACAAAAAATACCATAAGTCCAAGCCATCTTAAAAAAGATGCAGCACATAATGTCTGGGATGACTTTAAAACAGCTGGGAGATTTTTAAAAAGAAAAGTAAGAAACGTAGATAAATGAGAGAGAAAAAGAAGACCAAAATAAGTATTAAAGTTAAAACAACTGTGAAAGCAGAGTATTCTATTAGCTAGTGAAAGTAGGACATTGTATAATGGAATCTGAAAGGTATTTGAAAATCAATGAATGGTATTATGAGCCAACATGTCCTATCCTGAATTCTAAATCTTCTACAAAGCAGATAGCAACCACTGAGGTTCAATTTAGAAGTAAATTAAAGAATAAGATCAAAGTTCAAATACCAATGAACTTGGTGGTGTCAAGTTCATTGTAAAAGAACTTGATTCATATGTAAAAGTTACTCAGGCTAAGGTGCCCAGGGTCACCCAAGAAAAAATGACAGGTTGTTTTCTTCCTTTGTTGGGGAGAGGAAGATCTTTTGTTTGTTAGCCTTAGTTAGTGATTTTGAGATGTAAATCTTGATGTGAGTAATCTCAAGATAATAGTTCAAATATATTCATCATCAACTAAAATTATTTTCTTTTTATTTTCAGTGAAAGAAAACAGTTATGTTGAATAGCAAATTCATCTTGCTTTTGAGGGAAAAAAACCAGTATCCACTGCAATTAACAAGTATAAAAAACACCTTTAAAATAACAAAAGAAAACATAGCATTATCTCTGGAAAACTATGAAAGTTTCATTTCATCAATGAAATGTAGTTAGGTGGCAGATAAGTGCTATAGAATTTTCATTAGTTAAGGAAACCCTTCCTTCCTACATAAATAAAAACAGGAGAGAAAGGTAATACACCAAAGTCTATTTTTCCAAAGGGAAAATTTAAATGCTACAGATGTTTAACCTACGTGCAAAATATCTTAATTTTTTTCATGGAAACATTTGGCAGTGAGAACACATTTCTGTATGGTAACTGATAAACATTTGGGGAAGAAAATGAGAGAGACTATGATGGGAAAAAGATCAAGAACATCCTTCCATACTAAAATAATAAATATTTCATCCTTTTTGATGATTCAATCGAATGCTTGTTTCTCCAGCAGGCTACCAGTATTCAATTAATTATGAGAAACATCGATAGCACCTGGACTCAAACCTACTAACTCCTTTAAAGCTAAAACAGGCATAACACTTTAGGCACAGAATGTTCTAACAACTGGAAGGCTTTGATATGAATATATAATCTTGGCATCAGAATTTTTCAGATATTGTTCACATCAGGCATGCATCACTTTTGATAAAAGACAATATACTAAAACAAAAGAAGACAAAAAAGACTATAATACCTTTAATTAAAAAATTCAGACAAATTGTTGAACAACGTTAACAGAGAGATGGATTTGGAGAATGAGCATTGCTCAACTTGCTAGTTCTATAGTTTCAGGCAAGTCACAGCTCTCCAGCCTCAATTTTCTCATCTATAAATAGGAGCATTAGCACTCACTGACAATCTCATATGATCATTTTGTGATCAAAAGACAAAATAAATATGAAAATAAGTAAACTCAAATATATGGCTTAAAAAGGATATACTGGACTGTAGGCAATCAGAGAGAAGAGAATCTACCTGTCTCATTGTTAAATCCTCTGCAATGCTTATTATAATGCCTTACACATAGTTGGAATTTTTTATTTTTTTTATTTTTTTTAAACATCTTCATTGAAGTATAATTGCCTTACAATGGTGTGTTAGCTTCTGCTTTATAACAAAGTGAATCAGTTATACATATACAATATGTTCCCATTTCTCTTCCCTCTTGCATCTCCCTCCCTCCCACCCTCCCCATCCCACCCCTCTAGGTGGTCACAAAGCACCGAGCTGATCTCCCTGTGCTATGCGGCTGCTTCCCACTAGTTATCTATTTTACATTTGGTAGTGTATATATGTCCATGACACTCTCTTACCCTGTCACATCTCACCCCACCCCCTCCCCATATCCTCAAGTCCATTCTCTAGTAGGTCTGTGTCTTTATTCCCGTCTTGCCACTAGGTTCTTCATGGCCTTTTTTTTTTTTTTTTCCTTAGATTCCGTATATATGTGTTAGCATACTGTATTTGTTTTTCTCTTTCTGACTTACTTCCCTCTGTATGACAGACTCTAACTCCATCCACCTCATTACAAATACCTCCATTTCATTTCTTTTTATGGCTGAGTAATATTCCATTGTATATATGTGCCACATCTTCTTTATCCATTCATCTGTCGATGGACATTTAGGTTGCTTCCATGTCCTGGCTATTGTAAATAGAGCTGCAATGAACATTTTGGTACATGACTCTTTTTGACCTATGGTTTTCTCAGGGTATATGCCCAGTATTGGGATTGCTGGGTCGTATGGTAGTTCTATTTGTAGTTTTTTCAGGAACCTCCATACTGTTCTCCATAGTGGCTGTATCAATTTACATTCCCACCAACAGTGCAAGAGTGTTCCCTTTCCTCCACACCCTCTCCAGCATTTATTGTTTCTAGATTTTTTGATGATGGCCATTCTGACCGGTGTGAGATGATATCTCATTGTAGTTTTGATTTGCATTTCTCTAATGATTAATGATGTTGAGCATTCTTTCATGTGTCTGTAGGCCATCTGTATATCTTCTTTGGAGAAATGTCTATTTATGTCTTCTGCCCATTTTTGGATTGGGTTGTTGGTTTTTTTGTTATTGAGCTGCATGAGCTGCTTGTAAATCTTGGAGATTAATCCTTTGTCAGTTGCTTCATTTGCAAATATTTTCTCCCATTCTGAGGGTTGTCTTTTGGTCTTGTTTATGGTTTCCTTTGCTGTGCAAAAGCTTTTAAGTTTCATTAGGTCCCATTTGTTTATTTGTGTTCTTATTTCCATTTCTCTGGGAGCTGGGTCAAAAAGAATCTTGCTGTGATGCATGTCATAGAGTGTTCTGCCTATGTTTTCCTCTAAGTTTGATAGTGTCTGCCCTTACACTTAGGTCTTTAATCCATTTTGAGTTTATTTTTGTGCATGGTGTGAGGGAGTGTTCTAATTTCATACTTTTACATGTACCTGTCCAATTTTCCCAGCACCACTTATTGAAGAGGCTGTCTTTTCTCCACTGTATATTCTTGCCTCCTTTATCAAAGATAAGGTGACCATATGTGTGTGGGTTTATCTCCGGGCTTTCTATCCTGTTCCATTGATCTATATTTCTGTTTTTGTGCCAGTACCAAACTGTCTTGATTACTGAAGCTTTGTAATATAGTCTGAAGTCAGGGAGCCTGATTCCCCCAGCTCCATTTTTCGTTCTCAAGATTGCTTTGGCTATTCGGGGTCTTTTGTGTTTCCATACAAATTGTGAAATTTTTTGTTCTAGTTCTGTGAAAAATGCCAGTGGTAGTTTGATAGGGATTGCATTGAATCTGTAGATTGCTTTGGGTAGTAGAGTCATTTTCACAATGTTGATTCTTCCAATCCAGGAACATGGTATATCTCTCCATCTATTTGTATCATCTTTAATTTCTTTCATCAGTGTCTTATAATTTTCTGCATACAGGTCTTTTGTCTCCTTAGGTAGGTTTATTCCTAGATATTTTATTCTTTTTGTTGCAATGGTAAATGGGAGTGTTTTCTTAATTTCACTTTCAGATTTTTCGTCATTAGTGTATAGAAATGCAAGAGATTTCTGTGCATTTATTTTGTATCCTGCTACTTTACCAAATTCATTGATTAGCTCTAGGAGTTTTCTGGTAGCATCTTTAGGATTCTCTATGTATAGTATCATGTCATCTGCAAATAGTGACAGCTTTACTTCTTCTTTTCCGATTTGGATTCCTTTTATTTCTTTGTCTTCTCTGATTGCTGTGGCTAACACTTCCAAAACTATGTTGAATAATAGTGGTGAGAGTGGGCAACCTTGTCTTGTTCCTGATCTTAGTGGAAATGGTTTCAGTTTTTCACCATTGAGGACAATGTTGGCTGTGGGTTTGTCATATATGGCCTTTATTATGTTGAGGAAAGTTCCCTCTATGCCTACTTTCTGCAGGGCTTTTATCATAAATGGGTGTTGAATTTTGTCGAAAGCTTTCTCTGCATCTATTGAGATGATCATATGGTTTTTCTCCTTCAATTTGTTAATACGGTGTATCACATTGATTGATTTGCGTATATTGAAGAATCCTTGCATTCCTGGGATAAACCCCACTTGATCGTGGTGTATGATCCTTTTAATGTGCTGTTGGATTCTGTTTGCTAGTATTTTGTTGAGGATTTTTGCATCTATGTTCATCAGTGATATTGGCCTGTAGTTTTCTTTCTTTGTGACATCTTTGTCTGGTTTTGGTATCAGGGTGATGGTGGCCTCGGAGAATGAGTTTGGGAGTGTTCCTCCCTCTGCAATATTTTGGAAGAGTTTGAGAAGGATAGGTGTTAGCTCGTCTCTAAATGTTTGATAGAATTCACCTGTGAAGCCATCTGGTCCTGGGCTTTTGTTTGTTGGAAGGTTTTTAATCACAGTTTCAATTTCAGTGCTTGTGATTGGTCTGTTCATATTTTCTATTTCTTCCTGGTTCAGTCTCGGCAGTTTGTGCATTTCTAAGAATCTGTCCATTTCTTCCAGGTTGTCCATTTTATTGGCATAGAGTTGCTTGTAGTAATCTCTCATGATCTTTTGTATTTCTGCAGTGTCAGTGGTTACTTCTCCTTTTTCATTTCTAATTCTATTGATCTGAGTCTTCTCCCTTTTTCTCTTGATGAGTCTGGCTAATGGTTTATCAATTTTGTTTATCTTCTCAAAGAACCAGCTTTTAGTTTCATTGATTTTTGCTATTGTTTCCTTCATTTCTTTTTCATTTATTTCTGACCTGATCTTTATAATTTCTTTCCTTCTGCTGGCTTTGGGGTTTTTTTGTTCTTCTTTCTCTAATTGCTTCAGGTGCAAGGTTAGGTTGTTTATTCGAGATGTTTCCTGTTTCTTGAGGTAGGCTTGTATTGCTATAAACTTCCCTCTTAGCACTGCTTTTGCTGCGTCCCATAGGTTTTGGGTCGTCGTATCTCCATTGTCATTTGTTTCTAGGTATTTTTTGATTTCCCCTTTGATTTCTTCAGTAATCACTTCGTTATTAAGTAGTGTATTGTGTAGCCTCCATGTGTTTGTATTTTTTACAGATCTTTTCCTGTAATTGATATCTAGTCTCATAGCGTTGTGGTCGGAAAAGATACTTGATACGATTTCAATTTTCTTAAATTTACCAAGGCTTGATTTATGACCCAAGATATGATCTATCCTGGAGAATGTTCCATGAGCACTTGAGAAAAATGTGTATTCTGTTGTTTTTGGGTAGAATGTCCTATAAATATCAATTAAGTCCATCTTGTTTAATGTATCATTTAAAGCTTGTGTTTCCTTATTTATTTTCATTTTGGATGATCTGTCCATTGGTGAAAGTGGGGTGTTAAAGTCCCCTACTATGATTGTGTTGCTGTCGATTTCCCCTTTTATGGCTGTTAGTATTTGCCTTATGTATTGAGGTGCTCCTATGTTGGGTGCATAAATATTTACAATTGTTATCGCTTCCTCTTGGATCGATCCCTTGATCATTATATAGTGTCCTTCTTTGTCTCTTGTAATAGTCTTTATTTTAAAGTCTATTTTGTCTGATATGAGAATTGCTACTCCAGCTTTCTTTTGATTTCCATTTGCATGGAATATCTTTTTCCATCCCCTCACTTTCAGTCTGTATGTGTCTCTAGGTCTGAAGTGGGTCTCTTGTAGACAGCATATATATGGGTCTTGTTTTTGTATCCATTCAGCCAGCCTGTGTCTTTTGGTGGGAACATTTAATCCATTTACATTCAAGGTAATTATCGATATGTATGTTCCTATTCCCATTTTCTTAAATGTTTTGGGTTTGTTATTGTAGGTGTTTTCCTTCTCTTGTGTTTCTTGCCTAGAGAAGTTCCTTTAGCATTTGTTGGAAAGCTGGTTTGGTGGTGCTGAACTCTCTCAGCTTTTGCTTGTCTGTAAAGGTTTTAATTTCTCCATCGAATCTGAATGAGATCCTTGCTGGGTAGAGTAATCTTGGTTGTAGGTTTTTCTCCTTCATCACTTTAAGTATATCCTGCCACTCCCTTCTGGCTTGCAGAGTTTCTGCGGAAAGATCAGATGTTAACCTTATGGGGATTCCCTTGTGTGTTATTTGTTTTATTTCCCTTGCTGCCTTTAATATGTTTTCCTTATATTTAATTTTTGACAGTTTGATTAATATGTGTCTTGGCGTGTTTCTCCTTGGGTTTATCCTGTATGGGACTCTCTGTGCTTCCAGGACTTGATTAACTATTTCCTTTCCCATATTAGGGAAGTTTTCAACTATAATCTCTTCAAATATTTTCTCAGTCCCTTTCTTTTTCTCTTCTTCTTCTGGGACCCCTATAATTCGAATGTTGGTGCGTTTAATGTTGTCCCAGAGGTCTCTGAGACTGTCCTCAGTTCTTTTCATTCTTTTTTCTTTATCCTGCTCTGTAGTAGTTATTTCCACCATTTTATCTTCCAGGTCACTTATCCTTTCTTCTGCCTCAGTTATTCTGCTATTGATCCCATCTAGAGTATTTTTTATTTCATTTATTGTGTTTTTCATCATTGCTTGGTTCCTCTTTAGTTCTTCTACGTCCTTGTTAAATGTTTCTTGCATTTTGTCTATTCTATTTCCAAGATTTTGGATCATCCTTACATCATTATTCTGAATTCTTTTTCAGGTAGACTACCTATTTCCTCTTCATTTGTTAAGTCTAGTGTGCGTTGACCCTGCTCCTTCATCTGCTGTGTGTTTTTCTGTCGTCTCATTTTGCTTATCTTACTGTGTTTGGGGTCTCCTTTTCACAGACTGCAGGTTTGTAGTTCCCGTTGTTTTTGGTATCTGTCCCCAGTGGCTAAGGTTGGTTCAGTGGGTTGTGTAGGCTTCCTGGTGTAGGGAACTAGTGCCTGAGCTCTGGTGGATGAGGCTGGATCTTGTCTTTCTGGTGGGCACATCCACGTCTGGTGGTGTATTTTGGGGTGTCTGTGGCCTTATTATGATTTTAGGCAGCCTCTCTGCTAATGGATGGGGCTGTGTTCCTGTCTTGCTAGTTGTTTGGCATAGGGTGTTCAGCACTGTAGCTTGCTGGTCATTGAGTGATGCTGGGTCTTGATGTTGAGATGGAGATCTCTGAGAGATTTTTACCGTTTGGTATTACATGGAGCTGGGAGGTCTCTTGTGGACCAGTGTCCTGAAGTTGGCTCTCCCACCTCAGAGGCACGGCCCTGATGCCTGGCTGGAGCACCAAGAGCCTTTCGTCCACACGGCTCAGAGTAAAAGGGAGAAAAAATAGAAAGAAAGAAAGAAAGAAAGAAAGAGGCTATAATATAGTGAAGCAAAATAAAGCTATTGTAAAGCAAAACTATACAGACAAAATCTCACCCAGAAGCATATACATATACACTCACACAAAAAAAAAGGAACAGGGGAAAAATTAATATATCCTGCTCCCAAAGTCCACCTCCTGAATTTGGGATGATTCGTTGTCTATTCAGGTATTCAACAGATGCAGGCACATCAAGTTGTTTGTGGAGTTTTAATCCGCTACTTCTGAGGCTGCTGGGAGAGATTTCCCCTTCTCTTCCCTGTTCACACAGCTCCTGGGGTTCAGCTTTGGATTTGGACCCGCCTCTGCGTGTAGGTCACCTGAGGGCGTCTATTCCCCGCCCAGACAGAACGGGGTTAAAGGAGCAGCTGCTTCGGGGGCGCTGGCTCACTCAGGCCGCGGGGAGGGAGGGGTACGGAGGAGGCGGGGCGAGCCTGCGGCAGCAGAGGCCGGCGTGACGTTCGTTGCACCAGCCTGAGGCGCGCAGTGCGTTCTCCCGGGGAATTTGTCCGGGGATCACGGGACCCTGGCAGTGGCGGGCTGCACCGGCTCCCGGGAGGGGCGGTGTGGAGAGTGACCTGTGCTCACACACAGGCTTTTTGGAGGCGGCAGCAGCAGCCCCAGCGTCTCACGCCCGTCTCTGGGGTCCACGCTGATCGCCGCGGCTCGCGCCTTTCTCTGGAGTTCCTTTAGGCGGCGCTCTGAATCCCCTCTCCTTGCGCGCAGCGAAACAAAGAGGCAAGAAAAAGCCTCTTGCCTCTTCGGCAGCTGCAGACCTTTTCCCGGTCTCCCTCCCAGCCAGCTGTGGTGCGCTAACCCCTTCAGGCTGTGTTCACGCCGCCAGCCCCAGTCCTCTCCCTGCGATCCGACCGAAGCCGAGCCTCAGCTCCCAGCCCTGCCCGCCCCGGCGGGTGAGCAGACAAGCCTCTCGGGCTGGTGAGCGCTGCTCGGCGCCGAGCCTCTGTGCGGGAGTCTCTCCGCTTTTTCCTCTGCGCCCCTGTTGCTGTGGGATCCGCGCTGTTAGCTGCGGCTCGCGCCCGTCTCTGAAGTTCGTTTAGGCGGCGCTCTGAATCCCCTCTCTTCGCGCACCAGGAAACAAAGGGAAGAAAAAGTCTCTTGCCTCTTCGGCAGCTGCAGACTTTTTCTCGGACTCCCTCCCGGCTAGCTGTGGTGCGCTAACCCCTTCAGGCTGTGTTCACGCCGCCAATCCCAGTCCTCTCCCTGCGATCCGACCGAAGCCCGAGCCTCAGCTCCCAGCCCTCGCCCGCCCCGGCGGGGGAGCAGACAAGCCTCTCGGGCTGGTGAGTGCTGGTCGGCACCGCTCCTCCGTGCGGGAGCCTCTCCGCTTTGCCCTCCGCACCCCTGTGGCTGCGCTCTCCTCCGTGGCTCCGAAGCTTCCCCCCTCTGCCACCCGCAGTTTCTGCCCGCGAAGGGGCTTCCTAGTGCGTGGAAATCTTTCCTCCTTCACAGCTCCCTCCCACTGGTGCAGGTGCCGTCCCTATTCTTTTGTCTCTGTTATTTCTTTTTTCTTTTGCCCTACGCAAGTACGGGGGGAGTTTCTTGCCTTTTTGGAGGTCGGACGTTTTCTGCCAGCGTTCAGTGGGTGTTCTGTAGGAGCAGTTCCACGTGTAGATGTATTTCTACTGTATCTGTGGGAAGGAAGGTGATCTCCGCGTCTTACTCTTCCGCCATCTTCTCTCCTCCTCCCCCATAGTTGGAATTTTAAAAGTAACTGTTAACTTCAATTGTTCCAGACGCCCCCTTAAAGCTATGGGTCATGTGTTGCAAAAGCTGGTGCTTACTGGTATGCATTTGTCTAAAGGCCTAGAGGAGCAATAATGAACAAAGAAATCTGAGTCACAGGCCACTCTACAGCTCCGAGAAGACGTCTGTTGACTCCTCTGCAGGCCAGCTGGCTAAAGCACCATGTCACATTAGCACACAGGGATCCTATCTGGGCCCATGTCTCACTCTGGATAAATCAGAGTTGACTAGGAGGAAAACTTCCTGAAAAGCTTAAGCCATGCATAAGTGAATACCTGTTCATAAAGTGTGTCTTCTCTGAAGAAATCCTACAACTGTAGAATGTAGCTTTCATGTTACTTTAGGCATGCAAATGAGGGTGACTCAGGAATTGTTAGGGAAAAAAAAAGCATCCTGTGCCACAGTGGTTCTAATACTGTAATTTCTAGGATACAAGGACTCCATAAAATGTGGTAATAGAGCTCCAAAAACCAGGCCCAGCGACTTTTAAAAGCCTAATGAAAATTGGACAATTGCTAGTCAACACTTTTATCACATGTTCAGTAATATGTGGCCCTGAAATGTATATATGGAGAATTAAATAGCTTAATATATGAGATCAAAGGGGGAAATGTCAAAATATAAAAGATTAGGAACCGTTGGACCAGACACTATTCCTAATAGCTAAAAATTCAGTCTTCCATTAAAAATGTGGAAAAGAGTAAAGCTCTTATTACATTATTTAACAGAAGCTGATAAAGACTTCTGGTTCCCTTGAGACAGTGAAGAAGAAAACTTAGTCAAAAATTATGTCACACAGATCCAGAAAATGCCCTTTGTATTTAGGTTAGATGTCCCAAGACAGCTCAAAATTCAACTTTGCTTATCCAGGCACCGGTCAGCGGCTGGTAGTTCCACACCAGTTACTTGCAATACACAGATTGTCACTCGAATTTATGACTAAAGGGAGGCATTTACCTCAATTGAACTAAAGTAATTTGTGGGCAGGAGATTTTCTGGACTTTAACCATTTGTCTCCTTGCCTTTAAGGACATGGTCATTCTAAAGGGATGGAGCAGATTGCCAAGGACGCTCTGAACCGGATGCCTGAGGAAACTTGATCTGCTAAGATTTACCAGGGAGCTCCATATGCACATACATCCAATACAATGAAATTATTTTAATAAGGTTAAAATGTAAATTGTGAGTCAGATATGCAATATCTGCAATATGCAGCTTTACTTTTTAAAACGGAATTAAACTTTGCTCTCAAATTTCCATCCATCTAAAATGGTTAACTTCTACTATTTCATTCTTGTCTACCCAGTCCAACCCAGTTATGTTGTAGCCATACTCAGGTAGTATTGTTTTAGAGAGTGTCCATATGGCTGTTTAATCACTTCTTGGAGAATAGTGTCTCAGAGTTTCTTCTCTTTCTTGCTAGCCTGGCCCTTCATTCTGGCAAAGATCTGAGTTTAGGAACGTGTGCAGAGAATGGGTTTGCCCACGTTCCAGGGAAGGAGCACACATCAGGTGCTTCCTGGTCTCATTGAGGTGTCTCTTCCTGACTGAGCTGAGCCAGTTTACTGAACACTCTGCCCTGGCACCTGCTGAGTCAAAAACTAATCCTGCCTGCACTTTGGGTTATTCTGCTAACTAACACTTACTACTGATGGTAGAGGAGACTGCCAAAGTCTACAGTCTTGGGAGGTCCCTAGACTCTGTAGGCTTTTTGTATTTCCCTCTTTGTGGAAACAGTTTCTCACCAATGACTGTTAATATCTTAGACTATTGTTAATGGAAAATTTGGAGAAATATCCAAGGATTCACATACACTTGTAAGAAATCATTCAGAGGGATCATTTGTACATTTTTTCATAGTTTCCTCAGTAATATACTACACTTTTGCAAAACTATAGTATAATATGATAAACAGTATATTGCTATGAATATAATCCACCAATCTCATTGAGTTCCCCAGTTTTACTTGTATTCACATGTGTGTAAACATTAAGTTCTATACAATTTTATCATCTGTGTAGGTTCATGTATCCACCTCCAGAGTCAAGATGCTGAACAGTTCCAAAATCATAAGGGTCCCTTATGCTGTCCCTTTAGGTACCACACCCATTTCCCTCTCACCCACACCTCCCTATCTTTAGCACTGTGAGACCTCAAATCTGTCCTCCATTTCTAAAATTTATTATTTCAGAAATGTTATAAAGATGAAATCAAACACTATGTGACATTTTGGGTGCTTTTTTGTTTTATTTTTATATATTTTTTTGTTTTGGTTTCTTTGCTTTTTTTTTGCCCAGCATCATTCCTTGGAGAGCAATTCAAATTGTTACGTGTACCAGCATTTCATTCTTTTTCATTGCTGAGTAGTATACCATCATATATATATATACCATCGTTTGTTTAACCAGCCACACCAGGACATCTGGCCTAATCGCAGTTTTTGATTATTACTAACACTTATACAAAGTATTTGTGTCAACATAAGTTTTCATTTTTTCTGGGATTAATGACAAGGAGTACAATTTCTGGCTGTTATTGTATTTTCATATTTAGGTTTTTTTTAAGAAATTGTCTTAAGTATTTTCAAAAGTAACTGTACTATTTTACATTCCCAACAGCAGTGTGTAATTCAATTTTCCCATATCCTCACCAGCACTTGGAGTTGTAGCTGTTTTACATTTTAGACGTTTGGAAGGTATGTAGACATGGCTTACTGTGGTTTTAACTTACATTTGCCTAATGATTAATGATAATGAACATCTTTCCACATGCTTATTTTCCATCTATGTATCTTCTGCAGTGAAATATGTTCATGTATTTTTTCCATTTATAGTTGGATGGTTTGATTTTTACTGTTGAGTTTTGAAAATTTTTTTTTATATTCGAGATACTAGTCCTTTGTCAGAGATGTGGTTCTCCTACTCTGTGGTTGCCATTCATTCTCTTCACATGGGCTTTCACATAGCAAGGTTTTTAATTTTGTTAGGATCCAATTTACTGACTTTTTATTTATGGCTCATGGTTTTGGTGTTATGTCCAATGTTTTTTCTAAATTTTTATAGGTTTACATTTTACATTTTAAATCTAGATTCCATTTTGACATAATTTTTGTGTAAGGTGTGAGATTTTGGCTTTTTGAACCATAGATGTCCAATTGCTCCAGAACCATTGGTTGAAAAGTTGATCCTTCTGGCACTTAATTGCTTTTGCAATTTATCAAAATCAGTTGGGCATATTTCAGTGGTCAATTTCTAGTTTCTCTCTTCTGTTCCACTGATCTGTGTGTCTAGCCTCCTGCCAATGCTATACCATTTTGATCACTTCAAGTACATATGAAGCCTTAATTAGCAATGCAAGTGATTGCTCTCACTTTATTCTTTGCCAAGATTGTTGTTCTGACTATCTTATGGCCTGTGCCTTTCCATGCACATTTTAGAATAAGTTTGTCTATGTCTTTAAAAAATATTTGCAGGGAGTTTGATAGGAATTGTTTTAAACCCATAGATGACTTTGGTGAGAATTGACATCTTTACTATGTTCAGTGTTCAATCCATTAAACACATCTCTCCGTTTATGATCTTTTATTAGTACCTTGTAATTTTCAAAAAACAGATTCTGTATATGTTTTGTTAAGTGTATTACCTAAGTATTGCATTCTGTGGAGAAACTATAAATCTGTATTGTGTTTTTAATTTTGGTTTCTTCATGTTTATTGTTAGGATACAGAAATGTATATGTATTAATTGTGTAATCTGTGACCTTGCTGAACTCACTTACCAGTTTCAGGAGCTTTTGGTAGAGGCTTCCTAGTTCTCCTTCCTTTTCTAATAGGAATTGTGATTATAGCATAACCTTCTTTTTGAACGGCTGATAGCAAAAAGGTCCCAAAATGAGGCTGGATTCTTTATTTTTACCTTGTTAAGGCTCAGATATGAGATTGTAAAATTTTTTCTCTCGGAAAACCTCATTTTTTCAAACAGAAAGCTTCAGACTACAAATATGCTTAAATTTGGGAAGACTATTTTGAAAGGCAGAGCTAAATATTGAATTTTTTATTCCTATCTGTAGTCATCCTTTTCCAGAAGTCATAAAAATTTTTAGTTTAATGGGTACAGAGCAGGATGACAACTCAGAGTAATTAGTGGATTACTGAAAATGAAAATACTTTGGTTTAATAAATTCCTATTATCTCTGTGACACACTAACGGGTCTTGCAGGAACATTTTCCATTCATCCTTATTAACTGAAATGTGCAAGACAAACAAGAATGGAGATTGCATTTAGACTTTATTTTTATGACACGAGCTAGCCTTATCAGAAACTCCAGAACTGAATCACATTGATTTCTCATATAACCATGCAAGATTGTGAGCACAGACTGACCAGTGTAGTATGTAGGTTGACTGATTGTGTATTTCTCCCAAGATAAATTGACAATGGAAGAAGCACTAGAAGCATGTTTTCTAGATGAAAGATTGGCAAATTTTCTGTAAGAATTCAGAAAGTGAATATTTTAGAGTCATGGGACCTACTGTTTCTGTGAAAACTACTTAGCTCTGCCACTGCAGCACAATAGAAACCACAGACAATATATAAATGAATGGCTATGGTTGTGTGTCAATATAACTTCATTTATAGGCACTGAAATTTAGATTTTATATAATTTCCACATGCCATGAACATTATTATTCTTTTGATTTTTCAACCATTTAAAAATTTCAAAATCACTCAACTCCTAAGCTGTACAAAAATAGATGGTGGGCTGAATTTGATCTATGGGCCCTAGCTTGCCAACCCTTGGTCTAGAGCCATAAGACACTGAGTCTCCCTGAGAATCTTTAACACTGTATTGCAAAAAAAACAATGTATCTTCTGTTAGTACTCTAGCCAATATTTTTTCATCTCATTAAAATACAAAGACACGTGTACATGAAAAAAACAAAAACATGTCTCTTATTAGTTAAAACATTTTGTTAACTGACTGGATAAGAATATTGTGTATATCAAGGGACACTGCAATTCAGTCATAATGATTTTATCATTTTTACATTATTTTAGTGATTCTTTCCTTTTAAGTTCTGAAAATAATTAGCTACATAATTTTTTGATAAGAAACAGGCAACAAAATTAGATTTTGCCTTAATAAAGAATGGCTGTTCCAGCGATCTCAATAAAACACAGATGTTTAGTAATCTGCTTCCTTGACAAGTACACCTTTCTCTTTAGTGAAACCAAGCAGAATCTGTTAAACCAATTATTCCATAATGTAATGTAATTCTGAAATTTAGAGTGTTTAGTTTTAATTGGTAAACCTATCTAGTGATTACTATGTGTTAGACACTGTGCTAGGTTCTTGAATTCAAAGAGGAAGAGGAAGTGGTTTCTGCTTTTACCAAAAAGTGCCAACCTAATTATTTGTTATAGTTATGAATACATATAATCAGAAATACAAAGACTCACAGTCAGATGAAGATATAATAGAAAACGGAGATAAGATAAGGAAAGTGGAAGAGGGATCATGAAAGTAATGCCCATGCAGAACTGTGCTGTGAAGAACGAATAAATATTCTTCAGAATGAACTAGAGGAAGATCCCTTCAGGCATAGAAAACTGATGAACCAAGCCCTGGAACTGGGCACCTGATGTCCTCAGGGAATACAGAGGATAGACATAAGTGTGCTGGTTTAACATCTTCAAATTGCAAAATCCAAGTCCATTCAAAATTTTAGTAAACAAGGTTTAAAAATATTTTCAGAAATATTCAGGATAAATTTCTCCTTTCTCTTAAGAACACACATAGTAGCACTGGTAGCTCAGGGTAGATATAAGTAAAGTCAAGTAGACTGACTCTCTAAGTGAAAGTCATCCTGCATTATAGTACTTCAAGAAATCTCAGCACTGGTAAAAAGACTCAATTAGTATATAAAATTTAAAATAATAGTGTACACAGGTTCTTGGTTTCACTGGGCTTCTGGATTTGATTTGGAGGTATTAAATTAGCTTAAGCTCAGGAGGAGAATGCAAGACTGAGGCACTAAATACAAATATCCACTTAGACTTCAAAAATGTCAACAAAGATATAAAATATGGTCTTTGTTAGTAAACTGTCAGTAGAAAACAGTTACATATTGCTTCAGCTGGAAAAAAAAGAAAATTCTAGGAGGAAACAAAACAGTTTTCTAGAAGGTAAATATATTCAAATAGCATAGTATGGTCTTAACAGTGAGTAAACCTGGGCTGGAATCCAGATCTACAACTAATAAATGTGATAAGCAACAAGCATGATACTTAGTTTCTCTGCACCTTCCTTACCTGCAGAAACACCTATCTCATAAACATGTTGTGCAAATTAAACGGAATTGTGTTTATAAAATAATTAGCACAGGCAATGTGGCCAAGATGGCGGAGAAGGAAGACCCTGAGCTCACCTCCTCCCACAGGCACACCAAGATTACAACTAGTTACAGAGCACCTATTGATGAGAACAATCTTAAGACAAGCAGAAGAGATTTGCTAGAACTGAAGATATAAGAAGGAACCATAATGAGATGGGTTGGAGGGGCAGAGACAAGATACAACAAAGACCCTCACACTTGAGTAGGCGACCAACAAACAGGAGGATCATCACAATTACAGAGGTTTTCCCCAAAGAGTCAGGGGTCCAAGCTCCACATCAGGCTCCCCGGACCTGGGGTCCTGAACAAGGAAGATGAACCCCCAGAATGTCTGACTTTGAAGGCCAACAGGGCTTGCATATGGCAGAGCCGAAGGGCTATAGGAAACAGAGATTCCACCCTTAAAGGGCACATGAAAATCTCACATGCTTCAAGACCCAGTGCAAGGGCAATAATTTGAGAGGAACCTGGGTCAGACCTACTTGCTGATCTTGGAGAGCCCTCCAGAGAGGCAGGAGGCAACTGGAACTCCACCTAAGGATATAGACTCTGGCAGCAGCCATTTGGGGGAGCTTGTTCTACCATAAAAACATTGGTAATGGTAACCACCATTTTGGAGTACTCCCTCTAGTGAATGAGCACAAAGGGATTACCCACACACCAGCTGGTTGGCAGCACTCCTGGGACATGCCAATCCAAGAAGCCAGCCATGCAGGGACCCAGTCCTGCCCACCAGTGGGTCAGCAGCAGCTATAGGCCCAGCCATGAGCTGCTCAGCCAGCTGCCCCAGAACCTGCATCTCAGTGGGCTGCCACCAACTCCAGGATCCCCAGACCCCACAGTCAGCCATGCTGGAATGCAGCCCCACATGCCAGTAGGCTGGCACCAGCCCCCAGACACTCAGGAACCAGCCCGATCCACCAGCAGGCCAACACCAGCCCCTGGACCAATGACCAGTGCTGGGACTTCCTGGGACCTGCTGCCAGTTATGCAGGGAGCCCCACCCACCAATAGCTGGCAGCCTTCCCACAAGGCAGGGCCTGGCAGCCAACTAGGGTGGGGGCCAGTCTTGACAACCAGCCCACCCACAGTATCAGCCCCAATACAATAGAAGAGCCCATGCAACCTGCATGGGGGCACCCCTAGAGCATATAGTTCTAGTGACCAGAGAGGAGTATGCTGTGGGGACCCACAGGACATCTCTTACATAAGGCCACTTCTTCAAGATCAGGAAACATAACCAACACACCAAATACATAAAAATAAAAACAGAATTAGGCAAAATGAAACAACAGAAGAATATGTTCCAAATGAAGGAACAAGATAACCCCAGAAGAAAAACTAAGCGAAGTGGAGATAAGCAAATCTACCCTATAAAAAGGCCAAGTAATGATAATAAAGATGCTCAAGAAATTCAGGAAAAGAATGAATGAACAGAGTGATAAGTTTAACAAAGAGTTAACAAGAAGAACCAAACAGAGCTGGAGAATACCATACTGGAGAAAAAAGTTTACATCAACAACAGAAGGCATCAACAATAGATTAGATGGTACAGAGAAACAGATCAGTGAACTGGAAGACAGAGTAGTGAAAATCACCCAAGTGGAACAGAAAAAAGAAAAAATAATTTTTAAAATGAGGACAGCTTAAGATACCTCTGGGACAACATCAAGCATACTAACTTCTGCACCTTTTCCAAAAGGTGAAAGAGAGAAAGGTGCAGAGAAATTATTTGAAAACATAATAGCTGAAAACTTCCCTAACCTGGGAAAGGAAATAGACATCCAGGCTAGGAAACACAGAAAGCCCCAAACAAGATCAACCCAAAGAGATCCACAACAAGACACATTGTAATTAAAATGGCAAAAATTGAAGAGAGAATCTTAGAAGCAGCAAGAGAAAAGTAAGTAGTTACATAAAAGGGAACTCCCAAAAAACAATCAGCTGACTTTTGAGTGAAAACACTTCAGGCCAGAAAGGAGTGGCATGACATATGCCACTGTGATGAAGTAAAAACCTACCAACCAAGAACCCAGAAAGGCTATCATTCAAATTCAAAGGAGAGATAAACTTTTTCAGAGAAGCAAAACCTAAAAGAGTTTGACACCACTAAACTGGCTTTATATGAAGTGTTACAAGAACTTGTCTAAGTGGAAAAGTTAAGACCATAACAAGAAATACGAACATTAGAAAAATCTCATTGGTAAAGGCATGTATATAGTAAAGTAGTAGATCAACCACATATGAAGCCGGTAAGAAGGTTAAAAGACAAAAGTAGTAAAATTATCTATACATCTACAATAGTTAAGAGATTTAAAAAACAGAAAGATGCAAAATATAAAGTCTAAAACATTAAATGTGGTGAAGGAGAGCCACTATGGAAAACAGTATGAAGTTTCCTCAAAAAATTAAAGTAGAAGTACCATACAATTCAGCAATTCCACTTCTGAGTATTTTTCCAAAGAAAACAAAAATACTAATTTGAAAAGATATATGCACCCTTATGTTCATTGCACCATTACTTACAATAGCCAAGATATGGGAGCAACCAAAACGACCATCAATAAATGAACAGAAAAGGAAAAAAATGTATATATATATATGGTATATTACTCAGCCATAAAAAAGAATGAAGTATTGCCATTTGCGACAACATGGATGGACCTAGAGGGTATCATCCTAAGTGAAACAGTCAAACAGAGAAAGAAAAATATCATATGATTCACTTATATGTGGAACCTAAAAAACAAAACAAATGAATAAACATAACAAAACAGAAATAGACTCCTAGATACAGAGAACAGACAGGGGGTTGTCAGAGGGAAGGGGGTGGTGAGGGAATGAGTGAAATAGATGAAGAAGATTAAAAGGTACGAACTTCCAGTTACAAAATAAATGAGTCATGGGGATGAAATGTACATCATAGGGAATATAGTCAATGATATTGTAAGAGATTTGAATGGTGACAGATAACTAGATTTTTTATGGTGAACATTTTGTAACGTATAGAAATATTGAATCACTGCCTTGTGTACCTGGAACTAACATAGTATTGTCAGTCAAGTATACTTCAATACAAATAAATAAATAAAAATTAAAATAAAATAAAATAATTAGTTCAGTAGGTTTTTAGTAAATGGCATTTACAACCATGTAATTCCCTAAAGTTGTACATCCCAGAAAAATCAAGGATTAACTAGTTCCGAAGAAGAGCTCAGGCTCTTTGGCCTCCTATAAGCCATGTGGGATTGAAAGGAAAACAGGGTATATTCTCAGTTAATTAGGAGGGTCTGTATTAGAAATTAAACGGTGGAGAATTGCTTAGAAAACTTTACAATTTTCCTTTACAACCCAAGATTCCACAATATTCCAGTGCCGGAAAATGAGGAGTCTTTCACATTTTTCCTCACTGTTACATCTTTGCTGCATTCCATGTTTTGCTGCAGCAAAGACGGAGAGGTTAAACGCCTGGCAACACAATTCTGATTGATAACCAGCCCAGGGGCAGAAGTCTGCCTTGTCAGAGACAATGCTCTCACCCTTAGTTTTGAGATCAAACTCAAGTATCAATGTCTTGATTTAAGAGAGATCAATAGCACCTGGGAGGGAGGAAGGGAAACATGTTTCTCCTTAAGATTCTCCTTCTCTCTCTGGAGTTACTGAGTTTTCATCTTGTGTGTATTTTCCAGTTGCCAAACTGTTTGTACAAAACACAAAGCAGGAGAGTAAAAGCAACCACCTCTTGGAGTTCTTTCCATGGAGGCTGCCTCTGAAACAAGCTGTCCATAGTTGAGTAAAAGGTTATTAAAATAATTCCATCACCACCTCTCAATAAGAGGCCCTAGCCCTCTTCAGCACTAACCAGCACTGCAGAGTGACCCATAGAAAACCCGATTGTGTGGCCATGATGCCTGCGTAGAGTAGGAGAGTTACATGTCTTTCTCTTTCAGCAAGGCTCAGATGACTACTTCATTCATGTCTCAAAGAAATTCCAAAAACATTAAAAAATCCAACACCCAAGAACTAATTACCCAAGAAATAATGTTTCTGGGTAAACTTAGAGAACATTATAAAAATCAGAGTCTAGTAGAAAAGTGGTCCACTTCCCAGCTTCACCAGCTAAATGACCTTAGCCAAACAAATTAAAAATTGAAGTGTCAGTTTCCTCAGCTGTAAAACGCAGAGACACCATGTTCCTACCTGTTAATACAAACTACAAATTATAAAGGATATTATGATTGGTACTTCCTCATGAAATATAAAGGACAAGAAAGCAAGAAAGTGTACTAAGCAGAAAACCTCTGTATTTCTTCATTTTAATACACATACAAGTTACACCAAATCAAGCTGCTTAGTTGCAAAGAAGTGCATGCGTTCTACAACAGATGAAATTGGGCATTTTTTGTTGTTCTTAAGCTTTTCTTGGCAAATCAATATTTCTATCCACATGGCTGGTGATAGGCGTTTCTCTCCTAGGCTTTGAGTAAAACAATGGAAAACTCTACTGAACTAAAATGCTATCTCCTCGAACTGATAAACTCCCCCAAAGAAGTTGTATCTTCATAATAATATAATGTATCCAGACGAGTAATGAAAACTTCATCATTTAGACTTTCCTTAAATGACATTTGATCTCTGAATAAAACTATTGAAAATATTCAAATTTTGCAGCTATTTGGAGGGTGGAAGTACACTGAAGAATATATAAAAATCAAATGAACTGGGCTTCCCTGGTGGTGCAGTGGTTGAGAATCTGCCTGCCAATGCAGAGGACACGGGTTCGAGCCCTGGTCTGGGAAGATCCCACATGCTGCGGAGCTACTAGGCCCGTGAGCCACAACTACTGAGCCTGTGCGTCTGGAGCCTGTGCTCCGCAACAAGAGAGGCCGCGATAGTGAGAGGCCCGCGCACCGCGATGAAGAGTGGCCCCCGCTTGCCGCAACTGGAGAAAGCCCTCGCACAGAAACGAAGACCCAACACAGCAAAAATAAATAAATAAATAAATAAATTTAAAATGTTACAAAAAGATTTAAAATGTCCCATGGTTTCATGCATTTAAAAAAAAAAAATCGAATGAACTGCCAAAAACATCCCAAAATATTTCACACGCTGGATAAGTGGTAACAATGCAACACTCCTGACCATTTAATAAAACCAACAGTGTCTTGGGTCTGTCAAATAACCAGTTGGTCAATCAATATTTTCCAAGCGTCTACTACATGCCTAGTACATGAGATGAAATATCAAATGAATATAATATTAATTCTTGCTAACAAAATATATAAGCTCTAGAGGACAAAGAAGTGTATAGCATGTTTCCTGTGATACTAAAGAAAAACCTAAAGAACCAGTAATTTTGATTATGTGACAAATGCAAGCAAACAGAGCTAGCTCCCTTATTCAAGCCAAGGCAGGAAATTTGGTGGCCAACTAAACCTGACCCTCAACTTTATTATTAGTATTATTTTCCCACAAAATAGGCACAAAAAGTTCCTATGACCTTGTCACAATTTCTTTGTTAAATTAATGGAAGCATCCTTCCCAATGAAAACCTCATGATATCTGCTTGAGGGGAAGATAATTCTGATCTGCCAGCTGCCTATCATGTCTCATCTAGATGCTGAGTAAGCAAATGAAGGGAAACTGCCCTTGGTGTCTCTGACACAAGTAACAAAGCTCAGACTCCTGCTGCCATGTCTGTGTGATTAGATTTATCCATCTAGAGCAGTGAGACTGAGTCACAGGTGCGAGAGCTTCCTCTCCTCAGTTTAATAATACCCTACTTCGTTAGACACCAGGGTGTGCTGTAGAGATAACCAGAGGACAAGAGATGCCAGGAAATTATGGTTTTGACTGGGGAGGACAAAGAAAATTATTATGACCTAAGTGCCCTACAGGATCATAAAAACACTTTCAAATTGAAAGACTGCATATATAAACCCTACACAAAGGCATGTACAGGAGATTTAATCAAGGTACTAGAAGAAGGAGGCTTCGCTTTAATGAAAGCCTACTAGCTGAGACGCATATGCCTCAGGTTTCCTTCAAAATGGAAATAGGTATATGTAATACACCGCCATCGTCAGAGTAATACAACTTTGTTCCTTTTCCCTTTGCATTTTAAGTGCTGCTGTCAAACATGCCTGAACTGGGCTTGTTAGCTTTTAATTCGCTTTAGAGACCATCGGCAATCTTAACCATTTTAAAGACATGCTATATCACAAGTATGGTTTTCCAATTAGCTGGGATGCTGGATCAGATTCAGGAGCCCCACCCAAAATCAATATTACAATTGCCAAAGCCAATTGCCAGGGGCAAAAGAATCTGTATGATTTAAAGATTTTATAGTGTCTGTAAACCCTAGAACGTTTACAGCTTCCTCTAATTGGACAACCTATACAGAAATCCCTCTTCTCACCAACCTGAAAATGATACATTTAAAACATGATACAGAGCATTTTCTCTCTAAAATATAATACAAAAATTAGCTAAATAGATATACCAACCATACATATTTTTTTAAAATGCTGACTGGGAACATCTTCAAATTAACCAATAATAGCTGAAAACTGATTGGCTAGCCTGTTAATACTAACATGAGCCAAGTATTCTTCCACGCGGTAAGTTCTGTGATTAAAAATTCAATAGTGTTTACTATTGTATTTCCAGGAACTATAGCATCTATAGAATGTTAATATACTCTAAACATTTATATTGTAATTATATTGAATTTGACTCATTTACTTAAATCTTCAAAGTATTTCATTGCTAGGAAAGTAGGATAAACCTTTAATACAATACTTTTTTTATTTAGTGATATATCAGGTTGGCCTAATTCTCACCTAAAAGGGTTTTTACATTTTTCTTCTATTCCATGACTTTCACCATGTCAGCTAAACTTTAGACTCTGCCTTGCCCACTACCACAATTTTCATTTTGACCTATGGAAACCCTATTGAATTTCAATGCCTAGATTAAATTTTTTAAAAAGTGCTTTTTTGCAAGAAAGCTATCAAAGTAACTACTAAGGTTTAGCCCATATGGTACTATTAATAGCCATTTAAAAAGGAAATTATAAATCTAAAATATCAATGTAATTTTTTTTACTCTCTACAAGAGACTCACTTTATTATTTTTGTGTAAGTCTAAGTTGTATAATAATGATGTGATATACGTATATTTTGCAAAAGGATTACTGCAACAGGGTTAGTTAACACCTCCATCACCTTACATAATTACCTCTTTTTTTGTAATGAGAACATTTAAGATATACTCTGTTAACAACTTTCAAGTATATAATACAGTGTTGTTAACTATAGACACCATGGTGTACATTAGATCCTCAGAATATATTCCTCTTTTAACTGGAAGTTTGTACTTTTTGACCAACATCTCCCCCATTTTCTCCACCTCACAGCTCCTGGAAAATTAGATGTGCATGCCTATTACCCACCACAGAGGTGAGGTGTATGGTGCTGATGACAGAACCAAAGCCAAATGAGGCTGTAGCTGGGTCGCCCAGGGGTACAGAGCTGTTTCTAGGTTTATAGCTGGGACAATGGTAAGCAAATCAGCTGCCTGGATGCAAATTTCTCTTCTCAAAATGACTCTCCTCAATGCAGCCTCCTTGGACTGCCTTGAAGTTTCACAGTCTCCTACCTCAATCCCACAGTTGCCACAAAAGCACTTCTGTCTGTGGATGAATGTCAAGTTATTGTTGTTGATGGGGGGATACAAGCGAGAAATGGCTTATTCAGACAAGTGGCTGACATCACTCCTCAGATGCGCTACTTCTAAATTGAACCTCCAACAATATAAAAATGAGTTACTATCATCCCAGAGCCTTGGTACTAAATTGTTGGCTATTAGGACAAAGAAATCTGAGATGTCAATGAGGGTCATGGGTACCCTTAGCGGGTCCCATGTTCCTCCCCAAGCTCCCACTTGATTTATTCTATGTAGGGTTATTAATAATATGAAATATCCAAATAGAGTATTGGAAACAGCACACCCTCCCACTGTCATGATTACCATCACTATTTATTCAGCTTAACTCACCTTAGTTAAGTTTATAAATAAATACTAAACAAAACTCTTCTGATCAAACTAAATCACTTTGTATTGTCAGAGACATGACTACATAGAATGAGAGGAGTCGTCATAGTTACTGGATCAATCAATCAATCATGTGGTGAGTTATGAAAAGATTGACTGTGAACTAATGTATCTCTTCATGAAAAATTGCACAGCTTAGTTATACACAAGACTGCAGCCTTTCAAAGAGTTACCTTGTAAAGCTATATTCTTATTCCAATGTAATTTTCATTGTTCAGAATACCACCCCAAATCTCTTTTTGGCTTTGCCTCCTAAACCAGCCCCATTATATTTTAACCACATCTAGATATTCAGTCACCTATTTCCCAACTTGATCTCCTATTTTATAAGAGTGAATCTAAAAGATTTTGGCAGTTTCCTGCAATCAAATTCACTTTTACTTATTAAAATAATTTGGCATCCCTGATTGCGTGTAGAATGCTCTTTGCTATATATCTGCTCCTCTCCTAAACAGGAGGTACGTGAAATTAAGGACTTTAGAGGATGGAGCAAGAAAGATAAGTGACAGTGTATCAGTTGAACCTAAATGTACACAGGTCACCCTTAAGGGTCTGGAATACAAGAGACAAAGATTTAAGCAACACTTATATTTTTATCAAAGATAGTACCGAAGGAAGCACCTGCTCTGACTTGTCATTTAGAAAATGAAAACTTGGAGGAATTCCTTTTTATCTCTCCTAGATCTATTGTGACCCTGTCAGTGAAAAGAGGGAGTGTTGGGGAGTGTTCCTCAGAATACTCAAAATCTCTTGGGGAGTACTTCTGAGAATGCCTGTGAATGCAGCAAATGCTTATCCCACACTGAATTGAAGACTGAGAGTCTAAATGAGAGAGAGGGACTCGAGGCCTCAGCTGTTTGCTACTACAACAGACGACAGTGTTTAAGAACACAGAATAACTCATAAATTCCAATACACATAGTTAATTCTTTCATTTCTTTTACAGAGAAAGTTTTTTAACCCGAACTAATCAGGTCTTCTTCTTATAAGTGCAAACTAGTTCTTGATTATTTAGAAAGAGAATCACTATTCAGAGAGAGAATGCCTCCATATAGGACTATGCTGTTTAAATTTAGCATAACATCTTGCTTTTATCACTGAACATATTCAGGCCAACGAAAAAAATTCCAACATTTTCAAGTACACAGTTATTCTAAAAGTGGAAAAAAAAATGATGCAGTAATTGTGAAAAATACATTCAGTAGAGGCATTTTCAAAACGTTCAGACCAATAGAAGCCCCACGGGACTAAATTGATTTCTGAGGTAACGTTTAAGGGCAGTGAGCAAGTTGGTGGTTACTTGTTATAAAATATGTCTTATGACCTCATACTATATCTTTAATTACATTCATTCTTTGGTTAAAGACACTACTTCTAGAATCTCAGTCAGTAGCAGGGGATTGTTTTGTGGCTTCCTCTTTGGCAGCAAACATGGTCACACTGAATAAAAGTGATCACTGACTGGTTAACAGCATCAACTGGGAGACACAAAACTAAAATAAACTATTTTTGGTGCTATTCTTATATAAAATTGTAACACTGAAGCATCAAAATTTCCTAAGGAGATACAAAACAAATTTTGAAGGAGATGAGTTTTTGTTCCATAATATCTCCTGAAAGATGACAGATGATAGATATAGATAGATAGATAGGCAAATAGCTTGATAATCCATCAACACCAGTGTTCCACTTTATTATATCATAAAATATCTCCAGACTTGTGCTTCCTTCCACGGAGTTTTTGCCTCCCCAGCTACTTATGAGTTGCTTATAATCATGTGCATGCTCTAAAATAGCTTGTTGTATAAAGTATATAGAAGTGCATTAAAGCAAGAATGTTATTGAAAAATAATATAAATGGGTACAAAGTTGTGGTGCAAAACACACGCGTAAGAGCTTGAGACAAAGCAAAGCGAATGACTGCAGGAGCAAGTTTAGTCTTAAAGAGAAGGAGATGGTTCCTTTGCAAAGTTCCTCTTGTCTGACTGCAGAGGAATCTTTAGAGAACTGGCACTTTCCTTTCCTTTCATCCATCTTCATTTCCTTGTGTCCACGTGAAGTCTAAGGATAGTGTCATCATTCAAACATCATTATTGCTCCCCTTATCACTCTTTACTAGACTTGACCTAAGTTCCCAATGGTGGAAGATCAGTGTGAGAATTTGGAAAGCTTGGGTTACTGTATCAGAAAAATGTAGTGGCTAAATCTGTTACCAAACTCATCTCCCCACTTAGGGATATCTGTGTATAAACAGAATAGCTTACATAACCCTGCCTAATAGCTGCCTATTGAGTGGGCTTTATACAGAAGAAACTAGAGAAGGAATACTCGGGAAAAGGAGTGTTTCTTTGAACTTTCAAAAGTATTTCCATTTCACAAACACAAATTCAAATACAAATTGTGAGTTGGTCACTTCTGCAACTGAGACAAGGGTAATTAGAAGAATAGAATACATTTCTGGGCTCATCCCTTTAAAATAGTAACCCAAGCACAAAGCCATCATGGATGCAACCCTGTGCCTGTTACTAAACCTGCCTGGTCATCCATTTCCTCTTCTGCAAAAGAGAGGTAAATAGTATTACCTGAAGCATATGTTTGTGTTAAGGATTCAGTGAGTGAATCCAAATAGGGCACTTTGTCTGGCACATAGTAAGGACTCCACACAGGACAGAGAAAGTGCAAAGGTGGAGGAAGACACCAGCAGAAGGGGGAGAAGGAGTAAGAACAGGTCACTGGCAATTCTACCAGAAAAGAAGGAGGCCTTTAGTGCCTCCACAAGATCCCTGCCTGTCCCACTCTTGATCAACGTGCTCTTCTCCCTCGATTCTGATTCCAGGAACTCACAACCTTAGCTGTGCGTTAGAATAGCCTGGAAGACTTAAAATCCTGCTGCCCAGGCTGCCCTTCAAACCAGTGAAATCAGAAACCCTGGGATGCAACCCTGGCAGCAGGAGTTTGTAAATCTCTATAGGTGATTCCAACATGAGCTAAGGTTGAGAACAATTACTCTGTTCCATCCTCATCTTCATATTCTTAGCCAACGTCAGTTGAGTTCTCATGGGCTCTGGTGTAGCAGTTTAAGCCCAGTAAGTCTAAAACATGCTGGAAACAATTTTTTTTTTAATGAATATATTCTTTTAGCAAAAGAGAAGTGTATGTATGAAAACACATAACTTTAGACTTCTTGGCATTGTTAGCTATGTTAGGCTTATTTTTAAAAAGAGGAGCCAAGTTATCCCATAACATATTGACTCACAAATAAAAATGTCCTTCCTTACGGGGAGAAGAATATATAATATGATGTGGAGCTCAATGTCAGCCTAATCTTTAAGGTTTATATGCATTTCCAGGAGAAGAAGTTTCAAAGTCCGGACCTATAGGGATTTTTTCAAATGCTGCTTCAATAAAACCTTGCCCTGGATCACTTAAATGCTTGAATGGAAAGTGGCTGTTTATGGTAAAATTATGTGCCGTAAAACGTACTTGTAAAATTACACGATCAAGCAAGAGTTCTCAGAATCTCCTCTCAGAAATATCATATGCAAATTTTTGTTTCGCTTGATGCTGATTTGAGTAAAATTTATTTCTATCATCAATTAGAGAAATGCAAATAGATCTGAGTTTTGAAAGCATGTTTAAAAAGAAAAAAGAAAAACATTACTTACCTGAGCATGACAGAAAAAAAGATTTATCTTTCCATTATGTTACCACAATGGGAAAATGGTTACAATTATGAGCAAGCCCTTTAAGGTAATAAATGAATTTTTCATAAGACATCATTTCTTACTAGCTGTTATAATCATTTTCTCCTGATTGTGTTCTCCAACTTGACAATAACATCATTTTAACATTCTTATGCAACAAGCCATGTTCTACTATGTGACCTAATATTTCATTTTAATATCTATTCATTTTCAACAGCTCGGGCTCTCCGAGGCCATGCAGAAGCACTCTGTCTCTGGTGAGGTGTCAGTTTAAGTGTGATGTATTATTCAGCTTGGTAAAGGAGGTGTAACCTCTCAGTGGCAATCATGAGAATCACAGGGAAAGAAGCGTACAAACATCTGGGACCCAAAAGTCATTTCACTGGCTAATAGTGTCTGGGCTTTGCTAATGGATCTTATTTAAACTGCAGGACACCATTTACACATTTTTTAAAACCCTATACTATACAACGAAAAAGACATTCCATTTCAATTACGGTATTGTACATAGTGCAGAAAGCAAGGTCCCCAGTGTGACCTGCTGATAGCTCTGAAGCATCATCCCCTGGCATCTCAGGGGAGGCAGCCGGGAGCACGACCCAAATCCCACTGTCTTCTCTTCTCAAGACCAAATGCTCAGTATTCATCCTAACAGATGTAGGTGAGTGCCCTGGCTGTCGTCCTCATATAACAAGAAGACAGTATAGTAGAGGGTTAAAAACACAGGCTGTGGACTCAGAAAGACCAAGGTAAAAATCTTACTTTGTGACCATGGGCAAACCCCTTCTCTATGCCTCGGCCTCCTCATCAGGTACATGGTATTATTGCTCAAAATATTTGCTGCTCCATCCTGGGGGAGAATTATACTCTCTTACCTCATTGTCTTCAGGCTTGGATGTGTGTCTTGCTTCGGCCAATGACATGTGAGATAAGGTGGCATGTGCCATTTTAAAGCAGTAACATTAAGAGCCATAACATAGTTCCACCATGATCTCTCTTACCTGTACCACGAGACTCGGGATGTCCTGGATGGAAGCCGCTCCCTTTACCAGGTTCCATGGTGCAAGACTGCTGCTCACCACGACAGACACGGTGTGAGACAAAAATAAACCTCTGTGGATAGAAGCCCAGACTGAGTTATACATCTCATATATGATGAGGACAACGACAGTACTTCACAAGCTAGGCTGTGTGAGCACTAAATGAGAAAATACCCATAAAGAAATTATAAAGTGTCTGGCACACGGAGAGCATTCAATATTACCCATTGTTACCACCGGCATACCTCAGAGGTATGGTTCTAGACTACCATAAGAAAGTAAATATCACAATAAAGTGAGTCACACAAATTTCATGGTTTCCCAGTGTATATATGTTACATTTACACTACACTGTAAATCTATTAAGTGTCAATAGTATTATGTCTAAATAAAATGTACATATCTTAATTTTAAAATATTGCTAAAAAATCCTAACCATTATCTGAGCCTTCATCGAGTTACAAGCTTTTTGCAACAGTAACATCAAAGCTCACTGATCGCAGATGACCATAGCAAATAAAATCATAATGAAAAAGTTTATTGCAAGAACTACCAAGATGTGACACAGGGACACAAACTGAGCAAACGCTGTTGGAATAATGGACCCAATAGACTTGCTCAACACAGGGTTGCCACAAACCTTCAGTTTGTAAAAAACACAGTATCTGTGAAGTGCAATAAAGTGAAATGCAATAAAACAAGCTGTGACTGTATTAACATCACAAATATATCTAAGTCAAAGATGAGGTTGTAATGATGATCATATCTGCCCTCTACAAGTATGAGACTTTTATCCCTTCTTCAAAAAAAGTCACAAACTTCGATTATGTGTTCTGTCCTACTCATCCACGTGAGAATTGCTAATCCAATTATATTCATTCACTGATTAAATCATCTGTGGCTGGATAGGACTGCCAGATTTAGCAAATTAAAATACAGGATCCTCGGTAACATTTTAATTTCAGATAAACAAGGAACTTTTTTTTCAGATAAGTATATCCCATGTAATATTGGGGGCATACTGAGTTTTAACAAATGTGTTGTTTATCTGAAACTCAAGCACAACTGGTATCCTGTACTACGTTTGGTAACTATAATCTGGAAGAATGTGCATTCCTGGGCTGATAGTCACAATATGTCCTTCTTTCCCTCTTTTTCTTTAAACTTTTGGATCCTGAAATATGTCAGAAAAAACATTTGGAACGACAGACACATTTGGTTGTAGACATGTCATTGTGTCAGTACTGTGCACCAAAAGAAACAATAGGCCAAAGATCAGAATATTTAAGTTTTAGTCCAAGTTCTGTGACTAACTAGTTTTGCATTCTGCAACAGATCACTGTACTTCTCTAAGCTTCAGTTCTCTCTAATTAGAAAAGTAGGAAAGTTGGATTTTAAATTTTCTAAGATATCTTTTTGTTTAAAATTTTAACAATCTTCAATGGGATATTTACAATGAAAACTTTCTATTTAAATTATAGGATTCCTTATAAAGCTTTCTAAAAAGAAGGGTATACAACCATGCCGATTAAGTCTTAGACCATTAAGGTCTGTTCTCCTTCCCAATTATAATTAACAACGGATTACATGGGCTTTCTCCATGCCAGACACTTTATAAATATTAACTGATTTAAACCTCATAATTGTTCTATGAAGCAAATACTATTAACGTATCCATTTCACAGATGAAACTGAGACCAGAGAAATTAAATAACTTGTTAGGATCCCACAACATGTGTGGAAACCTGAGAATTTGAATCCAAGTAATCTGGCTTTACCTCCCCTGTAAGATAATATCACATACATAAGCATAAAACCAAACTAATAATAAGGGCAAGCCTTTAATAATAATTGTTTTTTGGAGAAGAGTGGGGAAGTTCTAGTTTGAACAACTGACCTTCAGTATAACTGAGTCACTTTGAGTGATAAAGAAGTACCCAGACCTAGGTGTTAAATAAATGCTGACAGATGAACATTTCAATTAGTTAATAAGGAAGCTTATAATGAGTTGATTTCCCCTTCAGAGTTTTTAATATTTTGACTAAATTTCATAGAAACGTTGAAATTGTATAGAAAAACTTTGCACGGCAAATACAGTGTACCATATGTAATGGTGATAAAATTGAGTTTTTGAAAATTCTCAAAGGGGCATCTATTTAGACTTGGTCACCATTTTTCATTGCATTTGAGCCACGAGCAACTGAAACAGTGGCCACTAGTGAATAGTTCTGTTTTCTGCTTTGGCCTTTGAGACGAGTGAGACACTCGGAAAAAGAAACTTAGAAGCTGTCTGGCCCAAGGTCCTTTTGGCTAAGTGGCAGAGTCAATATTTGACCCCAGAGTTCTGAAGTCCTTCATCTTTCCCCTATAATCTAAGGCGGGAGTCAGCTATGGGCCAAATCTGGCCCACCATCTATTTTTGTATGACCTGAAATCTAAAGATGATTTTTACATCTTTATATACTTGTACTTTAAAATGGTTAAATGACTACCTGCATAATATCTGTGATTCTTTTCTCTTGATCCACAAAGTCTAAAACATTTACTATCTGGCTCTTCACAGAAAAAGTTTGCTAACTCCCAATTTAAGGCTTCAAGAGCTTTGCACAGTGCTGCCATTAGGAATATTAATGTAAGCCACATATGTAATGTGCAATTTTCTAGAAGCTGTATTTTTTGAAGGTAAACAGAAACAGATGACAATAGAAAAGATCAATAAAACTAAAAGCTGATTCTTAGAAAAGATAAACAAAATTGATAAACCTTTAGTCAGACTCATCAAGAAAAAAAGGGAGAGGGCCCAAATCAATAAAATCAGAAATGAAAAAGGAGAAGTTACGACCAACAGCACAGAAATACATAAGGATCATAAGAGACTACTATGAACAATGATATGCCAATAAAGTGGACAACCTAGAAGAAATGGACAAATTCTTAGAAAGGTACAATCTCCCAAGACGGAACCAGGAAGAGATAGAAAATATGAACAGACCAATTACCAGTACTGAAACTGAAACAGTAATTTTAAAACTCCCAACAAACAAAAGTCCAGGACCAGATGGCTTCACAGATGAATTCTACCAAACATTTAGAGACAAGTTAACACCTAGCCTTCTCAAACTATTCCAAAAAATTGCAGAGGAAGCAACACTTCCAAACTCATTCTTTGGTGCCAGCATCACCCTGATACCAAGACCAAAGAAGTCACAAAAAAGAAAAGTACAGGCCAATATCATTGATGAACACAGATGTAAAAACCCTCAACAAAATATTAGCAATTTGAATCTAACAATACATTAAATGGATCATATACCATGATCAAATGGAATTTAACCCAGGGATGCAAGGATTTTTTAATATCCACAAATCAATGAATGTGATACACCACATTAACAAATTGAAGAATAAAAACCATATGATCATCTCAATAGATGCAGAGAAAGCTTTTAACAAAATTCAACATCCATTTATGATGAAAACTCTCCAGAAAGTGGATATAGAGGGAACATAACTCAACATAATAAAGGCCATATACGACAAACCCACAGCGAACATCATACGCAACGATGAAAAGCTGAAATTAATTTTAATAATATATTTAATTTAATCTGATAGATCCAAAATGTCATTTCAACATGCAATCAACATAAAAAACAACTGAGATATTTTATAATTTTTTCATAGTAAATCTTTGCAATCCAGTGTGTATTTTACTCTTATAGCACATTTCAACGTGAACTAGCCACATTTGAAGTACTCAGGGTCCATGCCAACCAGTGACAGCTACATCAGACCACGGAGGTCCAGAGGTTAATAGCATTTTGTCCTCACAACTCCTCTTTTTCTCATTAAGGATGTTTTATTAGTTTCTCCATTAAAAATTTAGCCCCAAATAGGAACCAAATTTAACATTAGAACTTCTATGTTAGCACGCTATTGTCACATTCTCCCCAATGGCAAGTGTTTTTGTTATTATTCCTTTTGTGTCAACTTTAATTGACGTAAAATGGATGAAAATGATTTCATTAACATTCTTTAAGTTGATATTTAAGGTTTTTTAAAAAAAATAATAAATCTGGGTTATGTTTTTTGTTTTGGGGTAAGATGTATAGAGCCCATCAACCACTCTCCAGGTTTTTCCCCTCTTTTAATTTCTTTGAAACACTTACCATTTGGTCATGTTCATGTATATTATGAAATCTCTTTGTGTGTTTTCTGTCCACCATTAAAATGTGAACTGCAATGCAAGAGGGAGGGGATATGGGGATATATGTATACATACATATACATATATGTATATACATATATATACGTGTATATACATGTATACATATATATACAATATATGTATACATATATATATGCATATATATATGTATACATATATACAAAGTGCTGATTCACTTTGTTATACAGCAGAAACTAACATAACATTGTAAAGCAATTATACTCCAATAAAGATGTTGAAAAATAAATAAATAAATAAATAAATAAATAAATAAATAAATAAAATGACCAACAGGGGGGAAAAAAAAATGTGAGCTCCGTAATGGCAGGGATTGTAAGGTCTTGTCTGCTTCTATATTTCAAGGGCCTAGAACAGTAGCAGGCATATAGTACATGTTAAAAAAATATATGTTTTGGGGCAAAGGAATGATAAAACTATTCACATATATAAAGCAAGATAAACAGAAAATGTCTCTGTAAAGAGCAATACAGTAAAAGGCATTAGCACCCTGGTGTGAACTGCTTTACTCAATCGATTTGGGTAAAACACTGGATTTATTGAACAGGAAAGGAAAGAATTTTGAAAGGAGAGAGAAAAAACTGACCTTGGTGGATATCTTCTTGGTAATTTTTTCTACAGCTAACTAGCAAAAGAAGTTGCAAATGTAAAAGATTCTAAAAATACCACTGGTCTCTCAGTTTTATGGATGGCTACATCTATTTTTAATTAGATTAATAATATTTTCTACCACCAATTCATCTCTCATCAATGAGAGAGAAGAGAGCCCTATTTTTTAGTTTATTACATTCACCAGCTACTTCTCTTCCTAAAATTTCTGCCAGCACTACGTGGTGAAGTTAGGCTAGCAATGTGGAAGTTACGTTTCAATGCCCAGGAGAAAAGCCTTGAGATAACTTCACAAAACAAAAACTTTAGTTTTCATTATATCCACCAGGCCTGCAGGTTCACCTAAGATTCCCTAAGATCCTTAGAGACCTTTTAACTGCAGTAAAATGCCTGCCACAGGTAATATTGGCAACACTTTAGAACAAAGGTTTCGTAAGTGGTGGTTTATAACGCATGTAGGATTTGAAAAGTACATTTTTCCTTGTCTTGAAGATATGTCTTATTAAGATGGTGTACTCCTTTGGAGACAATATTACTTTTTCAAAAGCACAAGCTTGCAATAACGCTATTTCTTTTGAGGAAGGCTGGGGTATTTTTATCTAGAATAGAGTGACGCTATTTGAACAAATATTATTTCAGGAGATTGTAGATTTACAGGTAGAAAGAGCTTGTCAGATTTTCAGTGTAGAGCTGTGCTAAAAGTGGAGTGAAAGAAAATTGTCAGCCCATAGACAGCAACACTCTATGTGAAAGTCTCTTGAAAATGGTACCCACATCAACACTAAATCTCCTTATTTTAACATTTCCTTCAGGATTCTCCTCACTGCAGCTATTAGGGACATGTTTATACTCTTCTTAAACAACAGATATTAATCACATAATAAGTAAAAATTACCAAGTGTGTAGGCAGTTTGTTCAGAATGCCATAGACTCACTCTATCTAGATAAGCATAGCAATTTTTAATAATCTGTGAAGCCAAATTATATATATATGTATATACACATAATATACAAAAGTATTTATTCATCTGAAGTTTCTATCTTAATGAGGTAAAACTTTGAATACTGAATCAGTTAATGTGTGTATTATTTGTATACATTATATTATGCATTTACATGAACAGAACAATACTAAAATATATATAAAGGAGTGAATGTTAATCAGTCCTGGCAATGAAAACAAATAAGACCACTTACTGGATTATATTTATAACATTCTAATCTTTTAGGACAGACACATTAATGAAATATTCAGGTGCAGCAACCATTATTCATGCATTTAGAAGTGTTTTGTTTACATTGTAAACCATCACTATTGTTGCTGAACATTTCTTTCAAATGTACAGGTGATTGGTTTTCTGAATAATCCATGGTTTTTCAAAATCCCAGGTCATTTCACAAGTATTCTACATCCTATACCCAGGCTCTCAGTCCCTTGATGTGTCTGATTTCAATAAATATCTCCACTCCACTTCAGTGACCCCTTGGACCTTGTCAAGCACTGGAAATACTCCATCTTAGGAATCTTAATTTCAAATTTTTAATATCAGAGCATAATTGGAATGCATGTAGTTCTTCAGGAAACTATGCAGTTAATTTCTCTATTTCATCACTGCTAAATCTTTCAAAAAACTTATGGTTTTATTTTCTTCTCTCTCAAGTGAGGATCCTACTGTAAACCCCTGTTTCACCAGCACCTTCCATTCCCTCCTACCTTTCTCCTTCCATTGATCCAGACCTAAAAATCCTAGGAAATAGTCAATCCACTCACTCTCCTTTTGCAACTATACTTGTAGTGCTGTGCATAGCTGGAGGAAAGCACAGAAACTGGGTGATTCACCCTGCCGAGACTTTTGGTATCTAAAGCCACCTGGGTGTCCTGTACTGGCCAGTCCAAGTTGTCCATGACTGGCTCCATTTTCCATTATCCCAAAAGTCATTCTAATCATTCATCTCATTTCTTTAAGTCCCTTGTCTGCCATCTTACTCTTAGCATGATGCTCCTTAATTTACAGAGAGAATAGATACTATTACATAAATGCTCTCAACTTCCTGCCCCTCATTTACTAATAGGTTAACATTTGAATGTGTCTATACATCTTTACCTCTGATATTTTCTACGCAAAGTGAATTGTTTTGTCTATGTGCTGAGACCTCTCTTTTTTCACTTTCCATGCCATGATTTTACATCTTTTTCCTTCCCCATTGGCGCCATATCCTTCAACCTACAATATAAATGTATTTATGCTTCTTCCATCACTTAATAACAATGTTGCCTTTACCTTGCTCCGAGCTTAGGTACTCATTTATTTCTTCAACAAATATTTACTGAGAACCTATAATGTGCTAGACATTGAACTCTTATTAACCTTTTCTTCAACCATGCTTTCAAAGGCTGGACTATCTTGCATATCTTCCCTTGCATCCAGCCATTTGTACATCGACCCCCTAAAACTACACTTTGACCCCGACAACACCACTGAAACAGCTCCGACAAAGATAATCAATACGTTGAACACATTTCAACTTGTTTGTTACATGCTTTGCTGAATTTGACAATATCAACCACTCATTTATCAACATCAAGAACAATCTCTTTTCTCTTTCTAATTCTCTCTTCACTCCTTCTCAAGTTCCTTTAAAGTCTCAAGCTCCTATATTTCTTTGATGCTGATGTTACCCTGATCTTTGTCTTCCATACTTTTTCTCCTCATCACAGGCAAAACGTTTGTACCATATGTGATTAGGCTTTCCAAAGCTATGGCTCCATCCAGAAGCTATCTCCTGAGTTCCAGGTGTGTATTTTCACTGTTACAGCATTCAAACTTAAAACCAACATTGTCCACTTTTCCCCCTATTTTGTTTGATGTCCAAGCCAGAAATCTGGGACTTTCTTTTTCCCTTGAATTTACTTTTTCTACAAAGAACAAGTCGACAATTTCTGTGGATTCTACTACCTAAACTCTACCTTGAATCCTTTCTCTTATCTCTATCCTCACTTCCTTGCTTTAGATTTCCTCATCATTTGGCTCCTAAGTTACCTAAATTGCATCCAAATTGGTCTCTCTACCACCCATTTAGCTCCTCTTAATCCAAATTCTATACTATTACAAGATAAATAGTTTTAAAGTGTAAATCTAAGCATAATACTTCTCTGTTGAGAGACCTTCAAAATGAAATCAAAATTCTTTATCATTCTTTTATTCATTCACTCACTCAACATTTATGAATAGTTACGGACCAGAAAATGAACCAGGCACTATGTACGCAATGACATAAAATTGACCTGGTCCCAGTAGAGTTTACATACTGGACCCTGTAAAACTCTTCATTCTGAGGTTCCCCACAGAAACAAACTCAGCTTTTATTTTCCAAAACTATATTAAAAACAAAAGGAAACAGAGCTTTTGGTTTTAGAGACAGCTATCTTAATCTACTGTCTTCTTTCAGCAGAAATTAAAATAACTTTCACTTTCTTCGCTAAATCTCTCTGGATTGTTTTTGTTTTGTTTTGTTTTTTTACATTGAGCACATATGCAATCAAATGAATAAACAAACCAAAACAGAATATGGGTGTACCTACATCCATGCAGATACACAACAATCCTTAATGTCAGTCTATATTTGGTGAGTCAAAATAAGATAATATATTGAAAGCATTCTCTTCATTGCCTAAAGACGGTCTGTCCTTCTTGAGAAAACGGTACAAAATGCTTTATAAATGCTATGTTAGAAAGTAAGTCTGTCTGTTCCATTAGAGACAGTCCAAACATGAGTTGAATCATTGAACATCATGGGAATAGAAGCAAATAGCGAGAGGAATAAGTTACATTTGCCAAGGGCAGAAGGTGGAATGTTCACAGAAGAGATGGAATTATGTGAAGGTGAGGATGATAAGTTACATTCTGTCACATCTTTGTTCTAAAATCTGCTAAGATTTGGAATTTGTTTGAATTCTTCAAAATTGACATCATACTTTCGTATGAGTACTTATATGTACACTTTGAAGCCTAGCAGGTAGATCACAAAATGCAAACCCACATTTATATTACCATATGCTTAAAAATTCTTTACCTCTTCATGAGGGTAAAAAACTATCTTGAATAAAACATTAAAATGACAAGTCCTTCAAGGAGCTAATCATTTAAATCCTCCTTTCAAAAACTACAGGACCTGGTTCACCATTGCAAAATCCAAGACAGAACAAATAAATATCTAGAGAGCAATCTTTTCAGCCTTAAAAAACTGTGTTTGTATCAACTACTGACATCAGGCACCTTCAACACTTCATTACAGAAAGTATTCATTTCTGTGCATACTGATCTCTGTCAAAGTGTTCAGTTCTTCCTTTAGGATAAAATACAAATGATAATGAATCTGATGCAAGTCCCTAAGTTCACTCATTATGTCTGAAGGACCAGGGGATTGGTCTCGGGGGCAGGTAAACAGCCTTAGAAAGAAGTGAAGACTGTTGCGACTACAGATACTCTACGTTCATCTTCCCCTGGTGGTGTATTCAAGGACAGAGAGCAGACCTTCTCTAGAACTGTCTACATTAAAGGATGAATGCTGTCTTTTATTATAGAAAAAGATTAAGTAGATAGATTAGATAGATGATGATGATGACGAATATGGATGGATGGATAGATAGACAGACAGACAGACAGACAGACAGACAGACAGACAGATAGATAGATAGATAGATAGATAGATAGATAGATAGATAGATAGAAGGGAGGGAGTAAGGGACAGAGGAAAACGATGAAATGAAAACTATCAATATTCCTCCTGTGGAAGCTTATAATGGTATTATCACTTTCTGTAACTTTTATTTACATATTCAAAGCAACTTTATAATTTTTAATAAGGCTATAAACTTCCTGCCCAGTTTTTCAAGTGTCTTTGGTTGTAAATGGGTCATTAAAAAGTTACTTTTGCTTTAATAAAGTACTCACTTTATTCTTACATGAACCTCCTGGATTTTCAATTAATTATTTATGCATTAAGCTTGACTGAGTTGCTATGCTAATTTGCTTTTATCATTTTGCCAAAAATAAACGTGACTGGTTTACAGGAGGATAGGATGCCTCCGACTTTCATATGTCTCCTGTCATTGGCATTCTGAATATCAGTACAAGTTCCACTGCTCAGTAAACACCATTAATCTGCAGCTTATGCAAATCAGAAAGCTATTATTTTAACTGTTTTAATAAGCAATGAAATCAGGGCTACTGTTAGCCCACTTATCTTGAAGAGATGTATTCTGTAACTGCAAAATATTATTCCACTACTGTGAATAGTACTGTTGTTACTACACTAATAAAATATTACATGACATAGAGAGATTTCTGGATAAAGTAAGATTACTTCTGAGACAATTTTCTTTTTCAACAGCAATGGTAAAGAGGTTACAGTGATAACACCACAAATATTTTGTTTGTTTATTTAATGCCGTACTGTTTATGGTTTATAAAAAAGATTTTATTTATCTTTCTTTCCTTCCTCATTACTTCTGATTCATTTCATTTTAGGGGTGGACAGGAAAAGAAAAGATGGAAGGAAAAACGAGTTAATTTTTCTGGGAAAGATAATAAAAAGAAAGTATTGCATAAAACAAAGACATTGGATCATCAAGAGATTTCAACTGCTGTATTGCAAAAATAATTGAAGATTTCCTGAGCTCCAAAACATCACTGTCCTTTTATTAATGAAGAACGTAACAGAAAGTGATATTCCAAAGATGCACATGTGTGGCCTATAGATCCCTAGAGCTCAAGACACTCAATAAATTATTGACATTGAAAACAAAATCATTTCTCTTACTCAGAATAACATGGTGGATATTTGGTTTATGCAAGTCCATGAGTACGTGTTTCAACCCTGGTTTCATGTAAGGTATTGAGTCTGACTGTGCTGGTATTTACTGTGTCTGGCACAGCACCTAGAATACAGGCACTCAATATGGGGTGAATTTACTGAAATACTAGTTCAGATTAAAGTTCAGGTCCTCGGAATTTCATGGGCCCCTTCCAAAGCTCTTACTGAATTGTATACTTGTAATTATATATTTGTATTTTTATATTCCTTGCTTAAGGGCCACAAAATTGCATGTGCTTTAGGCCCCACAAACCTGGATCCACTTCTATCTATCTATCTAATATTTTAATTTTTCTACTTTTCTTGAGATATAATTTATATACAGCACTGTATAAAGTTAAGGTGTACAGCATAATGACTTCACTTATGTATATTGTGAGGTGATTACCACAATAATCTTAGTTAACATCCATTATCTCTTATAAATAAAAAAAAAATCCTTGTGATGACAGCTCTTAGTATCTACTCTCTTAACAACTTTCAAATATATCATACAGCCAGGTTAACTATAGTTATCCCATTGTACATGACATCCCTAGTACTTATTTATCTTGTAACTGGATGTTGGTACCTTTTGACTGCCTTCATCCGATCAATTCCCCCTCCCACATTCCCCACCTCTGACAACCACAACTCTGATCTTTTTTCATGAGTTTCCTTTTCTTTTTAGATTCCACCAATAAGTGAGATCATACTGTGTTTGTTTTTCACTGTCTGACTTATTTCACTTAGCATAATGCCCTCTAGTTTCATCCATGTTGCTGCAAATGGCAGAATTTCCTTCATATACATATATATATTATATATATATATATATATAGCCAGACCACTCAACCACATCAATAACCTTTAGAATATATATATATATATATATTCTAATATATAACTTCTTTATTCATTCATCCGTTGATGGAGACTTAGGTTGTTCCCATGTCTTGGCTATTGTAAATTATGCTGATATAAACATGAGGTGCAGATACCTTTTCATGTTAATGTTTTTGTTTCCTTCAGATATATTCCCAGAAGTGGAATTGCTGAATCATATACCATAGTTTTATTTTTAATTTTTTGAGGAACCTCCATACTGTTTTCCATAGTGGCTGCACCAGTTTAGTCTCACCAACAGTGCACAAGGGTTCCTTTTTCTCCACTTTTTCACTGGCATTTTTTATCTCTTGTCTTTTTGAAGCCAGCCAACTCTAATTAGGTGATATCTCATTGTGGTTTTGACTTGCGTTTCGCTAATGATTAGTGATGTTGAGCACCTTTTTATGTACCTGCTGGGCATTTGTATATCTTCTTTGGCAAAATGGCTCTTCAGGTCCTTTGCCCATCTTTTAATAGTGGATCTACTTCTAGAGTCAATAAATCTTTGCTGTCTAATTAAATGCATGGATGAACAAATGAAGAAACCAGGCAATCATTGCCTGAAGATAATATTTCATCTGTAATCTACCTCAATTACTGATCATCAAGGTACATACGGAATCTATCTTCTTCTCTGAAAATATTTGATATCTAAAATTCTCTAGCTCTAAACTTCTTCTACTTATCTATAACCTCCTGGGTCACTGCCCCCATTTTTACTCAATCTGATACACCCCCCCCCCATCCGCTTATCTCTTAGAGAACTATAGGCTGAAAACCTTTCCTACGTTCCTAGCTTTTTGTTTCTTTTTTAATTCATTTCTTCCCGGAGCAGCCTTTTTCCCACAGTCAGCAATTTTAGAAACATTATGGAGACACTTTTGGCCTCTCTATTAAGTCAGCCTTAGGTGGTTCAGTCTTGCTGAAGTAAACTATTTGAGAATCTGTCTTGAACTTTAATATATCCTTTTATCCATATCTTGTTAACCACCTAGCTAATCCCTATTATACTATTCTAAATCTTTTCCAAATGTTTGAGACTCCAGCATCCTCCACTTACCCCTCACTCTCAGCTCCTGTTTATTCCTCTCACCTTGCAATAGGTACTGTAGCACTTTGAATGGGGAAGGACCCAATATCTGTAGACGAAAGTTGAAATTCCTGAGTCATGTCCACTTGATGGGAAAATCTTCAATACGGAAGTCTCCAGATGGCATTGACTGTGAAAGAAATCAAATAAAAACAGAAACCCCATTTTCATCTTACTGGGATTAATTAATATCATCCCCATAAAGAAGAGTCTTTAGTTAAATTAAAAAGACATGTTAAGGAGACAGGTCACTGAAATGTTACCAGAGATTACTTATTAAGAAGTTAATCATAAGATTTAAGTGTTCTTCATAGAAGTACATAAATTATTACTAACTTCTCTGGCTTTGAATTTCAGAGTATATTTCATATAGTGTTGTTATTAGGTATATTTATGTATTCATGGTATTCCAATATAAATTTAAATCACCAGTAAGAGGTTCAGTGCTGATGTCAGTAATGGATTGGAAAACAGTAAAACACAGGCACTAAAATTCTAATGGGAACTTTAATTTTAGAAAAATAATAAAAAAATTAGTATTTCATTCAAGTAGACAGGAATCTCATTAAAACTGTCATATGCCTCTTAGCTTTTCACAAATTGAAGGTATAAAAAATGTTTTGCTATAAAAAAGCACAGCTGCTAATTAGAAAGGACTTTAATTAACAGATCCACTTAGAAAAAGGTAAACAAATTGCATTCCACAAATTTGAGAATTTTGTTGCCATATTAAATACTAAATATTTTGTCAATTATAGACCAACTGATGCAAGGTATTTCCATATGGGTCATTTGAATAACACTGGCTCACATGTATTAAGCTCCTTACTAAGTATCAGATATTATTCTAAGTGCTTTATACGTATTTGCTAATTTGTATCACCAAACTAATCAAGGAAATATTACTTGATCTTCATCTTGTGGATAAGCAAACTGAGGCTCAGAGAGGTTAAGTAACTTGTTCATGGTCACACCAAGTTAGGTTTTGAGCCCCAGACATTTGATTCAAGAGTTAGTTCTCTTAACCACCTCTCTGTAAGCAAGTATGCAGAATTAATTCTGTAATTTTTATTGTCATAAATCAAGGATGTTGGAGTCCCTTACATTGTATGTAATATAGAAAAGATCATCATGACTAATTGCCTCATCACAGAAAGCTCAGTAGTTGGATTGATTTTATTGGCAGCAGCAAGACCCAGTGGAAAGCTCAGAGTGTTTGGAATCAAACAGCTTCAGGTTTCAAAGTTCACTTGTCAGTCTCTAGCTGAGTGACTGTGGGCAAGTTTCTTAGCTTTTCTAAATTTTAATCATCTTACTTGTGAAATATGGAAAATAATGCCTACTTTTCAGGTGTTGCATAATTATAGATGTAAGACATCTATATTTTATGTAAGACATAAAATAGTGTTTCTGTATATTTATGTGGTACCTCATGACCTAAAAACAGATAAAGAATTATTCACCATCATGAAGGAATGTTTAGAATGATCTGATTTAAAGTAGAGTACAGATTGTATCCTTGAAACTTAGTTTAATGCTTCCAATTCTGAAGTAACAAGGACCCACCTTCCTCTTTCTAAAAGAGGATGAATCCTAGAAAAAAATAGTTAAACAGTAATAAAAGTAACAGTATTAATACAAGTTCTATAGCACAACAAACAAGCAAACAAAGAAAAAGAAAAGAAAAATGAAATCCCCTCATGCCAGAAGTGAAGGAACCTGGAAAGTCAGGATTCTTCCTAAAAGGTGGGCTCAAGACTTTGGCTATCTTGCTCGGGGAAGTGACAGGGAATTGTTAAATTTATACACTTGATGGTTGATGGCTATGGAATCAAATACTTCCTACCGACATGAGGAAGGAATTCCAAGCTATGAAATTAATGCAAGCTCTGTCCTGAAACAATGAACCCCTGGGTCCCAGAGCAAAAGCAAGAGTTAAACTCGGCAGGGAAGGTTCTACAATGTGGAGCACACAACACTCCCACAGAGGAGAGTAGGCTCTGCTGAATGTGGGCTCACAAGGAAAATCTAAAAAGCAAGTGAGAAATAATCTCACCTGAAGGAAAGGCAGCAGACACTAATTAATATTTTCTGAATCTTTATCTAGAAAATACTTTCTAAAAATGCACCATGCAGGGTCGACGCCCCTACTCAGCCTTGAAGCAGTTACAGAAGATGAAGCATCTCCCCTCTGCCTCCCATAGGGGAGTAAAATATGAGGGGGGAATGAAACAGGAGGGAAGGGGGCAGGGCACAACCTTTAAAAGAATGAGATAGCCGTAGGACATGACAAAAACTGGTTAGAACCAACTCGGTCCAAGATGGCAGAAGATTTGACTTCCAGTGAACCTTGAGCCTCACTATACGCTCATTGTAATACACTAACATAAGCTAAGTGACACACCCGACAGTTCCGAGGCCAACCATCAAAAATCAGAAAGTAGGTGGTGGTCCAGTTCCTGGAAATCTCCGCTCCTTCCCCAAAATAGTTGGAAAATCCTCCCGCTCATTGGCTGAAATTACCCAGCCCATAAAAACTAACCACCCCGTATTTTGGGGCCTCTCGCCTTCTGAGATGGCCCACACCCTGTCTGTGGAGTGTTTCTCTCTAAATAAATCCACTTCTTACCTAAAAAAAGAAAAAAAAGTACCATGATTTTGGATAGTTACATAGTATTCTATTGTATGAATATGCCTATATTAGTCAGAGTTTTCCAAAGAAACAGTGCCAATAGGATATGGACAGGGAGAGAGAGAAGAGATTTATTATAAGGTATTGGCTTACATGATTATAGAGGCTGAGAAGTCCCACTGTCAATCATCCACAAGCTAGAGGCCCAGGAAAGGCCGGTGGTGTCGTTTGAAAGCCAGAGCTGATGGTGTAGATTCCAGTGTGAGTTTGAAGGTCTGAGAACCAGGAGCGCTGAGGGCAGAAGGAAGATTAACGTCTCAGTTCAAGTGGTCAGGCAGAGAGAGGGCAGAACTTCCATTTCCCCACCTCTTTGTTCTTTTCCAGTTCTCAACAGATTGAATGATGCCCACTCACATTGGAGAGGGCAATGCACTTTACCCAGCCTACCAACTGAATTGCTAATCTCCTCTGGAAACATCCTTAGAAATACACCCAGAAATAATGTTTAACCAGATACTTAAGCATCCCTCGATCCACTCAAGCTGACACATAAAATTAGCTCACAGTGTCATAAGTGTTTCACTCATCTGAATGTTCTTTGATTCTTAGGACTAATGGTTTCTGTAGAAAGAAATTATGATTTCAGAGATGTAACTAGAATAAGACACACTGTACAGAAGAAATGCTAAGTTTTTTTTTTTTTCTAACAGTCAATACAGTTAGGTAATAGCATCTATAAAATTTTCCAAATCATTATTCTCAATCATATAATTTGGGTCCCCCATGTCTCACATTCACAAAAGAGTGCAATTTAATTCCACGTGAAAAAACGTATTTGTAAATAACTTATATTTTTAAAACAGATTGTCCACGCCACTATTGACATTTCAGAAAGCTAAAGCATTCTTAACTTTCTTAAATTAACAGTGTAAACTATTGACAATTCAGGAGTTATCAGAATGTTTAACTGAATTGATGATCCAACATTTACCAAAATCTTAAGACATTTGAATGGGATGGACTTTAGGATATATTATACTGTGGCATTTGCATTTCTCTCTGTATTGTGTTAACTCTAGATAAAGCAGTGTCTTTAAGCTTCAGTAAAATAAAGTTCGACTTCAGTAAAATAAAGTTTGACTTCACTAAAATACAATTTAATGACAAATTGCCTGTTTTTTCAATATAACAATAATATAAATGATCACTCTAGAATAGCTGCATCTTTTGAAAATTGACATTTGAACCTATTGTTCTCTATATTGGTCAAAGTCTCTTATTTAAAGATTCACATGAAGAACCCAGAGTGACATGGCAGGAAAGAGGCCATCCCTTCAGACAAACTGAGGTATATTCATTTTGTTTTCATTTTCTGGTTTTACTTCTTAAATTTTCACACTAAATCTTTCTTAGATCATAAATAGTTGAGATTTAACATAATAGCTGAAGAGCTGGTGGACATTGTGAGTATATGCCTTTGTCATCATTCATTTCTATTAAAAAGAGAATAAATTGATTCACAACAGAACAAGGAAACATACAGTGTCACTAAACAAAGTCAAACTTAAAAAAAAAAAACTCACTGCATATTAAAATATCTACATATTCCTTTTCCTAACACAAATTTGCTTATGTGGTATACAGCTAGAATGTGGAAATTCAAAATGTGGAACTCAAATCTTTCAGAACAGAAATAAAATACAATTCGTGAATGATATCTACTGGGTTTTCCCCTCTTGTGTGCTGTCTGCCTGCCAGCATCTCTCATCAGTCTGTGATTCAACTGGGATGCAGAAAGAGGCGGAGGCAAGTAGACTAAATCTTTGACAGTTCCTGTCTGGTGTTATATTCTTTTAATAGAGCTTCAAGAGGCAGCAGGCACACACAATGCATGCCATGTATGATTGACAGAAAGTGTAGGTTTGTTTACCTAATGCTTCACAATGACGAGTAACACCTCCTCTGGCATCACAAATTTGAGCACTGACAGCCAAGGCAGGTACGGCCACCTGCAGACCTTCAAGCCAAGCACAGGTTTAATTCTCATCCATCATCAGAAACATAGATTTCTCTGAAAAACGTGAATGCATCTCATTTCGTTAACGCATGATGAGTTTGACAGAATCTGTGTTTTTCTTTCTTTTTCTTTCTCAAATATGAAAGCCGGTTGTCAATTTTAATTCAACAACTAATTAAAGTTGGAATTAAACTAATTAAAGCCTCTGACTTGCTAGACATTGTTTCAAGCACTAAAGAGATACATTAATGAGTTCCTGCCTTCCTAGAACTTTTAGTCAGAGAGTGGGTTAGGGTGGAGATAAAGCAAGTGTAAATATCACTAAAATACAAGACAGAGCATAGCTGAGTTTCAAAAGACTGTGGGTTCATCTCTAGTTAAGGCAATGAAGAACATCTTCATAGAGGCGATCTTTATGTGGTACACAGCAATAGCTGTACATTTAAAAAGCAGTAATCGTTTTACACTTATGTACATGTTTTCCTTGCAAAAAAAGAAAAAAAAAATCACTTAAGGGAGGTAAAGGACTCCATCTTACAAGTGGTGAAAACATATTCCAGGAAATAAAGCAAGAAACAAAGCTAGAAAGTTGCACAACTTGGATGAAGGCTGTGACACCAAATTCTGTTGCTTGAAAAATGCCATTGGTTCTTCTAGCATGGATTTGGGAACCCTGATCTGGGTGTTAATGATAGAAACTAGAATATGGAAGTGAGACTGATGGAGGCTGTTTACTGAAATATGGGAGTGGGTAAGATATCAAAGGAGAGAACCTCAAAGAAGAGAGGAGAAAACTGAGGAAGCCTGGAAGAAAAGTTATATTCAAAGAGAGTGAAAATTAGGAGGGCAGGAAATAACAAAAACAGTCGTCAGAGAATATGGGGAGAGGAATAGAAGAGGATCATGCTTACTGAAAAAGAGGAAGCATCACAAGAAAAATCAGTAAGTCATCAGTGAAAACTACTGGATCCCCAAAGTCACCACAGTGTCTAACACTGAGTATATCTTAATAACTACTAGTTAAATGAAAGAATGACCCTGATCTACATACACTGACTTTCTCTCTTCTCTTTACTATTTAAACTTAAAAACTTAAACATGAAACACAACATTTTGCCCTTAATTTCATCCTTTTAACTCATGGCAACTGTACATCCTCTTTATACACAAAACACCACTCATTCCAAATCATGATCTTGAGCATGTTAGCAGCTGTAGCTGTACCTTCCCCATAGCCCTGACCCTACTCCTAGTCTGAACACATCTTGACCTTACTTGCTCTTATTCCACCTTATCCCAACTAACAGGAAAACAAGTTATGTCAACAAAGGGAAATATATTATGTATTTAAAAATAGAAATACTAAAGAATTATGAATCCATACTTCCAACTTACATGGTAGAAAGAAAACTATGTGAGCTATCCAAGTTAGAGTTATTTAGTAGCAAAACTGAAGTGGAAAAATATTTTAAACCAAATATTTGAAATTTATTTTCTTTGTACATAAATAGTCAAACCCAACTAAGTTTGATTTTTGACCTTCAATTTTTATTGAAAAGCACTTTTCTCATCCCATATCAGCACTTGAAAAGAGAGACTTAGGCTCTAATTCACCAGATTTGTCTTCATTACAGTACCTTTTACTTTAATTCCCTTTTCAGCTGAAATCCACAAAATCATATTGCATCATTTTATAGCTAGAAAGTTGTAGTGAGACAACTTAAAATGCACACACCATAGTTTGTTATAAGTATTATAGACAGTAAAGATATTGGAAATTCAAGATAATATTAATATTCTCATGTTTTAGGCTGTCTTTACCCACAAATCTAGAAGGACTGTTCACTATTTTGAATGTCTACTCAGTCATATCACAGTTTAATTTTATCAAGTTATTTGTTGTTTCAACTCAAGAAGTGACTCAAATAGATCAGTTTTGGGTCACCTGGATTGAATGAAATGGTGATTTTTAGGGTACTTGTGGAAAATGAACAGTCTTGCCTTTAAAGTAAAATAGATATAGTAGACAACTAGCAACAGGCATAACCAGCAAGGTTAGAAGGAGAACACCTTTAGAACTTGTGACAGAGATCCATACACTATGCATGAAATTAACAATCCAGAGGCATTCTCAGAGGCAAACACAAGATGGGCTATTATTGAATGTTGAGCTATTGAATATTGTAGAAGTGTCACACAGTTGTCACTGTGTGGTGGAAATATGGAAATCAGAGGTGGAGGTCAACAAACAGTTTAAGAGATGAATTCTGTGAGTTGGTTAATAACTAAAGGAGAAGTTTGATTTTCGAAAATAAATTTGTGTGGTAGGGCTAGCAGCATCCATGCAGTGGGGAAGAGTAAGTTTTCGGGTCCAAACATGTAAAAAAAACATATTTTTAATCTTCCCCCAAGTATATGTGATTATAGCTCCAATAAATGTGGTATTCTAAAAAAGTTTTATTGAAGAATAAATGTGTGTTAAGCAAGCAATTTTCTGATTTGTTACTTGGTTTACCGAAGGGACCTAATCCCTAAGAAGGATGAGCCTTTTATGAACTACAGCTTCAAAAATTGAGTAATTTGATAACTCAATCACAATTAATAATTATTTTTCCAATTGCCATCATTTTCACATTAAGCCGTTAAGAACCTGTTATAGACTGAATATTTGTATGCCCTTCAAATTCATGCGTTGACGTTCTAACCCCCAGTGTGAGGGTATTGGGAAATGAGGCCTTTGGGAGGAAATTAGGTTTAGATGAGGTCGTGAGGGTGAGGCCTTCATACATGGGATTAGTGCCCTTATAATTAGGAGAGTTTGTTCCCTCTCTCTCTCTCTCTCTCTCTCTCTCTCTCTCTGTCTGTCTGTCTCTTTCTCTCTGCTATGTGAAGATGTGAAGATACAGTTTGCAAACTAGGAAGAGGGTCCTCACCAAACACCAGATCTGCCAGTGCCTTGATCTTGGACTTTCCAGCCTCCAGAGCTGTGAGAAACAAATGTTTGTTGTTTGAGCCATCCAGTCTATAATATTTTTGTTATAGAAGCCCAACCTAAGACACAGCTTTCGTTCCCCTCAGGACACAATCATACCCAGATAAAATCACAACCACAGTTCAAAGATCACCCTGGGTCTCTACCAAGGGCCAGTTTATCTCATAAGGGACTTCATAACACTATATATTTGGATGGTGTCCTTAAAAGGAATTATGCCCATAAGTAATGCAAAATCAAATTCAAACATTTACTATGTTAATATTTTTAGCCCATAGAATAAATTCCAAACTAAGAACGTAACACTTAACATTAACTCTCATTCTCTTACTCCAAACTACATTTCTAGCACAGTCCTTACTCTTCATGCAAGTAAGACCTAAGCTTTCCTTCCCATGTGTATTGGTTCTCAAAAATGCATTCCCTAGTAGGATGACCAACCTTTCCAGTATGCCTGGGACTAAGAGTGTTTCTGGAATGTGGGAATTTCAGTGCTAAAATGGAGATAGTCCCAGGTAAACCAGGAGGAGTTGTTAACCCACCTTCAAGGATGATTTTAAATGCCACTCTCATGATGAGTCTTTCTTTGTTTCATCATACAGTCTCACCACCATCTTCTAGCCTCCTCTTATGACTCATCATACAGTCTCACCACCATCTTCTAGCCTCCTCTTATGACACAATATAAAATTTTCCTCTGCTATGTGGTTCTCCTTGCTCTTACCTGAAAACCCTAATGAATTTCCTTTACAGGTCTTATTCACTCCTTCTGATCATTTTTGTACAGAAATACTTTTAATTTTTTTTTTTTTTTTTTTTTGGTTAATGAGGCTGAGATTCTTGCTAAAAAGTACTACAAATATACTTTTACTTCTGGTTCTATATGACTGACCAGACACACACATTTATGTTTTTGCTTTTTCTAAAGACTCATTTAAAAATAACAAAAGACATATCCAGAAGAAAAACACATCTCCCAAAGCACTGGATAACTGGGCAGTTTTCAGAAGCAACAGTGGAGCAGAAACATTGAGAAATAGTTGCAAGATAAAGAGGAAGTTTGTAAGAAAACACAGAAGCTCTATACCTGTGACAGAGGAGACCACTGAAAAGCAGAAGAAAAGAACATCGTCATAGAAAACAGGTTCTGAAAACAGAGTGGGTCTCACAAAGCCATTGTAGGGTAGTTGATTAAAACACTAAAGAGTAGTTGGACTGATCATCAAAGCATCTAAAAGTAGTATTTGCTCTCAGGCTAAAGGCAGAAGAAAACCTTTCTTAATCAGACACATCTTCTACATAGAACAGATGAGATGGGCCCTGGGGGACAGAAAAAAATTAGGTGATAAAAGGTAGGTATCTTCCCAAGAAGAGTTTCCATCTCTCGTTTACATTACCCATCCTTGCATTGTTGTATACTTTTTCCAATACATCACTTAACATGTTAATTATAGTTATTTTCAATTCCCCCCTTGATAATTCCAACATCTGTGTGATATCTAAGTCTGGTTCTGAAGAAATCTTTGTCTCTTCAAAGTGAGCATTTTCTTGTCTTTTAACATGTCTTGTAATTTTCTGTTGAAAGCTGTACATGTTGTATCAGGTAATAGGAACTGAGTTAAATAATCCTTTAGTGTGATGACTTACATTTATCTTGCTGGGTGTTAGACTATTTTAATTTTTTTTCAGCTATAGGTACCAGAGGCTTCAAGTTCTTCTAGTGTCCTCATTTTGTCTCCCTTACTGTCTTTGGGATTACCTAAGAACTGCTTCTTAAATAGGGTCTGTGCCTTGAAGCTCTTTAAGCTGCAATCCACTGTTATTATACTGGAGCCCTGCTGGTATGGTAGCGTGGCGCTTTCTATAATCTTCCAACCAAATTCCAATCTTTCAGTGGGCCTGTGTCTCAGTGATAGGACCATCACATGTGTTTCTCTAATGATGTAGCATTTTCCCCCTGCTTCCTACTCCCTTCCTTGGCTGCAGAATTGCCAATCTGTTTCCATGAAGTATTGTCCCTTGCTGGCTTTCTTCCACTAGGTGGAGACAGGAAAGCCAGCGGGGGCTGGAGTGGGGAGGGATTGCCTTTCTTCAGCTGGGATAAAGTGTCAGAATTGAGTTTTGTCAATGTCTTAACTGGAGAATAAGTCTTTCTTACTCTTCTCTTTCCCCTGCCAGAGCCATGAGGGGATTTTTCTCAGATCTTCATGGAAAGGACCCTGTAGGGCTCCTGGAAGAAAAACTCATGAAAGTGTACAGACCCTCCTAAGATTCAGCTCCTAAGAGAATGTCATTCTCACACTAGTCCGCACTCAGCTTCTGGGAATTCACCAATATTATCATTTACATGTTCCAACCAGCTTATGGCTCCAGTAAATTCTGATCCAGGTAAGTAAATCTTGGTCTCTCTCTCTCTCTTTCTCTCTCTCTCTCTCTCTGAATGCATCTATTTCTCCAGATTTCAGGGTGGCAGATGCCCTGTGACCTCGGTTCTCACATGGGTCTTGATTTTCAGTTTGTCTGCCTTTTTCTTGTTGTGAAAGTAAGAGTAACAAGTCTCAAGCTCTTTATGTCAAAGCTAAAGCTAGAAGTCCCAGCAGTGAGATTTTAACAATTTTATTTTCACTTTTTATGTTATTCTATTTTACTTTTTAAGTAAATGTTAAAAATCATGCTTGAAAATGGAATTGGTGTTTGAGGAGGTAAGCAACAGTTGTCTGGAAAATTTATGTATGCACAAATCCTTATTCTCTAACAATGCTGAAATGAATAACGATGTGCTTAAAGTATAAAGATTTCAAGAATATAGCAGGTTACCTTCTCCAAAATTATTGATCACTTTCACACTTGAAAGAATCACTTCAACTGAAGAATGCTCCTCAGATGTCTTAACTTGCTGTTTTTACCATATAGAGTAGACTTCCCAGTCTGATTTCATCAGAGTTAACGGTATTTGAGTGTATCTACTCCATGAGATAGTCTGAAATTGTATCTTTGCATTTCCTAGAGCTGCAAAAACAGTACTTTTCACATACTGGGTACTTAATAAACATTTTAAAAATTGAATTGAAGCCAAAGACAAAAATGTACCATTTTCCACATAAGTAATATAGTTTACAAAATGTAAAATAATTAGCACATTTTATCCCAAATTTCTTATTCCTAGTATGCAGGATAAGCTCTACAAATGATTTAGGGGCTCTTAGCCTGATTTTCAGAAACATCTGAAAATTTGACCCCCATTTAAAAATAACCTGAAAATGTGACCCAAATTCTACAATGCTCAGGTCAACAGTGACAATAGAGCCCTCTGTTTTGTCCTGGGACAGTTGAGAATGACAAAAACTTTGTTCATTTCTGAGTATACTGTGGTTTTAACTTCTCATCGTATTAAGCATTTGTGTAACTCTGAGATGGATGAAGTAGTCTTGGCCTAGATGTGGTCCTTGTCACCTACCCAGAAAACCCATGTGCCAAAGTGTTTGACTTGACTAAAGAGTCACCACTGTTTTTCCAGAAAGCCTAACTTGACCCTCAGCTACCCAGATGTTATCATCTGCATCCATGTGTCCACTGAGTTACTAAAACAAGAAAGTTCACCATGTGAATTTTGGGGGAACATAAACATTCAGGCCATAACATAGATGAAATTTTATTTCAAAATTGTCTCTTGAAGTGGTATCTTATGTTTTGTCAACTTTTCCTTCCTATACATCTTTTCTTAAGAGTACATAAAATTAACAATTCCCATACATGAAAAATCCAATTCTTTCTCCCTAATTCCTACACGTAGACCATTGTCTCTCAGTCTTAAAATAGGTCAGCACACAACCTGCCTCAGAATCACCAAGGGTGCTTGTTAAAAATGTAGACATTCTGCCAAACTCTGACCCATTGGATCAGAATAAATGAGAATACATCACAACCCAAGAAATAAGCATTTTCACCTAATTCCCGAGTTTACTCTTTCTTACACTAAATTCTGTAAACCACAATTTAGATTTTAGAAATAAATGCAATCAGAATTATTTTTAGAATATTATAACTGTTTTCAAAACTATATTTTAAAATTTCCATTCATTTTTTTTTCATCCTTTCATGCATTTATCTGTCCTCAACAATTTCTAGGAGCCCTGAACTCTCACTCCATCCGTTTCTGTATAAAGATATTCTGTATAAACTAAAGATATTTTCACTGCTAAAGGGAGCATCCTCCTATTGTGTCTCATTTTCCTTTGGATCTTTTGACAGCTTCTTTTCTCTCATTTTGTGTTAAAGGTGACTTAAGTGGAGATTCTTTTTTCTAAGCTCAAAAAATATTTAGTGAGTACTTACTAGGGACTATGCTAGGGACAGCTTCTTTACCATCATGGGAATTTCTTGGAAATAAATCTGAAAGTTATTGTCATGCCTTATATCTGGGTGGAGTTCAAAGCAACTAAGGTCCTCAAACAACCAAGAGAAAATAAACATCACTTTGAGACGCCGTTCTTTGTGGACTTATATAAAACAATATACTTAAGGAGTATTCTGGTAGATTACATGGTCTCATTTGCCAGAAACAGTCAGTCTAAGGTGCAATGTCTCAGGTGTTAAAAGGTCTGTGTTTTGAAACAAATCTTCACTATGACACTCTCCTAATCCTGTAAATTACTGACACTAGAATCATGACGTTATGCTACTGCTGGTTATCTTCAAATCATAGTGGTAAAAATACCAATATGCCTCTCAAGATGATTTGACATGGAGATGCAATTCAATTTGGATGTTTATCACCAAAGACAAACATGCTATTATTTTAACATTTTTGCCAAAGTCTAGCCCTAGGCTTTGCTTACAGCAGCACTGAGAGCACATCCCCACTGTCTCCTCATGATCACAGACTTCCTCCAGGCTTCACTGGATTCCATTAAAATTGATATTTATCAAAACATAAATATTAAGATTATATGAGAAAAGACCAGCCTCCATAAAGCCTATCCTGCATGAAACTAAATACCCACTACCATTTTCCAAGAGTGTGCCTACTGTAAATCTCAGAGTAGTAAAATTGAGTAGCTGGTAGAGTTTGGAAGACACTCAGTTGTAGAGTATAGTATGCACGTTTTTACATTTGAGACCAAATTTAGCTGGGAGCAAGTTTCTGTTTCTAAACGTCATGCTTTCCAAAACAATAGGCATCCTTTGTTTAGTAAATGAAGCGAGAATCACAGACCTATAGAGATATGGTAGATTTTTGAGGTGACTTATTCCAGATTTTCCAAAACTTCTGTAAAACTAGATAAAATTCCTAGGTATTTGTCAAGTATGATTACACTTAAAGTATCCTATGAAATTATTAATTCTTTGAAAATTAGAAGAAAGATTATTTCTCTTTCCAGTTAGGTTTTGGTTTTTAAATCAAAAATATACTTGCATTTTAAAATATTTCACAAACTATTGTCCCCAAACAAACATATTTGATCCCAAATGCAATCATGTTACTCAAGGATATAGAGCATATTCAGAAAGTAAATGATAAAAAAGTGAAAGTGCTTCAACTTATAAAAACTTATAAATTATATAACATTTGTTTTATGTATCTAGGAGGCAAAAAAATGGAAAAAAAGTTATATGATAGTACTTATTATATTCATGCTTTACCTTGCTCACCAATATTTTATCATCATTATTTAATTTTATAAGCCACGCTATTTAAAATACATCATTGGCAAAAGAAAAAAAAAAAAGCGTCTAATTCTCATCTTCATTATTAACTGCTTGTTAGATTTTATTAGATTACACCAATTACCTTTTCCTTAATATAACCACTTAAAATTTTTTTAGTTAAAAAACATTTTTTAAAAATTACAAATTCCAAATCCAGTTTGTTTCCTTCCTACTAAGATATTATATTGGGTTGCTGACCCAATATTCATTCTATCCCCTTCCTCTTACTTAAATAAATTCACAGTCACCCACCTCCACAAGGACATATAGGTCAAGAGAAAATGATGCCATCTCAGGGATTCTAATGCTGGCTAATGAGGCAGTAAAGTTAGTCTTCTGGGGGGCTTCTAAGAACGTGACACAGGAAGAGATGACTTCTCCAGGCATTGGTGTGCCTGTATGATATCTGGAATCATCATAGCAATCTATACACAAATTTTAGTACTTATGTATAGTACATGGTGTAGGGCATATCCAAGAGAATGTGGAACCCGCCCTACCTCTGTCCTTTAGCTTAAGACAGTGTAAAACAGGTTTCTTTGTTACTTAAACCAAACATAACTGAAATACCAATTCTCCTTAAAAACATTCAGACAGTTGTACAATATTTAAAGACATCTAGACGATATGCTACTTCTTTCAGAGATCAAGAACCATTTACCTAAAACAAATTCTTCATGGCCTCTAGCCTAATCGTGCCTAGTGCTACAGGTCACTATTGTTATTTTTGACAACCAGCTGGAAAGCGACTAAAATTCTATTAGAGGTAATGCTGTTTGATTTTCACAACATGCTAATTGGGCCGCAAGCTGGCAAAAATAAAAACCCAAGAGGTTACTGCTTTTTTGTTTTTTTTAAGCCAGGCTTTTTTTTTTTTTTTAAAAAGAAAACATTATTGGACTTAAATACAAAAGAAATGTGTAGCCCTTTGGGAAAGAAGCACTCTTGGGCAGATTGCTTTGTACTGTTTACAGTTTATTGATACAGCGAATGCCTTAGTAGACTTTTAGTATTGTGAATTCAGTAATTTTTTAGAGAAGATAAAATCATACTGATTGTCAGAGTAAGTAAAAGCACTTCAAAAAATGTTTTTCACCAGTAATCTTATAATCAAGATTTTGCCTCCAGAGACTGTGCTAATATTAAATGTTGCAATGTGGATGAGATCAAACAAGTATCTTTGCTAAAACAGCTAAATATAAAGTAAGATAATGGAAAGGCAAACTTAATAGTGGACAGGCTTAGCCTCCCCTTACATTTCTGACACAGAAGAAATATAATCACATAGTTTCCATATCTTATTTATTCGTTGCTCCCCTCTGTCATGTTCTGGTATTTAACGTAACTTTCACCTTTTAAACATTGATTTCAAAGCCAGCCTGTACTTACAAGTACCGTGAAATTACATGCTGAGTTATAAAAAAAAGAAGAAAATCAATAAGAGGAGGGTTAACAACAGAGAGAGCCATCACCAGAACAGAAAGTTCTTCAAGAATTGTGGAAAGATATAACCCATGAAAAAAACAAACACTTCAGAAAACCATGATTAGAATGTCTAAAAATATTTTATGTAAATAGGGGAGGCTCAGGGACTTACTAGAGCTTTTAGTGGAAAAAATGAGTCTTCTAATAAATTTATGTTGAAATCATTCTTGATGAGTAATGTGAAGTAATAACTGGAAAATAAAATTCCATGTGACCAAATAAGTAGTAAGGGAAATGAGATGGAAAGGAAAGTAAGTGTATAGAAAACCCTGTGACGTTTCATGAGTGCTTTCAATTGTCTGACCCTGTGGAATTGCTGCAGGTGCTCACACATTTTCAAATCCAGATCAAATGTGTGATTTCCTAGAGGAGTAAAAATTACCAAAACTGCCTAGGGAAGAGAAAGAAGATGTGAAAAAAATACAATACACCTGGAGGAAAATGGAGATACAGATAAAAATCCATCCCTCATATCGGCATTAAGCTAAAATCAGTTTTATTGTTTTTTTCTAACAGAAAGATTACTCATTTGTTATAAAAACCACTTTAGAGAATAAGGAGTAAAAAGATGGAAGGCAGTCCAGCATAATCTGTGAACTTTCTACTATGATGCCAAAAGAAGCCAAACACATATATAGCACAAACATATATATATATATATATATACTGCTATTAGTTCTAAACACAAATATAAAAACTTAAATAAAATACTGAAAATCATACCAATGAGTTCCTAAGAATTTCAAGGCTTATTTAACATAAAATGACTTAACAAATTAATTCATTGCATTTAGACATCAAAAGAAAAAAATCATTACCTTAATAGATGCAAATATCTATTCCTAACTAAATAACCATACTAAGATAGGAATAAATGGGAACATCCTTATTTAACAAATATCCACCAAAAACTACACTAAATAACAACCTTAACATTGGCATATTAGAGACACAATGGAAAGGAAAGGTAAGAGACCATTATAATTTTTTTAAATTTAATTTTTATTCTATATTGGGGTATAGCTAATTTACAATATTGTGTTAGTTTCAGGTGTATGGCAAAGTGGTTCAGTTATACATATACGTATCTCCATTCTTTTTCAGATTCTTTTCCCATATAGGTTATTACAGAATATTGAGTAGAGCTCCCTGTGCTATAGTAGGCCCTTGTTGACTAACTATTTTATATATAATAGTGTGTATATGTTAATCCCAAACTCCTAATTTATTATGATTGTGATTAAAAAGAAGAAAAATATAAGAATATATATTAAGTACTACTACTATTTAACATTTCCACTCTGTGTTTAGTGTGGTAAATAAAATGAGAGAGAATAAGATAAGAAATATAAATATTGGAAAAAGACAAGGATCTCACTATTTGAGACGCTATTAATTCCTTTGAAAATCTAAGAAATGAACTGAATACCTTTTAAGATAAAGGAGAGACTTTATATGATTGTGAAAGGATAAACTATTTACACGTGACTTTGTGCAAATGGGATACATTTGAAAAATAACAAAATTTAGACTTCTACTTCACACCAAAAAAAAAAAAAAAGTATAAAGTTAAAAATAACGGGCAAACTTAAAACACAAACTTGGAAAATATTTAAGATTAAATAAAAACATACCAAAACCAATTTTAAAGATAGGAAAAAAAGACAGCAGAAGCAAATGGTTAGAGGATATGACTGGGTAATTCAAAGAGAAGAATTTAAAACAGCCAACAAATACGCAACAGAATGGTAAATATAGCTTTTCTGTCTCAAAGTTTTCAGAGAAACTCATTAAATTAAGACCAAACAATACGTGTTAAGTATTCCTCATTCTAAACAGAGCTGCTATAAAGAGATCTGTAAAGGTGCCAGCCAAAAATGTGTTCTTCCACAGTAGCCAAGCACCTGTCTCCAGTCTATATGAGACATGAGTCTGAAGAGGCCTTAGGGGAAATGTATCTGGACAGCGTGTCTTATTTTTACCTCAGATAGGTTGGGGGGCTTCCAGAGTTCAACAGAAATAGATCATGGGGGGAGAGAATCAGACTGGGATTATCTTAAAAGGAAACCTATATGCTTTCAGTTAGGCTAGATTAGTAGTAGACCATTAAACTCATCAAGAATAACTAGAACCGAACAGGAGAAGATACTTGCAAATGATGCGACGGACAAGGGCTTAATTTCCAAAATACACGAACAGCTCATACAACTGAACAACAAAAAAACAAACAACGCATCTGAAAAATGGGCAGAAGATCTAAATAGACATTTCTCCAAAGAAGACATACAGATGGCCAATAGGAACATGAAAAGATGCTTAACATCACTAATTATTAGAGAAATGCAAGTCAAAACTACAATGAGATACCACCTCACACTGGTCAGAATGGCCATTATTAAAAAGCCTACAAATAACAAATGCTGGAGACGGTGTGGAGAAAAGGGAACCCTCCTATGTCGTTGGTGGGGATGTAAGTTGGTGAACCCACTATGGAAAACAGTATGGAGGCTCCTCAGAAAACTAAAAATAGAATTACCATGTGATCCAGCAATCCCACTCCTGGGCATATAGCTGAACAAAACTATAATTCAAAAAGATACATGCACCCTTATGTTTATAGTAGCACTATTCACAATAGCCAAGACATGGAAGCAACCTAAAATGTCCATGGACAGATGAATGGATAAAGAAGATGTGGTATATATATACTTATATATATATACATACACAATGGAATACTACTCAGCCATAAAAAAGAACAAAATAATGCCATTTGCAGCAACATGGATGCAACTAGAGATTATCATACTAAATGAAGTAAGTCAGAAAGAGAAAGACAAATACCATATTATATCACTTATATGTGCAATCTAAAATATGGCACAAATAGAGCTAGCTACAAAACAGAAACAGACTCACAGATGGACAACAGATTTGTGGTTATCAAAGGGTAGGGGGTTGGGGAAGGATGGATAGGGAGTTTGGGGTTAGTAGATGCAAACTATTACACATAGAATGGATAAACAACAAGGTCCTACTGTACAGCACAGGGGACTATATTCAATATCCTGGGATAAACCATAATGGAAAAGAATATAAAAAGAATGTATATATGTGTATAACTGAATCACTTTGCTGTACATCAGAAATTAACACATTGTAAATCAACTATACTTCAATAAAAAGTAAATTAAAAAATAACTAGAAAAGCTGAACAAAATACAAAAATCACCTGATCAAATACATCAGAGAAATATAAAGTCAGCATAAATGTGAGGTGCTGAGATTGCAAATAGAAAAGAAACTCACTGAAGTCAACCGTACATTCCAGGCTACTTTTCACCTCTATCAGCAATGAAGGAAGAAAGACTAAGAGGTGAAAAGAGAGAGAGAGAGTGAGAGACAGAGAGAAGCAGATGGTTTAGGGTAGGAAGATCTTTGCAGAGCTTTTAGAAGTACTATGGAGCAGGAAAAACAAAAAATGGAGTTCAGAGATACCAACAAATCAAGATTTGTAAGTGCATGATCCAGAAGTGAAGCCAAGTGCAGACAAGGAATCCCAACGGTCTGATCCTCTTTCTCCTCAACACATCACTGATTCTTAGGCAGCTCAGGTTGAGAGGCAGAGAAGCTGAAGAAGCAGCTAAGAGGCTGAGAAGTTAAGCAGATTTATGGGCAATCTCACCTGGTGAAGAGACAAAAATTGAATAAAGACCCAAGATGCAAAGACCCCTGTGAAAATCTCAGGTTTTCAATTGGGCTCACTTAAGGATGACCCTCTAAGAATAAAATCAATCTAGAAATAGAAAAGTTTTTACAGAGATTGAAAACTAACTCCAAATATACTTTATCACTGCTTGTATTAATGAAATATGATCCTGATCTAACTACCTATCAAGAAATAAAGAAAATATTCTCTGACGGAATAAAGCACAATTTAGATCCTTTATAGTTATTAATTTATAACGCCTGACATTCAATCCAGAAAATAGCAAGTACGTCAAAAGACAGAATGAGACAAAACCAGAAAATAGAAAGAGCTCTTCAGGTGATTCAGATGTTTCAGTTATCAGATATGGACATCAAGAATGATTAATATGTTTAAGAAAAGAGATGGTAATATAAAGACTTTCTCCAAAGAAATGAGAACTATAAGAAAATATTGGTTACATTAGAAGTGAAAAATGTTTGACTGAAATTAAAAATGAAGTTGATGGGATTAATTAACATCTGTAAAGAGGATTAATGCTCTAGAGGACAGACCAATGGAAAATATCCAGATTGAAGTACAAAGAAGAAATAATATGGAATATAGAAAGAGGTTAAAAATCTTAAAGTCTGTAAGACAAGATGAAAAGATCTTACATAGATATCATTGGCGTCTCATTAAAATTTTAGAGAATGGTAAGAATATTGGAAAATACAATAGCTAAGAATTTGTAGAACTGATAAAAGATATCAAGCCACAGATTCAAAAAGCATCATGCACTCCAAGGAGGATACAAACAAAGAAAACTATACTAAACATATCATATTAAAACTATACAAAACCAAGGAAAAATAAAAGAAAATACATTTACCTTGAAAGACACAACTTTACAACTAAAAGCTGACTTCTTAAAAAAACATGATGGAAGCCAAATGATGGAAGCCAAAAACGATAAAATGACTTTGCTAAAGCCTGAATGGGAGCCAAATAAAAACATTTCCAGATAATAAAACAGAAATACATTTTCTTGCCAGCCAATGCAACTAAAAAAAAAAAAAAAAAAAAAAAAGAAGAAAGGACAAAAAGGATTCCTTCAGGCAGAAGGAAGATGATGCTTGGCCGAGCATGGGAATTTAGGAAAGAATGATGTAACTGCTTAAGAAAAATGGTGAATATGTGGGTAACTACAAGTGAATATTAATTCCATTAAATAATAATATACTGAGGGATGTGAAATAGAATTAAAATCTATGAAACCAAAACCACAAGGCAGGAGGGCTTGAATGGAATTAAAGCGCTTTAAGATTGTTGCATTATTCAGAATGCCTAAGAGGTAATAATTTATAAAACACTTGAAGAAGTCAAGTTTATGCCTGCTGTAATCTCAAAGGTAACTAGTAAAACAATAGTAGTCAAAGAACATAAAACTAACGGCATAATAGAAGAGTAAATGGAATAACAAATTAACTGAGTAACCCAAAAAACAGAAAAGAGAAGGAAAGACATAAGAGAGGTGGGAAATGTTAAGCAAACAGTAGGATGATAGATTTAAGCTCAGTAGATAGACAACTATATTACAAAGTAACATTCTGAATACTACAATTGAAAGACAAAAATGGCAAGACTATTAAAAATATGACTATATGCTACTTTATAAAGATACACGTTGAATATAGGGGTACAGAAGGTTGAAAGTTAAAGTCTAGGGAAAGAGGTGTAATGCAAATAGTAACCAAAAGAGAGCTGGTGACCCTACACTAAATGAAATAAAGTAGACACTAAGATCAGAAGTGTTATTAGAGATAAACAGGCAAGCTATTTATAAGTCAAGGCAGTGATTACTTTGAGGATCGATGGTTGCTGGGTGGGAAAGGGCACAAAGCAGTCTTCTTGCTCGGCTGAAAAGGTTCTATTTTGTGATCTGAGGGGTGAATGTGTGGATATATTCACTTCGGGGAAAATCCTGACGTACATTAAGTATGTACTTTCCTATATGTCTGATAAGCTTTAATACAATTTTATTTAAAGGAGGCATCCTACTACTTGAAAACTATTTGAAGCTACAAGAGGGCTCCAGCAGAAATGTGGACCACTGGAAACCCAAAACCTGGAAAAAAAAATGTGTCACTGGGGTTCTAGAAGCTGGAGCAGGACTCCCTCACAGGGAAATATCAAGGATATGAAAAAAAGCCTCTCACAGAGAAAAAACAACAACTTTATACCTGCTACCAAGAGGGCACACGCCAGAAATTATAACTCTACCAGGACCACAGGACTGTGTTCTTTTTCCTAACACTTTCTCTCACTAAGCCCAGTCCTCGAAGGGTTAGAAAAGTAGGTGGAGAGTAGGGAAGAGAGAATGAAAAGATGAGTTCACAAAATATGTCTCTCTTCATCACTGAAGTTTACCAGCTGGGAGAGAGGAGTAGTTTCAAAATGAACCACAAGAATTAGTGTTGATCTTACACTGCATAGAATTTCTCACACTACTGAAATGAGAATGCTCTGATGACTGAAATGACTGAGAAAAGCTATGACACCTACCCCTGATTTGATCCAGGGGCAGAAAAGAATGATTCCAAGCAGTAGTTTTGAAGGGCTGGCAGGGAAAAAAAGAATATAACTGGTTTCTGCATTGCATCATCTATACTACAGTTCACTCGATAAACTTTTTATGCTTGAAAAGATGAAGTTGCATAAGAAGGAATCGAGAAAATGTAAATTAATGCACTGACATCATTTTTCACACTTCAGATTGGCAAAATTTAAAAGACTGATACAACCCGTTTTTGTAAGGATGAAGGGAAATGAGAACTCTACCACAGTGTTGATAGGAATGTCAATTGATGAAATATTTTGGGAAGGCAATTTGGTATTTTTCATACATTTTAAATGCAAACCATTTGATTCCACACTTTCAGTTCTATGAATTTACCTTATAAAATTCTCATATGTGTGAAAAAGATATTTACATAGAGATGTTTAAAAACTGTATCCTGGAATCCAGCTAAATTTTCATCAGTAATTAATTAAATTAGAGTACATATATTTATGAAATATTATGAAGCCATTAAACAAAATAAGGTATGCACAGATAGAAACAAAGGTGGAGATAGACACAGAGATGGAGGGAGAGACACAGATATAGACATAGAAATAGAAATAGAGATATGCAAAAGTCTTCAGAACAACTGTTGTTTTGTACAAGAACCAAGACATCCTACAAGAGTGCTTGGAACGTGGGAGGCATCTATAAGTATTTGTTGAATGAATAATAATGCCCTATTTATTTTTAAAATGGAGGAAAAACAGAAGTGCATTTAAATATTTCACTTTATACAGTTCTATACATTTTTACATAAATTTTTGAAATAGAAAGTTTACTCAGGTAGTACTCAAAGTACAATAAAAAAAGTTTCTCAAATTAAAAGTATATACTTCCTGTATACTAGTTTTGACATTCTCTAGCTTACTGACCTTGGACAAATCTACTAACCTACTAATTTACTAACATCTTTGGACAGCTCTAAAACAAATTAATAAAATACAACTTATGGGATTTTGTTAGAATAAACAACACGTGAATAACAATTAGCCAATTGCTAGATGCATAGGACATAGTCATTAAATTTTAGTGGGACATTATTTATCACTCTCCTCATCTCCAATGTAATCCAATGTCCTAGGCTGACCTTTTCTTAATCGAAGTTTCTCAAATGTGGAACCTCACCAAGGTCTGATATAACCAGCTATGCCATCACTTTAAAATATTCTCCTATTATTCTAGCCTCCAGAACTGTGAAAAATATGTCTATTGTTTAAGTTAAAAAAAAAAAAAAGACATTAAGACATATTGGTAAATACTCAAAAACAATTTATATTTTCTGGTTTAATTTTTATTAGTTTCTCCACCATCTGAACAATCCATCAGTCCTCACTGGTGCCTGGCCCTGAGTGAGAAGTTGAAGGAGAGATAAAAGAATTAGGAAGATAAAAACAGTGCCCTCCCCATTACTAGAGACATTGAATCAAGCACTGGATGACCATTAGTCAGGGATTTTATTTCCTTCACATTTTCATATGTGCCTATTTACTTTGCTCATCCTAGGAAATGAATTCATCTTCTCCTAGTTCACGCTATCCTTCACAGACAGTGATAATTTCAGTGAATGAGAAGAACAGGCCAAAGTGTTAAAAGCTGAATTGTCTAGTGCTTCTCAAACATTAATGTCCATAAAAGTTGCCTGGGTATCTTGTTTAAATGCAGATTCTGACTCAGTAGCTCTAGGCTGGACTCCTGAGACTATTTGTTTCTAACAAGCTCCCGGATGATGCCTGATGTTGATGCATTGAGTAGCAAGGGGCTACACTGGAAGGTCTCTGAGTGCAGTGTCTCTGGCTGTCTTTCACACCTCACTCTAGACCAGTGTCTGGCCCACTGCTTAGCATGCTGTAAATGCTCAATAGATATCTTTGATATGAATAATTAGTTGTTGAATAGACATAATTAAAGAAGAAGAAAAGAATATAGGGAAGAAGTACATTCACTCAACTCAATTTTTATCTTATATAGCGTTGGTCAAATCATTTTTAAACCCAACTTTGCATCCTGGCCATCAAACTGATCCATATTTGAATATTCCTCTCCTTCCCCTCACATTAGGCCATTTTCCCCACTGCATACACATAAATGCTTGCTCATCTTTTAAATCACGCCATAATCTGTTCCTCTTCCCTCCTAAACCTAGGGCCACCAGCCCCTTCAGCTCAAGTCCCACTTCTTCCAGGAAGTTCTGCCCAGCTTCTTCAGCCATAACCAATACACCTTCCCAGGAGGAAGGGTCCTCACAGTTCTTTTTGGACGATGAAAGTAGAGAAAAATGACACATGAGCAGCTCCATAGCAGAGACAATTAGTTTGATGGCAAAGTTGTGAAATGTCCTTTAGTCAGAGTAGAATTCACTGAGAGAGCTGTTTTGTATTTACACAGTCCCTGCTAAGTAAATAAAGAAAATTAATCATAAATAAACAAACAAATAAAATAAAATACCCTCCTGTTCATTAGAGCTATTATTAAAAGCCTGTTTAATAGAGAAATAAAAAGATCTAGATCCCATACATATCTCAAGCCATACAACAAAATATATTACAGGGACATCAAAGGTTAAATGTAAATATCTTAATAATAAAAATAGAGAAAAGTATAGACAATATCAGTATGAACTCTACACGTGTAAACATTTTGTTAAAGTTAACTGAAGCAGATCAATAGAAGACAATTAATAGACTTGACTATACAGAAATTGAAAATTATTTACATTAATGCCCAAAACAAAATTCAAAGCAAACATTACACCTAAAATTTTTTAACAAAGATGACAAACACAGGTATAGTATACTAACTTTTTAAATGGTCCTGTATATCTATTATAAAACATAAAGAACCTTTTAAAGATCCTTGGACAAAAGACAATATAATCCACTCCTCCCCAAAATTCAGTCTGATACTTAGGTTTTAGAAAAACATTCAATACTTTTTAATATGAAAAATATTTTACATACCATATTTTCCCAATGAAATTAGCCAACATATTAAAATGAAAATATCCAGTGTGCCCTCATTCATTGTCAGTATTTTGTTACAATCCTTCTGATAAAAACTTGGCAAATTGTGTGTCAGGATCATTACAAAGAGCTCTAATATGTGACTATATCATTTCACCTTTAGGAATTTATCCTAAAGAATTAATCTTAAGGTCATCAAAATATTCACAAAAAATATCTTATGAGGTACTATTTATTATAGTAAAAGCAGTGGATAGAGCACAAATTTCAACCACTAGTGGAATGGAAAAAGAATATTACAAAACCATTACTAAAGATGTGGGGAAATATGACACAACATTGAGAAAATAAAAGGCTGCGATAATGCATACGATAACTCAAATACCTATTACAAATGCAGATTGATATGGAGAGGCTGTATTCCAGAGTGAGAAAGCATGAAAATGGGAAGCAGATATATGGCCTTGAATCCCAGTACCAAAGTACCAAATTCTGGTACTTTGAGTAAGTTACTGAATATTTCTGAATATCAATTTCATCATCGGCTTAAAAAGTGCATATATATGTAATTTGTCATTTTTAGAGCATTTGTGAACTAAAATATGTAAAAGAATCTAGTCTAATTTCTGGCATGGAAAAAGACGAATAAATATTAAGATTTTTACTTTCTTTATAAATTTTTATATTTTCCAACTTTCCTACAGGTTACTTTGTAATATTTTTTTGGAATTAGAAAATTTTCTGAATGCTAATTCTCCTATTTCTACCTGCTCTTCTATTGTAGGTTGTTTGTTTGAAACAAACAAAACTCCTATACCCTGGCTTTACTAATATTAGTTAACAGCTCAGTAAGAAAAAAATATATATATATAAGCCAATTTATGTGATTGCTTGTATGTTGCATAAATCTATTAACTCTCTGGAAATACATAATTTAAAAGACTTTGCTTGTAAATTTCTGCCCTTCAGGCCAGGAAGAAAGAACGCGATTATTCTATTTTACCTCCCAGCTCATAGCACAGAGCCAGCACCTAGATAATCATAAAAATCTATGAAATTAAATAGATCTGCAGTTATGAAATGCCAGACATTTATAGCAGATAATGGGAAATAGTTCGCGGGCAAGGGTCTTTCTGCTATGCTATATTTTAAACCAAACAGGAGGCCACTTAGTCAACTGTATCAGTCAGGATCCAATCAGGAGATAGAAACCACACGGTAATTTAATCAGGGAAAGTTTAATATAAATGTTAATAACTGTAAACGGAGAATGACACACCAAAGGATTCTTCTAGTAATAAATGAGGAAAACCCTAAAAATGCAGGAAGAGCATATATAAGGAGACCATGCAAGGAAGGGACACACACACACTGCCACCAACACCTTCAGGGCTTGAGATACAGATGGTAATATTTACTAAGTTGCCACATGCTCAGAACTTGAAATGCCAGGGGAAGTCCTCCATGGGGAAAGATTGCACCTGGGAACTTGGGGCAAAGGTGTCCAAAGGAATGAGGAGGAAAATTGCTTGCTACTGATCATCACAATGTCCAGCAGGACCCAGGGGAGAAACCACCTCACTGCAGGAGCCTGATGCCCTTGAATCCACCCACACACAATTCAAGAGCCTGGAGACAGAAAAGCAGTGCACCTTGTAGCAGCCTGTCAAGAGAAGCACATCAGGGCCTCTTTCTTCCCCAGTGCCCTCTATTGACTGGCCTTCTCATGGCAGCTCCGAAAGAAAAATACTTACAGGGCCCATCTCTGTTCTCACACAGTAAATAACGAGGGTGACTTGGGAACTGGCAGACAATAAATTGATAACTGGCACAGTTCACAATTGAACTCCTCAGCTTCCACATTCACCTTTCTACACATATGTTTACTTCTTAACAATAACAAAACAGCTTTATATATTCACCTAACAAGATAAAGTTAATTCTTTTTAAAAGTAAAGAAGTTCTTACTTGCTCCCCCCAAATGAGGAGAAACACAGTCCCGACAGTCATTTTATCAGTTACTGGCTTTAATAAATACTCCTCAAATACTACCAAAATTCTAGGGAATATTCTGTTAACTAAAGACTGAATTTTAAAGTTAACTTCCAACAACTTCTATATGAAATAAAAATAAGAAGGAGGTAAGAGAAGAAGAAAATTGTAAGTATATACCAATAAATGCATATGTATAATAAGCAAAAATTTGTATACAAAGCTACTATACTCCTCATCTCTGTAATTGATCTCAAGGATATAATTGATAAATTCTTTCCATTCTTCCACTACCCATTTGATATTTCCCCTGCCTTCAGCTAGAACTTCTGCTGGTCAGGGTTCTTTGTCTGCTGGAGTGAGGCAAATCTTTCTGGAAAGACCTGAGTTCTCAATTAAGCTGCCACGTTTAATGTTTTTCACTACCATAGTTTCTCGTTAACCTTTATCATTGAGCATGGAAGTACTAGGAAACACCACAGCAGATCTTCTGGTTTTCAGATTTAGTCCTGTATATCACCACTGTGTAGCAGCAACCCAATTCCCCTTTGGCAATTTGGATAAAGCATTCCAACAAGTACAATAACACCTCTTTCTGTCTATTGATTCAGTGCCATAAAGATCCCAAATGGGCCAGGTAGCAGTCACATCTTCCAATTCAACGGAACCATCTGGTGTCCCATAGTTGAAGCATGCCTGGTTTAGAGACTTAGATTTCCAAACCAGCACACTTCAAGGTGGTTGGGACTGGAAGCAAATATTCTGCAAGAGGTTTATTGGGTATAATAGTGAGAAAATCCACTTTCATGGCCATCCCTTGACTCCCAGGTCCATGTCTTTTCGCTCTGGCAGGGATAGCATCATATAATGGTCTCTGCTTCCAAGTATATACTCATCCTGTATAACAGAACCTCATCTTCTCATGGTGTTCTCTCCCAACTGGCACTGAAACTGAGTCTTCAGTAAGCCATTCCATATATCTATTAATGCTGTAACTTCCGGCTGATAAATTATGGGGAAAGACCAACTTATTACATGGTGGTGAAAAAGATTATCCACAAAATGGATCATTCTGTCCACCTGATTATTAAGAACGTCCTCTGGAGTAGATGAACTTTGATCAGCATTCACATGGGTCACAAATACCTTCACAATCTGTGCCCATTCTGAGAGGTCCATCCACCTCTTCCCCAGACTTACCTATTGCCGACTATCAGATCATGTTTCTTTCAAGTCCCTGACCATCCAGACAGATCATCAGCAATTATGCATAAGTTAATGAAAATCTTTACCTCTAGCTATCCTTCATTCTAGGCATAGAGGACAACCATGTGTATTGCTTGAACTTTTTTCCACTGGGAGGAATTCTTCACTACTGTCATTCAGAGAACACCCCTGAGAGGAGCTGTAGTACAGGCATACATCATTTTATTGCACTTCGCTTTACTGCATTTTTTATAAATTGAACGTTTGTAGCAATACTGCATTGAGCAAGTCTATCAGCACCATTTTCCCAACAGCATGTGCTTGCTTCGTGTCTCGTGTCTCTGTGTCACATCTTGATAGTTCTTGCAATATTTCAAACTTTTATTATTATTGTTACATTTGTTATGGTGATCTGTGATCAGTGATCTTTGACGTTACTATTGCAAAAAGATTATGACTCACTGAAGGCTCAGATAATGGTTAGCATTTTTTAGCAATAAAGTATTTTTTAGTTAAGGTATGTACTTTTCTTAGACATAATGCTATTACACACTTAATAGACTACAGTGAGGTATAAACATAACTTTTATATGCATTGAGAAACCCAAAAATTTGTGTGGCTAGCTTTATTGTGATTTTCAATTTGTTGTGGTGGTCTAGAACTGAACTTACAGTATCTCCAAGGTATGCCTGCACTATAGCTGCTCACTTTTGAGTGGTACCAGCATATGCAAATCACTCATACTTTCAGGACCTATCTGAGTTCAAACTCTTGTAGACCATTTTCATTTTATGATGTATTAATGATGAGCATGCCCAAATTTATGGCCAAATGTGTCAGACAACACCCAGCTTATGATGGAAAGCTCAGGCCACATGGATGGATGTCCCATGGCTAAGAATTCAATTGCTATCAAGGCCCAGTAGTAATTCAGTGGCTCTTTCTCAAAACAGCTATAAGAGACAGCATAGATTTTCTCCAAAATCCTAGAACGCTGAGCTATGATTCTTCTATTAGTGCTTCTCAGAGATTCCATACAGCATCTCCACTTGCCATAAACATTTCAAATACCATCGGATCTGCTGGACCATAAGGTCCAAGTGCTAGTGTGGCCTTTACGACAGCTTGAAGTTGTTGTAGATAAACTCTGGCTTTTCAGACTGTGACTTGAGCTTAAAGTTAAAGGAGCTGACCTTATTATTTTGTTCCTGTACATTCTCAAGGATACTCAAAAAACTCCATCTTACACCACAATTCTTACAGATATTATTACTGCAATAATAGTTATAACTGGCACATTGGCCAAAAAAAAAAAAAAGCATTTTACTATCTTTATTTTCTCCTGATAGGTAAAATCTTTACTGTCAAAACTCAAAGCATTCATTCAAAGTCAATCCTTGATTTAACCCAATTTTATGTTTTTGATAAGGCCTAAATCAATTTAAGACAATCAGGATGCTGTTGGTGATTTCATGTACATTGAATATCAATTAGGTCCATTAGTTGTAATTTTATAATAGTCCATATCCCACTTTTGAATTATAGGTTTCATAGAACAAGGATCCCAATAGTTATTGTACTATTTATACTTCAAAAGCACAGAGACTTGGAAGTCATTGTGTGTCCAAAACTTTGGGAAAGTATTTTTTCTCAAATTCTGAATACAAAAGAAAATCATTTAATACAATGCCCTGGATGTCCTTGCCTCCTGTTCTTAGGAAGTATTGCATCACTCAGTGAATGTTTAAATATTGCTCCCTACTCCCCAGCCATCTAATAAGGCAGGGTAATTGGCTTTACTCTGGACTAACATATTCAATAAGGACAAAATTTCTTTTCCTTCTTTTGCACTAAAGGAAAACAAAAATACTTCCTTTTGACAGAGAGAAACTGGGGCACAAGAGGAAGGTGAGGAATTGTTGCCCATTTGAGGACAGATACATCTATTTCACTCATCTTCTCACTGAACTGAAGACCAACAGGAAGAAAATGATTATAGCTCCATCTGGACCACTGAGAAAGTAGAATCATTAACAACAAGGCAATGTAGCAGGAGACTCAGCTCTAAACCTGACTCCTGGGAAGCACCGCAGGAAAAGGAAAAATATTAGAATTAAGAGAGGCATCTTCTCTTCATCTGTTTTTTATGGTATTAAAAAAAAATGCTCAGTGTAGCTTCATCTTACAACAAAAAAACTCTTAAACTCTTAAATGTTTGTCCTCTAAAATAACATGCTCCTGTGCTGACATAAGTATTCATGAAATGTCTCTCTTTACCCCAGTAACATTAATCTACATCCTGATTATTTGAAGAAATGATGACCAAAACTGTTTCAAAACTGATGAAATGCATGAATCTACAAATCCAAGAAGCTCAATAAAATTCAAGCAAGATAAACTCAGAGACTCACAGTTAGACACATTATAATCAAACTGTTAGAAAACAAAGACAAAGGGAGGAGGTTGAAAGTTGAGAGAAGCAACTCATCATGTGTAATAAGAGATTTTTCACTTGAAATCAGGGTGGCCACAAGGAAGTGGAAGGACATGTTTGAAGAAAAGAACTTGTTAACCAAGAATTCTATATACAGTTAAACTCTCCTTTAAAAATAAAGGATAAATTAAAACACGCTCACCTAAACAAAAGCTGAAGGAGTTTTATAATACTGGACCTCCCTACAACAAATGCTAAAGGAAGTCTTTCAGGCTGAAATTAAAGGGCACTAGACAGTAGCTTGAAGATCTCTGGTATAGGTAAACACATATGTAAATATCAAAGCCATATTATTGTATTTTTTGTTGGTAACTCCACTTCTTCTTTTCTACATTATTTTAAATAAATTCACAAAAATAATAATAAATCTGTATTACTGGGCAAACAATGATTAAACCAAAACACAACATACCAAATCTTATGAAATGTAGTGAAGGCAGTGCTCAGAGAAAATGTACAGATAAAATGCCTACATTAATAAAGAAGATCTCAAATCAATAACCTAACTTTACAACTTGAGAAAAAATGTTTTGCAGTTCCTCAATATAGTAGCAAGTATTACCATATACCCAGCAGTGCTGCTCCTAGATATATACATCTATATACTAAAGAAATGAAAATAGGTGTTCAACAAAAACTTGTATATGAATGCTCATAGCAGAACTATTTATAATAGCCAAAGATGGAAACAACTTAAATGTCCATCAACTATTGAATGGATACGCAAACTGTGATCTATACATTCCATGCTATATTATTCAGCCATAAAAATGAATGAAGTACTGATACATGTATCATATGAATGAATATTGCTAATTGAAAGAAGCCAGACACAAAAGTTCACATATTGTATGATTCCATCCATGTGAAATCTCTATAACAAGCAAATTCATAGAGGAAAAAAAGATTAGTGGTTTCAAGGGTCTGGAGAGAGGGGAGAAACTGAGAGAGACTGCAGGATTTCCTTCCAGAACTACATAACGGTGATGGTTGCACAACATTGTGAATGTGGTAAATGCAAGTAAATTTACACTCAAATAGTTAAAATGGTAAATTTTATGTTATGTGAATTATACCACAAAAAAACAAGCATCTTTCCTCATTATATAGCACCTTTTACATTTTATAGTTTAATTTTCAGGGATATGTTTCAACTTGCGTTGTCTCTCTCTAATTCCATGACCCTTCTCTAGTGCCAATAATTTTCTATCAATATCTGCCTTTTCCAGGACAGCCCTCATAAATCAAAGTTCTTTACCTTTAGGAGACAAACACTACAGGAGAAAAAAGTTTGATTGTTACATATCCAGACACAATTAAACCAATGTCAATGTCATCTTCTCTAGTTGTATGATGCTGATTCACATTTGCTTTCAAATTCATTTTCAAAAAGACATTATTTATGAAAGGTGGCAACTTTCTGTTTCTCTGTTGAATTGCATATTACTTGCAAACCGCTTCTTGTTTATATGTCTTATATAAAGAGGGGTCATATAAGCATAAGAAATACATGTGTGTATACATACAGTCCTATGTTATATATATATATAAATATGCAATATATATATATATATATATATATCTCCTCTAGTGATTCATAGGGAGCCCAAACAGTTATAAGTAGGTAGATTTCTACTAATGGGTCATAATATAGACCAAATATTATTTATCTCTCTTTCTGTATTAGTTGGTCTATTCTTTATAACTCATTTTCCTTTATACCCTTAAGATTCAAAATATAATGCCAATAAGCAGAACACTTTTTGTATTTTGCAGCAATTTACAGGTTTCTAAATATTTTCTGGAATACTGCCTAGCCCAACACGTTTCCTTTCCTTATCGTTTGTCTTGAAATGTATAGAAACAATTAAATGGATGAAATGATTATATATATATATATGTGCATATTTGTGTATGCACACACACATTTATCTTTCACTCAAAATAATAGGTGCTCATTAAATATGTTTGTCAAGGATGGAGGTAGAATTTGATAAACTGTGAGTATGGTGCAGTCTCACTTAATGAATTTTAGTAAGAAAACTGCTGTGTTCAAAACCCTGTGATAAAAGCTTTAAAGAACAAAAAACTAAACAAGATATAAGATCTTTTCTTCAAGGAACACAGAACCAGATAATACCAGGAAGCTTCAATAAGGGTCACAGCACTTGAGCTAGGTATTGAAAGAAGTTAGTATTTTACCAGGTAAAAATCTCAACCCAGGTAAAGGAAAAAGTATAACTAAAGTCCTCAAAGCAAAAAAGCAGGTGCTGGTGGCAAGAAATGGATCCCAGAGAGAAGAGTTAAAGTCAGCAATGGGGGTGGGGCTAGAATTTTTAGGCTTTGGGGAATTTGGTATCAAAAAATTCCAAAGTTGTTCCAAAGTAACAGCTCTAGAAATGTGGAAACCAAAGTTTAAAATTGCATCTAATTTCTCATGTGTTTTGTATTTAAGCTGCAATGACTTTGGGGCATGTGTTCATAGTCACCAGGGATATGAAAGTTTGGAGAGTCCAAGCAAAAGTTATTTTCTGCCTTAGGGATGTTTAGGTCTATGCTCAGCTCGGTTAATTTAAGTGCTTAACTTTTACTGGTTCACTTAGTAGAAGTTGCTGTTAAAAAAAAAAAAAAAAAAAAAAAAACAGAAAGAAAGAAAAAACCCACTGAATCTCAATTATTATATGACCTTTTGGGGATTTAAGAGATAGTCTTGTCACTGGGTTCAAAAGCATCCCTTGCCCTTTTAGGCAACTTTTTCTTCATAGAAGGAAAGGCTTCCCTCTCTTTATTCACAGTTGTGTGTTCTCTAATAAGTGTGCCTTTTCCTTTAGGGCTGACCTGCTTTCGCTTCAGTGCATGTTGTTTTCAAAGAGCCATTTGATGTACAAGAAACTTTTTGCTTAAAAATAAAAAAGGAAGCCGGAAGAGTGAAATAGAAAGAAAGGGATGGAGGGAAAGAGAAAAAAATTGTTTTGTCATGTTTATTTTTGTATTTGAGGATGGATGGAGAGATAAATATGAATGCAAAATTTTGCACTAAAATGCTCAAACTTCCAATTAAACTGCAAACTTCAGGTATGTATTATTTCATTCTTCTGTAATTCTGTGACTCACTTTGACCAAGCCAGAAGGATATAAACAGGCAAATTCCGAAGAAACTATTCTTTCTTTTAAAACGCAACAAGAAAGGAAGAGAAATTATCTCTTTATTGTCTATTTATGGAATTCAAACCCTTTCACGTGACCTTTGGAAATCCCCAGGTATGTCTGTGCCCCACCCAAATATATTTCCTGTATCTTGCTCTGTGAATCTAGCAACCCTGATTTCTGGTATCTCTGCTCCAGTAGAGTTGATATATTTATTGTATATGCATGGCTTGCTTTTGATATTGTCATGGCTACTTGTATAAACCATTCTCAACTTCAAAAATACTCTCTCCATTTTTTTCTATCCATCTGTCTAATTCATCTACTCAAGACCTATCTTGTCCAGGAGACCTTCCTTATTTTACTTTCTCTCTGTAAACTAACTTTATTTTCCTACATAACAGAATAAATGAACTCCAGATTTCATATTCTATATACTATAAAGCATATTAAGTATTTTTAATTCATATTACATATTTGTTTTATTTCTTTAATCAGGTAATAAGTTTTAAGAACAGAAACAATGTCATGTCCCTCTCCCATCTCCCTTCCCTAGCTCCTATTTAGTTTATAACTTGTTATTTTAAATTGGTGTCCTTCCATACTATTAACAGGAGAGAAACTGGTTAATATTTTTTAAAGGCTTAGAGTCAACCAAACATAATTCACAGACACAAATACACACAGACACTGAACTTATACCAAGTCTCTATTTCCTTTGTGCTTTCAAATTCTTCACTTAGTGTATGAGTTTCATACATTGATCCTTTGCAAAACTGCAATCAGGATTCACTTACATAGACATTTGTATCCTCTACCAAGGATGGTATATTAATCACTCCTCCCATCACTCTACACTGTGCTCTTTGCCAATAAACTTACAGGCAGCTTCAGAATCACTTTCAATACAGCAAAGTGCATTATAAGGTAGGCTCCAATAATTAACTGAAACTGACTTGAGAAATAAAACCTATTTTTAATTTCTGCAAAACTGCCAGCTTCTTGAGGTCAAACACCATGCATGTTTTATTCACCGTTTCAGCCTGGATTGTATTTGGCTGCATATAAGAGACACTTAAGCAAGAGAAGCTTAAGCAAGAGAAGTTTTTTTTTTTCTCAGACAACAAAAAATCTGGAAGTAAGTAGTCCAGACACAGTCCAGATACTCAAGGAAGTAATGAAGAACCCAGGCTTCTTTTCATCTCTCTGTTGTGCTATCTTTGCCTTTTACCTTTATGATCACAATATGGCTGCTACAGCCCCAGGCACTGCATGCCAGTTCTAGGCAGGAAAATGGGGAAAGGACAAATGACAAAAGCATGGGCCAGCTGAACCTAAACCTTTAAGCGGAAAGACCCTTCCTGCAGACATTCACTTCAATCCTATTGACCAATACTATATCACACAGCCAACACTAGTTGCTAAAAACCCTAAAAGATAAAGTTTTCTTTTGCTTTGATCTAAGCACATTACCCTAAACACATTCAGTTTTTTGTTAGTGAAAAAAACAGGAAAAAATCCATCTGGGTAGCTAACCAATAGTTTATTTCACAATGCTGAACTCTGAGTGCATAGCACAGTGCCTGTTGCAAAGGACACACTCAAGAATATAATGAATTAATTAATGAGTAAATTATGAACACATATAGTGATTATGGTACATTTAACAATAGGCTTTTTTTTTTGTATCCACACAAGGTTTATTGAATTGTGTCTCTAAGTTGCTATGGCTCAGATATCTAGAGCTCCAGGTATTTTATGTACCCTCTTCATTCTTCTTAAACAGTATTTATTATGGGATTTTTTTTTTTTTTTAACACCGAGCTGATCTCCCTGTGCTATGCGGCTGCTTCCCACTAGCTGTCTATTTTACATAACAATAGGCTTTTAAATGTGTTTGTCTATGGTGTCTCAAAGCCTAATTAAAAGATCCCAAATGACAAGTACTCAAAAAGTTGTTTATGATAAAATCATAATAAGGCCACAGACACCCCAAAACACACCACCAGACGTGGACGTGCCCACCAGAAAGACAAGATCCAGCCTCATCCACCAGAACACAGGCACTAGTCCCCTCCACCAGGAAGCCTACACAACCCACTGAACCAACCTTAGCCACTGGGGACAGATACCAAAAACAACGGGAACTACGAACCTGCAGCCTGTGAAAAGGAGACCCCAAACACAGTAAGATAAGCAAAATGAGAAGACAGAAAAACACACAGCAGATGAAGGAGCAGGGTCAAAACACACCAGACCTAACAAATGAAGAGGAAATAGGCAGTCTACCTGAAAAAGAATTCAGAATAATGATAGTAAAGATGATCCAAAATCTTGGAAATAGAATAGACAAAATGCAAGAAACATTTAACAAGGACATAGAAGAACTAAAGAGGAACCAAGCAACAATGAAAAACACAATAAATGAAATTAAAAATATTCTAGACAGGATCAATAGCAGAATAACTGAAGCAGAAGAACGGAGAAGTGACCTGGAAGATAAAATAGTGGAAATAACTACTGCAGAGCAGAATAAAGAAAAAAGAATGAAAAGAACTGAGGACAGTCTCAGAGACCTCTGGGACAACATTAAATGCACCAACATTCAAATTATAGGGGTCCCAGAAGAAGAAGAGAAAAAGAAAGGGACTGAGAAAATATTTGAAGAGATTATAGTTGAAAACTTCCCTAATATGGGAAAGAAAATAGTTAATCAAGTCCTGGAGGCACAGAGAGCCCCATACAGGATAAATCCAAGGAGAAACACGCCAAGACACATATTAATCAAACTATCAAAAATTAAATATAAAGAAAACATATTAAAAGCAGCAAGGGAAAAACAACAAATAACACACAAGGGAATCCCCATAAGGTAAACAGCTGATCTTTCAGCAGAAACTCTGCAAGCCAGAAGGGAGTGGCAGGATATACTTAAAGTGATGAAGGAGAAAAACCTACAACCAAGATTACTCTACCCAGCAAGGATCTCATTCAGATTAGAGATGGAGAAATTAAAACCTTTACAGACAAGCAAAAGCTAAGAGAGTTCAGCACCACCAAACCAGCTTTACAACAAATGCTAAAGGAACTGCTCTAGGCAAGAAATAAAAGAGAAGGAAAACACCTACAATAACAAACCCAAAACATTTAAGAAAATGGGAATAGGAACATACATATCGATAATTACCTTAAATGTAAATGGATTAAATGCTCCCACCAAAAGACACAGGCTGGCTGAATGGATACAAAAACAAGACCCATATATATGCTGTCTACAAGAGACCCACTTCAGACCTAGGGACACATACAGACTGAAAGTGAGGGGATGGAAAAAGATATTCCATGCAAATGGAAATCAAAAGAAAGCTGGAGTAGCAATTCTCATATCAGACAAAATAGACTTGAAAATAAAGACTATTACAAGAGACAAAGAAGGACACTATATAATGATCAAGGGATCGATCCAAGAGGAAGGTATAACAATTGTAAATATTTATGCACCCAACATAGGAGCACCTCAATGCATAAGGCAAATACTAACAGCCATAAAAGGGGAAATCGACAGCAACACAATCATAGTAGGGGACTTTAACACCCCACTTTCACCAATGGACAGATCATCCAAAATGAAAATAAATAAGGAAACACAAGCTTTAAATGATACATTAAACAAGATGGACTTAACTGATATTTATAGGACATTCCACCCAAAAATAACAGAATACACATTTTTCTCAAGTGCTCATGGAACATTCTCCAGGATAGATCATATCTTGGGTCACAAATCAAGCCTTGGTAAATTTAAGAAAATTGAAATCGTATCAAGTATCTTTTCCGACCACAACGCTATGAGACTAGATATCAATTACAGGAAAAGATCTGTAAAAAATACAAACACATGGAGGCTACACAATACACTACTTAATAACGAAGTGATCACTGAAGAAATCAAAGGGGAAATCAAAAAATACCTAGAAACAAATGACAATGGAGACACGACGACCCAAAACCTATGGGATGCAGCAAAAGCAGGGCTAAGAGGGAAGTTTATAGCAATACAAGCCTACCTCAAGAAACAGGAAACATCTCGAATAAACAACCTAACCTTGTACCTAAATCAATTAGAGAAAGAAGAACAAAAAAACCCCAAAGCTAGCAGAAGGAAAGAAATCATACAGATCAGATCAGAAATAAATGAAAAAGAAATGAAGGAAGCAATAGCAAAGATCAATAAAACTAAAAGCTGGTTCTTTGAGAAGATAAACAAAATTGATAAACCATTAGCCAGACTCATCAAGAGAAAAAGGGAGAAGACTCAAATCAATAGAATTAGAAATGAAAAAGGAGAAATAACCACGGACACTGCAGAAAGACAAAGGATCATGAGAGATTACTACAAGCAACTCTATGCCAATAAAATGGACAACCTGGAAGAAATGGACAGATTCTTAGAAATGCACAACCTGCCGAGACTGAACCAGGAAGAAATAGAAAATATGAACAGACCAATCACAAGCACTGAAATTGAAACTGTGATTAAAAATCTTCCAACAAGGGGCTTCCCTGGTGGCGCAGCGGTTGGGAGTCTGCCTGCTAATGCAGGGGACGTGGGTTCGGGCCCTGGTCTGGGGGGATCCCACATGCCGCGAAGTAGCTGGGCCCGTGAGCCACAACTGCTGAGCCTGCGCGTCTGGAGCCTGTGCTCCGCAACAAGAGAGGCCGCCATAGTGAGAGGCCCACGCACCGCGATGAAGAGTGGCCCCCCTTTGCCACAACTAGAGAAAGCCCTTGCACAGAAACGAAGACCCAACACAGCCAAAAATAAACAAATTTTAAAAAAATAATAATAAAGCCATAAAAAACCGATTCTCTTTGTTAAAAAAAAAAAAAAAAATCTTCCAACAAACAAAAGCCCAGGACCAGATGGCTTCACAGGTGAATTCTATCAAACATTTAGAGAAGAGCTAACACCTATCCTTCTCAAACTCTTCCAAAATATTGCAGAGGGAGGAACACTCCCCAACTCATTCTACGAGGCCACCATCACCCTGATACCAAAAGCAGACAAAGATGTCACAAAGAAAGAAAACTACAGGCCAATAAAACTGATGAACATAGATGCAAAAATCCTCAACAAAATACTAGCAAACAGAATCCAAGAGCACATTAAAAGGATCATACACCATGATCAAGTGGGGTTTATCCCAGGAATGCAAGGATTCTTCAATATACGCAAATCAATCAACGTGATACACCGTATTAACAAATTGAAGGAGAAAAACCATATGATCATCTCAATAGATGCAGAGAAAGCTTTCGACAAAATTCAACACCCATTTATGATAAAAGCCCTGCAGAAAGTAGGCATAGAGAGAACTTTCCTCAACATGATAAAGGCCATATATGACAAACCCACAGCCAACATTGTCCTCAATGGTGAAAAACTGAAACCATTTCCACTAAGATCAGGAACAAGACAAGGTTGCCCACTCTCACCACTATTATTCAACATAGTTTTGGAAGTGTTAGCCACAGCAATCAGAGAAGAAAAAGAAACAAAAGGAATCCAAATCGGAAAAGAAGAAGTAAAGCTGTCACTGTTTGCAGATGACATGATACTATACATAGAGAATCCTAAAGATGCTACCAGAAAACTACTAGAGCTAATCAATGAATTTGGTAAAGTAGCAGGATACAAAAGTAATGCACGGAAGTCTCTTGCATTCCTATACACTAATGATGAAAAATCTGAAAGTGAAATTAAGAAAACACTCCCGTTTACCATTGCAACAAAAAGAATAAAATATCTAAGAATAAACCTACCTAAGGAGACAAAAGACCTGTATGCAGAAATTTATAAGACACTGATGAAAG